>NC_092458.1:4641938-4946938 GCF_047495875.1 Pithys albifrons albifrons | reverse complement strand
TTTCATCCCCATTTACTTTGAGTAACAGACATAATAGAGTCTACCATTGTGCAAAATGTAAATAAGACCCATGTCGGCAAAAGGGTATTCAGGGTATACAAGCTAATAGAAGGTCACACATTGGTTTTTGGCAGGAAACTCGACAGCATTGCTGAAATGTTTTGGATAGCACTACTTGAGAGGTTCCAGCATAGTGCCAAAAGGGGAAAATATCTCTTTTGTCTCCTCAATGTGAGTTCAGAAAGCCAAAAACTCACTTAAAATGGATTTAAATATATTTTTGCATTTTCATTGTTAATGCAGGCCAAATTGGAATGGTAATAGCATACCCCAACCTCATAAAAGTGTTGACAATCTGCACAGACTGCCCTTTCAGTATCTCTGGGGAGGAGCCTGGCCCTTCCACACAACCCTGATGCACACATTGTTCTCTGGCATGCCTTGAACCTATACTCATACCCATCTGTCTAGATGGCATTACGCCTGCTGCTCATAAGGTGTCATATCAATTTTTATAGGGCATAAGTACCAATTAAAGATTGCTTTCTAGCTAGAGTGCAGAATGTGAAAATGTCATTTCATCAAATAATCAAATTATCAAACTATAACATAAATTATCAAATAAAGCTAAGGTAAAGCCCATGGTCTTCAGTCCTTTGGATTACAGTTACTACTATATTTGGAAACATGAAAGGCAAAATTAGCACAGCAGGAAATTTGCAAAATGCTCATCAGTTTTCATTCATTTCATGAATGAATTTGTGTTATTATATAGCTTTATTTCTCAAATATGTCTATGAATACAGAAATAACTTTGTATTATTATTAATACCAACCATGAAGCATACACACACACACACACACACACACACACACACACACACATTTATTTACACACTCAATTTATTTCCATTTTTTCCCAGCCCCTGCTATTTCATTTTAAAAAATTTTATTTTTAAATAGTTGTGGCCAAATTGAACTTGTTCATAGTCTTTGGACTATACTTGCTTTTGACCCATTCACCAAATTTTGTACTCATGGAAAAGGTTAAACTCCAGCAACCATTATGAGGAATATATTCATTTAAGGTAGGAGAGTGTGTATTTGAACAACTTTTCCTCATCCTCATTTTTCTTCTTCTAATGGTTGTAATTATCCTTAGACAGAATTATAGGTCTACCTGTTTAACAGAGGATAAATTCAGCTATGTTTTCATTTAACAGACCTCACACAGAAGTTTGAAGTACAAGAAAATTTAGTCGTCACATGCTGCAATCCATTATCAGGCAGCTCAGTGTAACAAAGAGGAGATAAAGAACTGTCCTAAATGGTAGTACTTATTAAACATGTCAGTAACTTATATGCACAGAGATGTCATTACAACATCTAGGTGCCAAATACCCTGGGTTCTGGCATGATGTTCTCAGTATGCACAGGAGCCAGTTGGCCGTGTATTTGGGAATCAAGCTTGAAGAGTTTGGATGGCACACAGGCATATACTTTACTTCCATAACATATTTTGCAACGCAAAAAGACTACAGTGTTGCATAGGAGAGCTCCTTCCTGCCTGTAGCAATGCATTCTCAATACATGGCTTGAAGAATGTCATGCCAAAAATGGGCTGATGAAGAAAATACACCAGCCACTGAGAATGCTTTAACAACTGATATTTTTAATGTGGTTTAAATGTACTAAATGTAAAAAGTGCATAGTCATTGCCTTTTCTTCCCATAAACCCCTGCCAGGCCAGGGGGCTGGGAGAAGGACAGTGACCTCATATTTCCTGTCACCCCCTCCCATTGAATGTAAATCCCCTTACTCCTACTGGCACAAATCCAGACTCCCCTCTTGTCCCTTATTGGTGAATTTGTATCCCTCCAAAGTCCATATAAACCTGTACCCCTGATTAAACTTTCTCTTTGTTCCTGCCTTCGCCAGTGGTCCCTGTGTGTCCTTTCTGGGGGCTCTCAGAGACCACATGGTTGGGGTAAGCAGAGAGCACACACTTCTCCCGGGTTAATGGACTGATAATCCAGGACCAGGAGATTCCATATCGTTGCAGATTCCTGCAGCACACAGCACAACGAGGCTACAAGAAACCAACCCTCATGCCTGCCCACTTTTCTCCACCCTACCAGGAGGAGGTTCTCCTCCTTCTCATAGAGGAAACAGCTGAAAGAGCACAGGGGAGCACATACCATGATTGTTATATGGATGATTTTCTCATAGGGGAAACTTTCTCTGCTGAACCTGATATTTGGCATCTGAGCAAAAGTGTCACCAAATCACTGGTGTTTTCTAGAAACTGGCAATACTTTAAGAAGAGTTAATAGCTATATGCTTATCTTGCATTTCCAAAGAATTTTCCTAATGTCCACAGTAAGCTTCTAATTCATAATGACAGACAATGTTTTTACACTGAGTGAAATACAGAAAAATGTCAAGAGGTCTGTGTTTTAAAAAGTACTTCTTAACCAGTAGGAGGCAATCTCAGCCCTTTTATGGTGACCTATGCTATTTTTCTAAATGAAAATGGAAAATTTGTAGGTGGGTATATGTGACATCTAGGATATATGTACCCCATGGTACTGACATATCCACAGCTTCTCCCCAGGTGAGAATATATACAATATTTCAGGTCATTGACTCAAGTGTATTTCAGATCTGTTCAGTGAGCCATGAAAACTCAGTCAGCGTGTTCATCGGTTGTTGATGTTCCCCATTATAAATAATAATTACAGCTGTAGTTACTGTGACCAGTGAGAAAATGCCATCCAAGTTGGGGAGAAACATGCCATCCAGGGGTAATGCCACTGTGAGTTTATCTATGCAAGACTTCTTATTCTGGCCTGAGCCCATTTATTGTTGTTATACATTTGAAAGTATTATCTCTGTAAGTTGATTCCTCCCACACAGGGCATAAGGTAAGATGTGTCTTTATGGTCTGTAATTACTGGGGATAGGAAGGGGAGCAAAAAGCCAGAAGCATCAATATTAGTTGAGATGGGGAAATTTTGTCTCCCAAATCAGTTTTAGGCTCTGCAGGTTCCAAGAACATAAGCTATGACAGAAACAGAGAAGAGCCATCTGGTCCAATTTGTCTGCATGTTTGTGCTGTTCTGAATACTAGCTCTTAGTTTTTTCTCCAAATTTCTTATTTTCCTTTCCTTCCACAGATACCATTCGACACATCACCAACCATTTATTTTATAATTTTCCTAGGTGATTTTGAAATTGTACGTTTGACCTCAGTACCACATTCTCCTCTACAGTGTTCCACATGTGTTTTGCTTTTGGTTCCTATTTTTAAGTTGGCATTTGCAAATCTTTCAGCACATTACTGGTGCAAACTACCTTAATACACATTATTGCTTGGTCTCTCCTAGGCTTTTGCAAGCTTCTGTGACATGATCTTTCAGCCTGATCTATTTTCTGTACCTATCACTCAAAGGCCTTTGTTGGAACAGTACATTTTGTTTGGTTATCTTCTTTTTATTCCAGCTCACTGTTATTATATTATAGAGATCTGTACTGTGACCTATATTCAGGAAGGCCACCTTTGAAATGGAGCCATAATATCTCAATATTACTAGATAACAATGTGTTTACAGCTACACAGTCTCTCTCCCACTCACATTCCTCTTATTAAATTGACAAAAAATCCATTGTTTCGTAATCTCTGGATGAAAACTTGCCTCTGACACTATGATAGAAATGTCTGAACCTCTGACTGTCTGAAGCACCCAGATCCCAGAAATACATCTTTGAAGGACATCAGACCACAAACTGCTGAATGTTATGAGAACCTTTCCATTAATACTAAAACAAGGTGAAGTGCTGGATCATAGAATCATAGAATATTGTAAGTTGGAAGGGACCCACAAGGATCATTGAATTCAACTTTTTTACTCCTGTACAAGACATCCCCAAGAATCACACCACATGCCTGAAAGCATTGTTGAAACACTTGAACTCTGTCAGGCTTGGTGCTGTGACCCCTTCCCTAGGGATTCCATTCCAGTGTACAACCACCTTCTGTGTAAAGAACCTGTTTCTAATATCCAGCCTAGACCTCCTCTGACACAACTTCAGGCCATTCCCCTGGGTCCTGTTCCTTTTTACCACGGAGAAGAGATCAGCATCTGCCCCTTCTCTTCCCCTCATGGGGAAGTTGCAACTGCAATGAGGTCTTCCCTCAATCTCATCTTCTCCAGGCTGAACACACCAAGTGCCCTGAACTGCTCGTCGTACAGCCCCTCAAGACCCTTTACCATCCTCATAGTCCTCCTTTGGACACTCTAATGGCCACACCAGAGCAGAGTGGGACAATTATCTCCCACGTGTGGCAGTGGTGTCATTCTCATGATTGGGTGGATGATCATCCACCACCAGAAAAAAAATCATCACCCAAATTAGATAAGGTTAACCTTTGAGAAGTAGCCACTTTTCTTCATTTGCTGGTATCAAGCAAAGAACTTTGATGATTTGTGGATGGACACCTTTAGCCAAGAGATGAGTAAGGAGCAGAAATCACCAAGTATCCTTAACAGTTCAAATTTATCTTTGTATGTTTATTGAAGTTTTCATTAAAGGGTGGATGAAACTCTGATTGCCTTGGTAGGTTAGAGATACGTGGAAAGCCAGAATATTAGGCTTCATTCCAGTTCCACCAAAAGCCTAGTGGCTCAGTGAATCCCTTTCCTTCTCTATGCCTTTATTTTCAATATGGAGCAAGAAAACATGAACCATCTTTTCTTACAGCTGCCTACTCTTTTCTTCTCCCTGATATATGAAAAGCTTAGGAGTAGTCTCTTGACTAAAGGTGCTGTTTAAGACTTGCCAGGATTTTGCCCTACCTAAGGGAAGACATCCATAACATTTGTGAATAAAATCCTCACATGAATTTAGATTGCTCTAACTTCAGGTTGCTACAGTACCCAGTGATAGCCATGTTTTTAAGGCAATTAACTGACTTTGCAGTGTACACAAATTACTGTGAGTGGTCAGTCCATAAATTTATGCAGCAGGGGTGAGTTACCTGTTTCCTCAAGCTCTGGTGAGCTGCCTGTTTCCTCAAGCTCTGGTGCTTGTTTTGATGCTTTGGATGAGATTGTTCTGCATCCTATCAATGTTCTCTACAAAAATATAATAAAGCTGGAAACAATTCCTTTGAGTCACAGACATTCAGGAGAGAGGGAAACAATGTTCTAAATTTTTCCTAATTTGATTTGGTTAATTTCTCCACTAATATTGCCTTATATGAAAAATTTCTTTTTGTAGAAGCAAAATAAGGCTGCAAAAATTGTCTTTAAAACAAGAAGATAGACAATTTCACAACTTATTGTGTGAATGAGCCTTTCTGCAGTCAATCCACTGAACCTTTTCTGCAAGAAATGTCCAGAAACATCAACATTCGAATAAAATACACTTTCATTGCAAAAGGAGTAAGTAAATTTGTAACTTAGAGACTTTTCCACACAGAGGGAGCTGAAGTTATTTTTTCAGTGAAAATTCACCGTGATGATAATCCAATTACTGATGTCTGTGATCTGCTATAAAATAAAAATGCTCTTGATGGCAGTAGAATTATAGTCATAGATATTTAACTCATGTCAGCACTCCAGTTAAGTATTTTATACCATGTCCCTCCCACACATAGGAAGCTGAACAAGCTTCTGCAAGCTAAGTCTCAGTTGTGGATGTTCTTGCACTGGTTTCTTTCTTTTTTTTTTTAAATAAGAAAACCCACTGAGTACTAAAGATTAACTGAGGTGGATGAAATCACATGAAAATCTTGTTACTTTGGTGATGTTGAAGATGAAGGTTTTTAGTGGAACTGATCTTTTTTTGTTCAGTCACTTTGGGCATCTTTTATATATCAATTTCAACTAAATAACCTCAATGAAATGAATGGAATTATTTGTTATAAAAAAATTAATTTTAGCTAATTTTTCATGTAGACAAAGTAGGTAGGAGAAGAGTAACTTCATATGAGTTCCCCCGTGTAAGAAAGATGTTTTTTCTTTTTCTGTCTATTTCCAATTTTTTGCTGTGGAATCATGAACTAATTCTATATGAAATTCATGTTAACGATGAAAGATATGCAAGATATTGCATAGAAATATAAAGTCAGATAAAGACAATGAAGAAGTCAGATCCAGTATGGAAACAAACTATTATTAACACTTTAAGAAGTATTTATCATCTAAAAATCAGTTATGATAAAAAGAAATTATTGTACGTTAGTTCATTCTAAACTGTAGGTGTTTAGAAGTAAACCTAAAAAGCCAAAAATCAATGGCAATGTAAAAATCACTTAACTCACTCCTCATTTTTAAGCATCCTGAAGATTCTAATTAATTACTCTTTATAATACGCAACTACAAGGCTGGAAAACTCTCTTACTTCTGCTCTACAAATAAGTAATTGAAACCAAGCACTTGGAAAGTCTTGGTTTCATCAAGTGGTGTCACAGAAAAATAATTAAAACTCAGGAATGGTCTCGCAGAGGAGAAAAATTGGTATATTTCAAATAGTATTTTCAGTAAACAGAAAAAACCCCTGGGAATAAATAAGTAATAGATAACTAGAGTCTGAAAAATTGAAATTGACTGGGCTTAGTCAAGGCTGGATGTGTCCAACATATTCTAAACCATTCTTTTTGGAGGGGCAAAACCTGTCTTTCTGAAGGAAAACTATATAGAGGGAAATGTCACTGGTAGTTATGGGAAGGCTTATGCCTGAAAAGAGAGCCAACAGAAAGACTGTGAAAACAATCAATGGAGTCCGAGAGCATCTCCATGTTCTTTTTTAAATAGTCTCCCTAGTAAATATGGGCCAAACTTCTCCAGCTGTTCCATTTTAGAAGGGTTCAGGGCTAAATATGCTATAGATATGTCATACAAAGTTTTACTGAAATGCATTGCAGTCAAATCCCTCAGGATTGTCCCAAATATAAGCATGTGGTAGAAAATAATCTTTCCTGAAAAGTCAGGAGGAGAACACTGTGGGGGAAAATGAAATCCTGTGCTGCTATTGTACGTGCGCACCTATGAATTAGGGATTCACTAGCTGTGCTACTGACCATGCCAGTCTGATATTTGGACAGATGTGTTGTCTTAGGTGTAGCTCATGCCTCTAATTCTGACAAAGTCTATGACGAATTCAGATGAGGTCCTATGTCAAAACTAATTGGGGTATGTTAATCAGTTAGTCCTTGCAATATTGTCTTATTCAAAATAAGACACTTTATGAAGAGCTAAAATATCATGCGGAGATTGCAGTGAAGGAAGTTTTGGATAGACCATGGTTCTGAATCTGCTGCCTCTGCCCCATAGGCCACTATTTCTCCTTCCAGCAGTAGCACTAGTGTCCTGGGTTGAGCTGGCAAAACACCAACTGTCCAGGACAGAGTGAAAAGGGTTCCTCCCCCCCCCAACAAGCTAAGGGAAAAAGAAGAGGGAGAGGAAAAAAAAACCCTCAAAGCAGGTTTATGCTGAAACTAACTACATGTATGGCCAAACTTCTCGCACGCAGATTTGGGAAGGGCTGTCCCCACGTGGGTGTGCCCTTCCAGCCTGTGCAGTGGATTTTAGGTGAGGCTCAGCGTGAGCAGAACTGGCCCCACCGTTTAAGTCCTGAGGTTCATCTGCCACGGCCAAGCGAGCTTGGACAGTGCCAGTGAAGTCCTCAGGACTAGAACCTACAGCACCCGGCATTTCCCAGGAGGTCTCCCATCCAAGTACTAATCCGGGGCTGACCCTGCTGAGCTTCCGAGATCTGACGGGATCGGATGTCAGGGAGGCATTTAACTGCCCTAACTACATGTATTTGTACAGAAAAGAGAAAATTAAGAGAAAACCACACAAGTTATGCACAAGAAGAAATAATTTCCCACTTCCCAGTAAACACAAGTTCTACCATTTTAACTACAAATCATTCTAGAGAAGTTGGTTCTTCAGAGACAGACTTAAGCAGAGAGAAAAGCTAAGAACAAACATTTTACTTCCCTAAGATGATGGTAAGCTGGTGCTCTGGGCTTAGGCCTCCCCATCCCTCCTGGGACGGCAGAGGGTCTTGCTGGAACCACAGCTGTGAAGCAACTGCCTAAGCCACCCCCACACTCCAGCTCTTACCCCTTTTGAGATGATGTAATATGGTATGGAATACAATATTATTGGCTAGAAGAAGTCAGCTGTTAGCTAGCTCAGCCCAGCTCAAGTCAACTGACAACCCCAGGCCCAATCTGAACTTTAAAGCCTACCTTCTTGGCCTACTTGGCTAAACCCATAACAACTAGAAATCCATGATTTCCAAGATTCTGGTACAGGCAATGGCCTATTGCAATATGCAGGTTCCTAATTGCGATTTACACATCCATGCTGTCAGACATGAGGGCAGCAATCGTTTTAGTCAAAGGGGCAACAATATGTGTCTGGACAGTGATGGAGGACATATTTCCTGCCTTGTATAATCTCTGTCCCTTCTTGAAGCAAAATTAATTTCTATACAGCTTTTCCAGAAACATGCCATCTTTCCTGAGCAAACAGATTTTGTTTTCCTTTCTGTCTCTTGGTCAATCTTATTTAAAGTGTTTTGAATTGTTTTACTTGTTTGTTTGGTTTTTTTTTCCACAAAACTGTCACATGCAGTTATTCCATTTCTTCACATAATATGATTTCTTTTCATGAGAAATAAGGATTAAAAGTTATTATGTAGATAACCTTTTCTGTTCCACACCAGTGTGTGAATAATCAAACCAGATTAACAATCTCCCTCTATCCCCATGCCACCCAGGGTTTTCCTTATCTGAACTGTTGGTGTTATCAAAATATGCTGTATCTCATATTCTTTTTTCTTCTCATTATTTATTGATATCACATATCACTTCTTGACTAAAATTTTCTGAATTGTCAGAAAAGGCTTTAATAATATTTTGTACTTTTTATCTTGAAGTATGTCTAGCCAGCCAAATCCTAAGACTTTTATTTGGTTTTAGCTGAGGCATCAACAAATACGTCTTATACACTCCAGCCTTTCATTTATCTCTCCTAGGTCAGCAGTCTTTACAGTGTTGTATGTCCTCACAATTAATTGCACTGTGTTGCTGAAGATTTAGGATGCCTAGAGGAGTGTCACCGGGTGAATGTAATTGGTGTCTCAGAGAGTGCTGGTGGCTAACCTGTCAGGAGAGGGTCAGGAGAGGCTGTGGCTCTGTGTGTCTTTACCCCAGCTTAGTTGGTACTGAGCTTTGAGACCAAGCTTCGAATGAACTTTGAGAGCTCAAGAGAAAAGCTGCAGTACCCTGGTTCCTGAAGGTTTTTGTGACATTCAGAGGTATTATTAAGACCAAGATACAAGTTGCATTCTGTGTCTGGGACAGAAAGCCTTTTGTATGGCCTGTTTGGTTCTACAACCCAGATCACCCCCAGAATGCAACCCTTGCACTTCAGTGAGTGTGGAGAACTGGAGCTGAACTCTTGTTTTTTCAGCTACAACACTATGACAGCCCGACCTCTTATTGCAGTCTGAAAACTAATGCACAAACTCTTCGTCTTGTCTTCTACTCCATTTGTCTGGCTCTTCTGTTGCCAGCATTGCTTTATTCCTAACAGTCAGCATCAGAGCTGTTCAGAGGTTGACATTTCTGCCTGTCATAGAGCTATTTGTATCTGTCTCACAAGTCTTGCATGATCAAGCTTTAACTTTTTTCTTTCTTTAATCTCTGCTTCACATATTTATAAGAAATCTGATTTCTCATCCTGTCTTCTATTTGGACAGCTGATGATTGCTGGTTTTAATGTTTCTTTCTTCTTCTACCTCTGACATCCTAGTTCTTCTCGCTCTATTTCTAGCTACACACCATGTATCCTTCTCTAACAACCTGTAGTTTCTTGTAATGCAAATCCCTCCTGGTAACTCACTTCTTTCAAGGAGGAACATGCTATTTTAAGAACTGTACAGTGTCACTTGATGGATTCCTCTCATGTTTATGACATAGCTTTACAGTTTTAACTTTCACTGAAAAAAAAAAGTCTGCTTTGCAGATGAAGTGGCAAGGGATTGTAATAATGGGACTGCTACTGACTGGATTTTATGTCATGTAGGCACTATAGACATTTGAGTGAGTCATTCCAGGGTGTCTGAAATGGTTGTCCTGGTTTCAGCAGGGATAGTGTTAATTTTCTTCTTAGCAGCTGGTACAGTGAGGTGTTTTGAATTCACTATAACACACTGATGTCTGAGTTGTGGCTGAACAGTGTTTACTCTAAACCAAGGACTTTTCTCGTACTCTGAAAGTACACAAGCAGGTGCATGAAAAGGTGGAGGGGGTCCTGGCCAGGACAGCTGACGCACACTAACCAAAGGGATGGACATTCCATGCCACAGAACATTGTTCCCAGTATATAAACTGGGGGGAGCTGGCCAGGAGCCTTCAATCACTGCTCAACGATGGGATGGACATGGGTCAGCAAGTGGTGAGCAATTGTATTGTGTATCACTTATTTCTCTTGGATTTTATTCCTCTCACTTTTCCCTTTTCATGCTAATTATTATTATTACTATTTTTGTTGTTATTATTAGAATAATTAATATTTTTAATTAATTAATTAATTGAACTCTTCATATTTCATCCCGTTTTACTTTTTTATTTTCAATTCTCCCCACCAGGGGCACAACGGAGTCAGCCCAGCTACCAGGAGTAACACTTGAAGACATAGGTACAGTAGGTAATTTCCATGGAGACCTTGAGTCAAACGACCCTTCAGACAGGTGAAAACTCTGAGGTCTACTGGTAGAAATTAATTATTTTGCAACTGCAGCATTTTTAAGGACATTCAGCAGAAAAGGCTGTGTTTAATTCTCTGTGAACATTAGTTGTACCTGTCATGTGATTTCCATGAGGCTAAAGCTGGAAACAAGATCAACAACGATGAGAACCTGAATAATATGGAAATGACTGGAAAGGCTTTATTAGACTTAGTTTTTGAAGACCAAAGCAGTTCATCGTGGAGTCCTTTAGCCCACAGAGGAGAGATCTGATCCTGAGTGGGTGGTTATGTACACCACAACTAGGAACTATAAATATACTTTGTTCACATCTAATCAGTTCAGAGAGATGTGTGTGGTGCAAAGGTTTGGTCCCATTAACACAGTCTGTTGACTTTCTATATAGAGGATTTAGCAAGGACTGTGATTAAGCTCAGAAATACATGCCAATTGAATGCTTTCTCTGCCTCAAGAAAAAAGGCACAGGTGAACTTTGTTAATGGAGGAAGACAAATACCTTAAAACAAGATCTACTGTGCTTTTGAGATGTGTACATGAGAAAGAGGAGCATTAGAGCTGGTTGCTGTCATACTGAAATTACATTTTAAATTACTCTGAATATAGATACATTCTTTAACAACACATTTTATATACTTCTGTTCCTGTATGGAAATAGAATTAAATTTTACGTGTTTACTGCTAAGGGACATATTATGATGTGTATACCAGGTAGAAGAACTAGGTGCATATCCATCACTTTCACTTAGAATACTAAGAAATAATCATGTTGTTAATTCTAGAGTAATTTCAACTCTCTGCACCTAAGAGTCTTTCAGTTATAAATGGCAGTCCAACATTATATGAAACCTAACATGTTCCTATGTCATGTGAAACATCTTTTTTGAAAATCTGTCATTTCACAGGATACAGAGAAGTACTTGCACATTGCACCCATGACATCAAGGATGTTACAGGTATGTTTCTGTCTCAAAGGGATGGAATCCCATAGGAGTTTCATAGCTAAGGCAGTACATTTTTGATCTTTCCAGAAACTGGAGCAAAATAGTGTTGGGACTGGGAACAGTGTTGGGTGAGAAGAGACAAAGCTGTAGACCCATAAAGCCTAGAGAAGCTTGGTGCCCTTTGTGAAGTGTGGCTCTATGGTACCTTCTCCAAGAAGGCAAAATGTATCATTCAAAATTTGTAAATATGTTTCCACTGCATGAACAATGCTATTTTTACTGCAGACTCAGAACTAATGGGAAATTTAACCTGGACTTATGGGAAATGACTAAAAGGTATTTGCTTTGGGGGAAGTCAGTTTATGAGACTGATTGCTTTTGAAAGGTCAGCATAGTGTGGTCTAACCTTGTTCCAAGTACACATTCATTTTAAATTTCATGATGTGTAAAATGTTTTCAGGTATCCTAGTGGTATAGCTGATTGTACAGTTCTACACCAATCAGTTTTTCATGGTTATCCTTAATTATGGCAGTGAGAGCAAAAGTTCTTGGGTCTCTTTGTTTGCTGAATTATTTGGTCTATTTTCTCACTACCCTTTCATCATTTACTGGCAACAGTCTTGGGAGTAAATGTTTAGATGCTTTTTAGACATGTTTGAGAAATCTTTTCATTTTGCATGTGACAGGCCTTAAGAGTAGAGTCATGAGGTTTTTCTGATGAGCTGAGATGCCATTCTGTTTTAATAAGGACAAAGACAAATATATCCTCAAAACTACAGGTCCCTTGCTGGCTGTAGAGGCAGATTTTATTGTTGATCAGACATGAAATGTACTTTGGTGCCTAACAATATTCCTCATATTTCTTAAAGAAATGTATTTGCAAATGTAATTGTTCTCTCAATGATAATTAATGCCTGGGAAATATGTCAGCAAAACTTAATTTGTTTATGTAATTTCTTTGTAAATCAACGGTGTATGAATGAAGCACAATCTCAGCATATACATTTTCATTATCCAGATTTATTTGTTGAAGTGTGTTTTTGTCACGGTTTGCTCTTCTTTTGTGATTAACTTGTTAAATGGTTTTGTTACTCAATTTTTAAAAATAATAACTTATTCTGCTTCATCACAAAAATCACATTGTCTTACTATTCGTTCAATTTTTGAGTACCATACTTAAGGTCAGGATCTCCATGGAGACTTTAACAAAGAAACAAGAAGTAATTCACACAATTAACCTGCAAAACACTTTCTCAATTTTATTATTATTTGCCTGCCTGCTTGCCAAAATGTCCTTTAAAAAAATCTGATATCCCATTGTGTAGTCATGGTTTGCATAAAAATTCTGAAAGGCATTTTATGGAGAAATTTTGCAGTGAACACTCCAAACCCACTCATAAATAACAAGAAAAGCAGGAATAGTTTGACAGTTTCAGTCACATGTGATGATATTCTAAGTGTCAAGTTGTTGTTGAGGAAGAAGGAAGTGTAGATGTGCTACACATTGGAACTTTTCTCTGGGGTTTTATGACTAGAAGAAGAGATTCAGAGTGTTATCTGTTAAATCTGAAATGAACATCCTTGTGGACTGATCAGACTACTGGCTACTTTATGAAAAATGACTCAATGTTCATTCTCAACTTTGGAAATTAGAATACCAAGTGCATAGTTATCCTTTTGAAACAAATTAGTAAAATTAATTTGTGTTTCCAGTGTTAGTATTTCCTACTTTCATCCTTGTTTCCCTCTATGAAACTGTAGTTATAAATAATTCAGTCTATCTTCTTCCATCATATGGTATGTCAGAATATATTTTGCTTCATATCAGAGTAATATGCATTATTTATTATAAAATTTAAAGTCTAATATTTTGTCAGGGCAATAATAAAAAATAGGTTATAGAATCAGGAGTAATTTAGATGGAGAGGGAAAGCTAATTTAACTAACCATGATTTTTGAGTAGAGCTTGATTTTTGAGTATGTCCAAGTGTGTAGTTTATATCACCTCTCTCTGTACCTGTTCCAGTGCTCTACCACCCATGCTACAAAGTCGTTTTTTCTCTTACTCTTCCATCTGTGGGGCAAGTTGTGTCATTTGCCTCTTGTCCTTTAGCTGTGCAGTTTCAAAGTGCCCTGATTTACATTCTTTACTGTTTCTCTCTAGTGTCTTCCTTTCCTGCTCTTCCACAGTGAACAACCCCAGTTCTCTCACCTCTCCCTGAATGCCACGCACTATAAACCCCTGATCTGTGGACTGCCACTGGACTCCAGTATGTTCACATCTCTCTTAAACTGGGAAGCCAGAACTAGACCCAGCACTCTGGATGTATTTCACCAGGGTTGAGAAGATGGAAGTGTCACCTCCTTCAGCCCACTAGCTACACTTTTGGCAGCACAGCACAGCCCAGGATGTGGTTTGCTTCCTTTGCTACCAGGGCACACTGCTGACTCACATTCAGCTTGCTATCCAGTGGAACACACAAGCCTTTTTCTGCAAGGCCACTTTATAGCCAGGCACCCATCAACATCTACTGGTTCTTGGGTTAGACCTCTGAGGTGTAGAACGTGTAAATGCATTTCTCCAGACTGCCAAAGTCCTGAACAACAAACCCGTTGATGATTTGGTATGTCACACTCCTCCAGTTTGATATTATCCATAAACTTCTCAGGATGCATTGCATCTCATCATTCAGGTCATTAATAAAAACAAAAAACAAGGCTTCAGTATAATTTCCCCTCCCTAATATTACTGGAAATTGGCTACTACTTTTCCATTGTACCACTGATTATAATGTTTTCAATTTGTCAATCTGAGTAATATTCTACTCACCTAACTGCCCACACATCAAAGTTGTATGTCACCAGTTTGGTAATAGGATCCTTTATGAATCTGTACTGAAAACCTTCTGACATTTAAGGTAAGTGATCTCAGCTGTGGTCTTCTTGTTCACAAAGCCAGTAATTTCTTTGCAGAAAACAATGGCATCATGCATAGGTGGAAAATCTCTGCTGACTGTTTTCAGTCACAGCCTTTCTGTATCTTTTGCCATTTGGTTTCTGGCCCCATTAAATAGTGATCCCATACTTTATGTGGTCTTCATTCTGTCCGTGATGTATAGAAGCCCTTGTTTTTGTCCTTCACATCGCTTGCTGGTTTCAGCTCCAGCTGAGCTGTGACTTTCCTAAATTGTCTCCTGTATGTTGAAACAACATCTCTATATTCCTGCCAGGAGTCTCCTTGCTCCATGCTCCTGAATAGTTTTGAGGTTAGTCATAAGTCTCTTGTTCACCCATGTTGGCCTTTGACCACTCTTCCTTAAATTTCTGCACTTGGAGTGGTTCATTCTTCTGCTTTGCATAAGTTCCTCTTGATCATCAGCTGTTCTGCATTGCTTTGTCCTTCAGAGCTGCCTCCATGGGATCCTGCCAGCCAGTTACTTCAAGCTAAGTTATACCACCCTGATGCCAGGAATGTTGTTCAGTGATGATCATCAGAGCTTTTTAAGAGACCTTTAGTTCCCTTTTACAGTGTATTTAAAAGGTTTGATCGAGCCCAGTTGTACTTGATCTCACCCCAGTGGTCTGAGCCAAAGACACCATCCCATATAACAGAAACACTAAAATCTCTGACCCTGAAGATATTATGATACCTACACTGATTTAAATGAAAATTAGAATATTTCTATATAGATATCTGGATATAGACCTAAAATGCCTTGCATTCAGACAGTGTATTATGCTAATGAACCCTTAACAAAAAGATGCATTTCAGCAAAACTGCAAGTCCAGGGAAATGAACCAAATTCACGGATCTGGGAGTGAGTACACACCATCATGATGCATAGGTAGGAAGGAATAAACCAATCCAGATGCAGTCTAGAGGAGTGGAAACAGGATATACTGAAAAATCTTTCTTCACCTGTAGTTGGCAAATGATATCCACAAGATGAGTGATTGGAATATCTCAAATTGCCCACCAGTCTCTTTTGACTGTACAAAGTCATTGTTGTAGCTATCTGTGGAAAGCTAAACAAATTAAGTTTTCATCACTGGTACATTTGGATGACTACAGCACTTTAAAGATTGTCCTATTTTTCTATTGTCCCTCTGTTTATTTACACCAAGATGCCTCTTCTATACAACAATTTTTGGCCCTTCATGTTATAGCTGGGGTTTTAGTGACTGTGGTCATACATGTAAGGCATGTTTGCTTTTATCTTCATTTGTATTCTTAGGGGTATGAAAGTTAATACGCAAATAGGGCTTAATGAGGGTCTCAGTTACTTTCAGTCAGAATTTATAGCTGACATAAGGAGTAAGATAAACACTTTGGTCCTACTCCACATACTGAGATGGCAATAAAGGCTGCCAGACCTTCACCAGAGTGTCTTTGCATGTTTCCTTAACTTCTTAAAAAACCAGATTTATACGAGGACATGTTTTTCAGGGTGAAGGGGGAATGAGGCCAATGCCTAGTACAGGGGCCCACAGGCTCTTCTGTGCCTCACTGAAACAAACCAAGCCATGAGACCGGTGCTTCACCCCAAAACCCCTGCTTGAGCCAGGTGCAAGATAAGAACGGGCCCAGCTCCTGGGTTTTGCAATAAGCCTCGTCAGTTCTTCACTGACTTAAGGCACCTCTGTAGCAAGTCTGAAAATTTACCACACCCTTTCATTACAATTAATACTATTATTCACTATGAGAGTCACAAAGCACTGGAACAGTTTGCCTGGAGAAGCTGTGGATGCCCCACCCTTGGAAGTGTTCAAGGCCAGGTTGGGTGGGGCTTTGAGCAACCTGGTTCTAGTGAAAAGTTTGAACTAGATGACCTTTAAAGTCCCTTCTAACACAAACCATTCTGTTATTCT
The DNA here is from genome assembly GCF_047495875.1 of Pithys albifrons albifrons. Taxonomy (NCBI): domain Eukaryota; kingdom Metazoa; phylum Chordata; class Aves; order Passeriformes; family Thamnophilidae; genus Pithys; species Pithys albifrons. The sequence continues at coordinate 4,930,337 of NC_092458.1, read as the reverse complement.
GTGATTATTATAATATTTTATTTTATGTCAGTTATTAAAGTGTTCTTATCCTTTTTTCTGATTCTCATCCTCATCCCTCTGGGTGTTGGGGGGTGGGGTGGTGAAGAGCTGCATGACACTTTGTTGCCAGCTGGAGTTAAGCCACGACAAAGACCTAAGATGAAAAAGTCTAATCTAGATGTTATTCCTCTTCCCTAAATCCACCTTGCTAGAACAGAAAGAAAAACAGGCTTATATATACACTTTTTCTATTCTTAATCCAAATCCACTGAGTCCTCTCAGAAAAGAAGATTCAAGAAACCTTAGTGTCTTTGTTCTCTGGGAAGGCAGATGACTGCTTTACTTGTGCTGTGTTAATAAACTGCACTGCTCTGCAAAGCCACAGTAAAGATTAACCTGGAGGGTCGATAAAATAGTGAGAAACAACCTGGCTATCTGTATTGACACCTGAATGGGCTCCACCATTTCCAGTTTAGAAACCAACAAATATGTGAAGATAATGTAAAGAGATGGCAATGAAATTTATATTTACTGTGTAAAAGTTGAAATTTATGATGTCTTTACTACTGTTTATAGTTTAATTTGCGTGGTTTGTGAGCAAAAATTTATTAGGTAAATAAACCATCCTCAATGAACAATCTGATCAAGTGAAATTCTGACACACATGAGAATCATCACTGACCTATACTTCAGCTCAGATCTCTCATACCTTTTTCCTTGTTCTTTCATGATATTTCTGGGTAGGATAAGAAATATTTCCATTAGATAATAATAATTTTTATTCTTTCTCTTTTCAGGGATTTTGAACTATCCCCTGGGAAATGTATTTACCCTTTATTATTTTAGTCACACTAACTTTACAATTCCCCATGACATTTGTTCTGTACACTTTTATGTATGCTTGAGTCACATAATGCATTTATTATTTGTTTTAATAAGAGTATAAAGTTTAAGATATATCCAAATTTCTGCTGAGTCTATATTAAGAATGAGAAATCAGATTGTAAGACCGTTTTTCTGCTCAGATTTCAACATCTACTGAAAATGCAGCAGAGAAGCTAAATCTTTTATTGTCTGATTTTATTATGTATTGTTAAACTACCTTTCTTTCTGAAGTGATGGCTTTGTATAGGCCCTTCTGATCCATGCTGTTGTAAAAGGCACTACAGCATATACATGATCCCTCAATTTAATAGTACATATAACATAACTTACATAGCTTTAGACAGATCTATGTCTCCAACCAAAAAAAAAAAAAGACTACTTTCAGAATATTTTTCATATTTGAATTCATTAATTCAGAAGAAGTCTGGAAGATTACATTGTAAGACATATGTTAACATTATATAATGTAATCTGAAGTACTTATATGTAAGAATCTTCTTATGCCATTAAGAGGTGTCCTTAAAATCTGTGTGTCTGAAAAACAAGCAAGTCAGAAGGGTTCTCAGAAGGATATTAACTTTTCCTTGGGAATGTTAAGACCTTCTTTGGAACTGTCCAAAACAATTTTTTGTCTAAAAGATAAGGAAAATGTAAATCAAGGTAGTGCTGGAAGTTATTTTTCTAATACACACTAATAATCTAGAACTGGTTAATTCCCAAATTACCAAATGATAATCACAGCAAGCAGAACACACAATTAAAATGAGAGCTTTTAGTAAGATGGGTGGTAATTTGTGCCTGATATCATTTGTTTATATATTTTGCTAATGAATCTTCATCAATTTAGTCAGATGGATAAATATATTGTTAAATTCTGGAATGAGTTATATAAAGCTGTATAGATAACAAATGACACCTTGTTATTATGTTGACACTGAAGAGTGAAAATAATTACCTCCACTGACATTATAGTATAGTATACACACAGGTGTATTGAAAATGGATTTTAAAAGTGTCTGAAAGCTCAGGTCACTAGTTTGTAAAGAATACTGTAAAACTTCATGTCTTCATCAGGAAAGACCAATGTGTGTGTATGGCCAAACTTCGCGAACGCAGATTTGGGCAGGGCTGTCCCCACGTGGGTGTGCCCTTCCAGCCTGCGCAGTGCATTTTAGGTGAGGCTCAGCGTGCGCAGAACTGGCCCCACCGTTTAAGTCCAATGTAGGCTCACAAAATTTGAATACCCAAAGACCTACATTTACAAAGTAAGTAAATACTGAAACAAAACATTCACTATCTATTTCACCTTCATTATCATACATCTAGTGTTTGTCACCTTAGTGGATCACATCACATCAGCAGTGTGCAGAAAAGACATGGCTTTGTCTCACAGGCGGAGGAGGAACCTCAGGCTCTACAGCCCACTAAGGTCACCCAGCCTCAGCAATGACTCAGCCTCCGTGGTTGAAAAACGTCTTTTGGCTGAGTGAGGCTGTTTTGTGTTAGCTCAGTTGTCTCCTTGCTCTCATACTGTGATACTCTGTGTTTGTAGTGTGAAGGTGAGTAACCTGAGAGGATGTGCATTTTTGACAGCAGAGGGAGTGCATATAAATATTGAAAGTGCACAAAATGAATGAATCTCTCTTTGGCTGTATTATACAACCTTATTTTAAATGTGAGAAACCACACAACTGCTTTTTGTTTCATTTTTCTCTTGCCATTCAGATTTGGTGTGTGCCTCTCTAAAACAGCTTCCCCAGGTTAATTCCTCATTATAAATTGGAATTAAAGAGACAAAATGTAAAATGAACATCTCACAGAAATTGTCTGATCATTTTCTCTGTGTGCCGAAATTCTTCACCTCTGTTCCCTGAGGTATTTTTTCCTTAGAGCTGCAAACACTGGACAAAGAAGGGAAGTGTAATGTTGTGTATTTTCACAGGTCTCACAGAATATTCTGAGTTGAAATATGAGGACAGTGGGGGAATGGGACTAGGGCATTGCTCCCTCTAATAAGAGTTAAAAACCTGAACTTTTTACAATGTTGTTAGACCAAAGACAGAATAAATATGCTGCTGATGTAGAGTGTATAGTGGACTAGTGTTGCTGTAAAAGTCTGTAAAAAAGACTCCGAGCCAAGTTTTGTAGGAGATAAGATAATGGGCAGGCACTTTAATGAGCAGCCCCGCTCATCCAGGAATACATCGATGTGCACCTGCAAGCTCTAAGTTCTATAGCTTTTATAATATAACCTATCCAATCACTACTATCCACATGTCCAGTTCCACCTCTGTCCCCTCCCAGTTCCCACCCCTGTTGAATTGGGGCTGGGGTCGTTGGGACCTTCTGTCTTCATCCACCTCCTCTTCTTCAGCACACAAAGGTTCTCTGGACGCTCTCCAGGGCCTTGGGTCACACTGCTCCATGTTTATGTTCTCTTCTGATATGCTTTAATCTGGTACCTTGAGGAAGAGACTAAACAGCTGGCAGATCTTAGCTGCCTGTTCTGGAGCAGGGGTAGAGATAGAAGGACTTTATGCTACAAGCTGCTGAATATTAATTCACTAAAATCTACAGAATTACATCTACTGTGTTCCTAAAATCTACAAAATATGAAAATTGAAAAATTAAAAAACCTTTTCAGCATCACTAGAAAGGACTCTTGGTGTATTAGAGGACAACCACCCATGGACTGAAAAGGCAGTTTGGAGGCTAAATGCTGCCAGATTCTTCTTTCATATAAACATATCACATATATCACATCTGGTAAGATTTTCACAAACTTAAAGCCCATTTCCTTTGAGGAATCAATCAAATTGATAACAGAATGATGAATAGGGGATTTTTATTTCACTTTATTTTAGTACTCTTACTGGCCCAGCTTAGCTCAGGTTTTCCTTAGAACAGTTCTAGCATAGTGGATGTTGGACACTTTTAACCCACAGGTAGGCAGGTAGAACAAATGATGAGCTTGCTGTCATTGCATGTATGTCTAAATTTAGTGGTTTGATAACCTGACTCCCTGTAAATACCCATGTGAACAAGATACATGTAATTCTTCAGTTTATACTAGTCCAGTTTTGGATAGTGGACCAAATTTCTACTTCCCTAACATAATATGTTTTCTTGTAAGGTTGTTATTTTCCCTAAGGCTGATAGGTTGGTTGTTTTCTTTCCAAGTAGATACGGAGAAAAACCAAACAATACAGCTAAAAAAAGTTTTGGTTTATTGCTTTTAACAGTTCCTTCTCTGGTGAAAATATTGGATTGTAGATGACTACAGACACTGCTGTAATGATAGACCTCTGATTTACAGGTCTTGAGGAAAATCTGATGAAATACCTGTGGGAGAAAATGATGCATTAAAGTTTTAAAATCTGCTTTTTCTTCAATTGAGGTTTCATTTATCTGTTGAGTTTGTATGTTATTTCTCTGTTTCTTATTAGGGAAAAAAACACAGAAAAGGTTTGTAGTGAAAAAAAATCTGACACATTTCAGATGTATTTGTACTACTTGCTATGCTGGGATTCACTGAAGCAGGCAGGAGAGCAATGATTATGATCAGATGTGATCTCCTCCAGCCTCACTGGGCCCTGTGCACACTTCCTAAGGCTCTGTTTTAATAAGATTCTTTGTTGAGCATTTGAAAGAGCAGACCTACATTATCTTGTGCATTACAATCAAGGTTAGTAAATGTGGGGAAAGAATATCTAAATAAAAGTGCCTTTTTTTTTCTTTAATTTCACACATGTCAGTGTTTTTCCTATTGAATTATTGATTTCCCAGTCTCAGATTCTAGGTATTGGAAAATGACTTACAAATTCATGATAGTCACAGGGACAATTCTGAAAATATGTTTAACACATCTAACTCTTTCCTGAAATTATTACTCATCAATATGTATTAGTCATAAGACATGACAAAAGAGAAACCTCTTCTAGGAAAATCTTAAAAAAGGCAAGGCATTATTTAAAAATGAAATCTAAGAACCTCTGGTTCAAATGAAAGGAAGAAACTTCTCAAATTCTCCTCTTATAGTCTGCATACATGTGAACAATAAGTACCTCTCGGGATCTTTGTTCCCTGAATTCTCTTCAGCCAGTTTTCCCCAACTGCTCACACTTCTGGGAGCATCTCTCTTACAGAAGGCTGGAAGAATTGGGCCTGTTGAGCCTTGAGAAGAGATGACTAAGAGGGAACCACATCAATATCTGTATCTGAAGGAGGGATGTCAAGAGGATGGAACTGGCCTCTTCTTGGTGGTGTCAAGCAACAGGACAAGAAGCAACAGGCAGAAACCAAGGCACAGGAAATTCCACCTGAATATGAGGAAGAACTTTACTGTGTAGGTGACTCTGCACTGGAACATAATGTTCAGAGAGGTTGTGGAGTCTCCCTCACTGGAGATACTCAAGAACAATCTGAACATAGTCCTGTGTTATGTGGCCTGGGATTGCCCTGATTCGCTGTGTTCCCTTCCAACATGAACCATTCCGTGAATCTGTGAAGGCGTAACAGTCAGTCTTCACAGAGGAACTGACTTTTTCCAGTTCCTAGTTCACACTGGTTTAGTGAGACAGTCTTCATCAGTTCACAATAAATAACCTGCCTACACACTCAGGGTGCCCAGTTTCAGCTCTTATATGTTGTATAAATGTACTAGTTTGTATTAGTGAGTGTGAACCTGGTCTTGGCAAGTTGATGATACTGCACATTGCAGATGTCTCTCACCTTTCCACTTTCTTTTATTTTCTTATTCTGCTTCCTTAGCTTTTCTGGTTTTCACCCCTCTTGTTTCCTCCTTACAGCCTCAATTCAGCAACTCTATGATGCTACCAGGTATCTTGGTTATCAACATGGGAAGTGCAGACTCTTTTTTTTTTTTGTTACCACTACATTGTTAGTTTTCAAAAGCAACCCAAAAGTTTAAATCAAGAAAATGTCATCCTTCTCCTGGATCTCAAAGATGTGCAATATCTCACAATGTTATTGTGGTTTAAGTGCCATTACAATGCTGTCATAGTTGCTTTTCTGATGGAGCCCTATGCTTTCTTTCACTGTATGCAGCTTCATTTACTTTCTGAGCCTTTTGTCCTTTGATTGCTTTTCCACTGCAGCTGCAGTGAAAAATTAGTGGAATGCTATTACTTGCTGGGATTTATTGATTTTGGTGTGAGTTTTGGTAACAATCATCTGTAATGAATGGAGAAGGATGAGATTTTTGTCAAGAGAGTCAAAACTCTTGAGTTCAATTCATTCATGTTGCTCTATCTGTATGATCTTTGGCATCTCTCCCTCTATACATTGCATAAAAGAGGAAATGCAGTGAGGATTGCGGAAATTTGCTGTCATAAAATTGATAAGCCACAGAATTTCATAGTAGCAATATATATTAATAAATTAAGAGAAAAAAAGGAAAAATATTAGGAACAAAAGACTGTAAGAGGTAAATCACTTTGTGATTCACCTAAAATTCAGCAAACACCCCAACATTTTGCTCCATGAAAGGGAGCTTCCCAGTTTATGTGGGACTACTGTAAGACACTGCTTCCTCAACAGATTGTCATGGTAAAGCAATCCTTGTGCTGTCTCTGTTGTCAGACACCATTGCCCCTACATCTGGAGTAATATCCTGGGGAACTAAAAGCTAAAAGTTCATCTGATTAGCCCTAATTAATTCAGAATGACCCTGCCTTGCTGTCTTGTTATTGTAGTCTCCTAACACTGCTGGTAGCAGTGTGCTAGTCTTCCTCAATATGCTGTCGCAGGTTTGGCCCAACTGTTGCCAACCCTGGACTGGCCTCCCTTCCCCCTCCCAGAGCCTTCCCAGCAAAGGAAAGGAAAAAAAACTGAAAAGAAACACACTCTAAAGAAACTGAACTGAATAAAAAGAATAAATTATATTTACTAACATTTACAAACCACACTGTATACACAATACATAGGATCCCACCCCCCAGGGGAGAGGGGAAGGGAGAAAAGGGGATTGATTAGCCGGAAAATAGGGAAGACACCAACCCAACCCAAAGAAACCAAATGGATCAAAACAAACACAATTAAAAACCTCAAGGAAGGGGAACAAGAATGAAACAATCTCACCCAGGACAGGAGAACCACGAACAACCGGAGGGACCAGACTCCAACCACCTCCCTCCAGCTCCTCAGCCAAGGAAGGGAAGAGAGCAACAAACCACTTTCCCCCCCTTCCCCCCCCCACTACGGGGAAGACACGTGTGGAATACTTGTAGCTTCCTTAGATACAATGGTTACTGAGGAAGCCATGGGTCAAACCATTACATTCTCCACCCCTTATTCCACACTGGTCTTTCCACGCAACCCTTGTATTCTTGCATTTGCTTATATCCCCCCCCCCCCATATATATATATATAGTCCATATGCAGTCCTTCAAGGCAGATGTCTTGTCATCAAGGATCAACACCATCATCAGTTCAGCTTTAGTCCATTGCCTTTTGGTTAGAGTCACAGTTCCAAGTTGAGGCCTAGTCCACAGTTTAGGGCTGCCTTATTGTTGGACATCATGGGATACCAGTACTGGCTTTCTTACATTTTGATTTCCATACTTGGACTTCAAGCACATGGCTACTGGCCCCCTGGTCCCAACATCGCACCAGCCAGGTGAGGATGCGTTCATCGGGCCACCGACTGTAATCCCTTCGTATATCTCGAATATATCGATTGCCATAGATTGCGTCACTTATGGGACTTGCCTTGCTTCCAGCAGTGGTTTGTGTCTATAGGTAACTTTTGGAGGCTCAATATGGACCTTGCAGCATGAAAGGCCTTAATCCACTGAGCTGTGCATTCTTTGTTGCTTTGCAGATTGGCTGAATAATTGATGAAAATGCTTAAAAAGGCTGAAAACCTGTCTGCTGCTCGATGCTGAACATGAGGCTATCAAAAGTTTTCAGGTAAATACAATCTTAGGATGAGTGACAGGTGTCCACTTTTGTTCCAGAGATACCATAAAATAAATAGAAAAGAATTGTGTTTAATGAAAACATCAATCCCAACCTTTGGTTTTATTTAGATTTCTTATATTTAATTTAAAGTTTAGCTGGATTTGCTGAAGTTTCTTTATCCAAGCTGACTCTAAAACAATGCAGAACCAGACCTAGCAATTCCTCTTATTATAGTCACACATTGCTCTTAGACAGACATTTAACTCCGTGTTAGTCAATGTTTCTAAGTGAACCAGCATTTACACTGCAGTATAAAAAGAATGGTTTTAAAAAAGGAAAAAAAATTTGAAAATCTCTTAAATCTTATAACTTCCTAGAAAATGGAATAGAGATTGCCAGTCATTTAGAGTCAAAACTGTTAATAAAATGTCTAAATAAGTGTGGACAAAGACTCTAAAAGCAGCATTAACTCTGAGGTCCATCTCCAGCACAAGGTGAAGAATGTGATCCTAGCGGATGAAATGGGGGAATTCAGTGTGTGTGGTTTTTCCAGGAGGTGTTTGTAAATTCAAAATGAAGAATGATCTTTTGAGGAAACCTTATGTAAAAAACCACTCCTCTAATTTGATTTATATTTTTGAGACAGCTTTTTAGAATCTTTACTCTTTTCAGCACAAATTTAAGTTAATGTTCTAGCTACTATGAACAACCAAAGAGTGGTCAAAAACATTATCGACCAAAGCAAGCACAAAACCTATGAAACCAGTTAGTAGGTCTATAATGGGCTGAATATAATTGCATCTAAAATATTTTTGAAAAAATGAGCTCAGCTAAATGCAAACCAGATGTAATTTAAGGATGTATTTAATAATTTAGGCATTTTAAAATAGTTTCTTCAAGAGGAATCCATGAGGAAAACAGAACAGGCATAGGGACTTTTGCTTTATTTGCTGGTGAAAGAGTCTATAAATAACTCTTAAAAGGGGTATATATAACTGTCAAGAATGGGTACTATGGTTCTGTGGAAAACATTTGGAGGTATAGTAATCACACTCAGTGAGAAAAGCTGTGTTTATGTGAACTATGTACACTCTAGATTGGATTCATAGTAATAAAATACAAAGTTTCATTCAGTTGTCAGGTGTGTGATTGCAGAACTTTTGCATCACAAATTATTCTGGTTCTCACACTGTACTGAATTATGAAGAATATTGCTTTGTACCTGTGATGATGAGTTGACCTACTTTTTCAAGCCTGCTCTGTGTTATAGTCACATATATTGAAAGAATTCAACTAGAACCATTTATAATTAAGAACAATGCCTACTCATGAGATCTGAACTGCTTACAGGACTTAAAAATCAATTAATTTCTTCCTAGTTGTACTGTGCTGATTAAACTTATTCAACAAAACACAAAATAAACTTCTGAACTGAGCTTTGTGATATAAACCCAACCTGAGCTAATAGTTTTAACTCTTTTCTGTCTCTGAGTTAATCGTATTTGACCCTATCATACAAGCTGGAAGTGGAGAAAAATTTTTATTTAATCTCACTTGATGGTGTCAAATATCTGCAGTATTGTAAATATAATATAAAATATATTTAAATATATTATACTGTTCAAAATTATTTATGTATATGTACATAAAGTACATCAAAAGGATGCTAAATTTGTCATCTGAAAAGGAAACAAACTGGTAAGGAAGTATAACTGAAAAATGCAATGCTGGATTTGACCTGCATTACAAAACCCAATTGCATTCATTAGAGGCACGTTGCCACATAGCCATTTCCAGGAGCTTACCAAACTGGTACTTAAAATTACTTAGATTTGCTGCCTCTTGAGGTTTTGCTCATACAAAATTATTGCACATGGGAGGAAAGAGATGGTTATGTGATCACACTTGGGACACTAAGAAGCTCTCACACAAGTGTACACACTTTCACTCCAGTTGGGCAGCTCTGTGCTGCAGAACCTCACTGCTCTAAAGGCAGAAAAGCTTGTAGATTCCAGGCTGAGTGTATTGGTTGTCTTCATACACATTTCTTTGTAATCCAAAATAACATTCTTTGTCAGTTTGTATCCTGATCTTTTCCTGTATTAATATTACTTTCAGTTTCATGTCTCCAGGAAATGTCCTAGGCATATTCCTATGTTTTACTGAAAGGTTATGAAGAAAACAGTAAGCAAGAATGGTTCAATTAGTGCTTCTGAAAAACTTGGGGATCCTTTTCCAGTAGAACATTTTGTCTCTCACTTCTGTTGGATTCCTCATTTTTGTCAGTCCCTTACCCAGCATAAGGCAGTTAAATGCCTCCCTGACATCCGATCCCGTCAGATCTCGGAAGCTCAGCAGGGTCAGCCCCGGATTGGTACTTGGATGGGAGACCTCCTGGGAAATGCCGGGTGCTGTAGGTTCTAGTCCTGAGGACTTCACTGGCACTGTCCAAGCTCGCTCGGCCGTGGCAGATGAACCTCAGGACTGAAACGGTGGGGCCAGTTCTGCGCACGCTGAGCCTCACCTAAAATCCACTGCACAGGCTGGAAGGGCACACCCACGTGGGGACAGCCCTGCCCAAATCTGCGTTCACGAAGCTGAGCCACACACACACATACCCAGCATAAATTTCCTCTAGGAACTTCCATCATTTACATATTTTTCAAGAGCTTTTTACAAGACATAGCATTAAATGCTTCACTGAAAATCCTTAAAGTGCATCTCTTGCACTTTTCCTTTGCTTAGAAAAATCACTTTTCTCATAATCCTATCTTTTCTTTTTCAAGTGTATGTGTTACAATGCACTGGCAATTACATGGCCTCAGAATAAGACTGGTTCAGAAACACAACTTTTTTCTTTGCAGAGTAGGCAGTAGATGATCAATAAGGACATAACTTAGTTTTCATGTAATTATGAAAAAAATAAAACTGTGTGCAGTACATCTTCTATGAGTTTATGAACTTTTAAAACTTTTGAGTGCATACACAGACTTCATTCAGTTCAGAGTACAGTTCCAAATATGGACTTTGAACTGCTTTTAAACTACCTCTGGTAGCACTGATGATGCTGGTAGCAACATGGTTTGATCAAGGCACAATGAGGGATTTTAGGTCTACTGTCTTATTTTCACTGCATGTTTTTCTGACAGCATAGTGAGGGAATTGGTTTATAAAACAGCTCAAGAATCTATTTAATTTTGACTGTAAGGGCAATTCCAATGAACTCATTGGCTCTGTAGTAGTACTGCATTGGTTGACATGTGCCATTACATTTTACAATTTTTTAGGTTTATGTGCTGAAATGATCCAGTACTTTATTATATAGGCAGCATTAAACTAAGCATTTCTGAATTTGCACTGAGACCATTCCCTTAATTTAATCATTTTTAGGCAGGCAGATATATAGTTCAGTGGTCTACTTTTGGTCTTAAAGAAAAGACCATACCTAAGTGCTTTTCTGGCATGGCACCTTAATGTGTCATAGTTCCAAAAGGATTAATGCCACTTGTTCAAATAATTAAAACTTTCTTATAATGCATATTCTCCCTTTCTCCCAGCTGAAATGCTTTATGTATTTGGCATTCAGAAAAGTGGAACACAAATAATGCAATAAAATGGAAAATGAGAGTGTTAGCCCATCATGCTGGACATCGCAGGTCTCTTGATATCCCCATCTTGTTCCAGTCATATAGAAAGCACACAAATATGGAATGAAGGTGACAAAAAGTTTTCCTGCCCTAAAAGCCAACTATCCAGGTATATGTTATTAGTTTAAATGTCCAGAAATGTTTCATACTGTAAGACATTAACATGTTCTGTATATGCACCTCCTTTTTTTTTTACAACTTTCAGCTGCATTTTATGTATCTATATCTATACACTGAAGTATATATACCTAAAACAAAATAAATACTCATGTAGCGAGGATATTATTCTTCAGCTCTGAAATTGTTACTAATATGCTTTTACTTAAATGTGGTCATAGTCTCACATTTTGTTTATGTTGTTTTTACATTGTGAAACCAGTTACTTCACTAAATGATTAAAATTTTCTGTCACTGTAAAGTGAATTTTTCCGACAGACACTTTGTGGAATGACTCAAATTTGTAAGTGTTTAGTGAAATGACTGGAATAACAAGCACTTTGTTACCCAATTGGACTGTTCCACTCAGTTGTTGCATGAAATGCCTACACGTTTAGAGTTCATAAACCCACTCACATTAGTGAAATATAGCATATTACAAAGTGTAGCATGTAGGATGTTTTGCTGCAATAATGCTACAGAAAGTAAAATCGTCCATAAAAATGTTACTTTCAGAAGCTTTTTACAATCTGCTTTACAAGCTGATTTTAGCTTGATACTACTTCTCTCATGTTCATTTGCAACCCATTTCAAATGAGATTCAAGATCGCATCTGCACCTTTATGCATCGTAGGAGAGAGGTCACTGACACTAGAGGATGGAAGCTGGGGGTTTGGTTTTCTAGAAGAGAGATTCATTACATCCACTGCTACATTTTAAAAAGCAAACATAGGTTCATTAGGTCATTGATGGACTTAGTATACTAGGGAAAGGCAATAAACTATTCTTTGCACTTATCCCATTTCCAGATAAAATGAACTCATTCATTCAACAAACGTGGATTATTAGGGGAACATAAAGTCTCTTTTTAATTGGATGCTACATTTTTGGCATCTCAGTAAAAACACTTTAAAAGCATTACAAAGTGGGCTTTTTTAAAATTATATTTCTTTATGATAACCTACACTGATATTTATACATGCTCTATAGCTCTTTCACATATCTGTTGCTTTGCAAGATCTATCCAATTACATCAAATGAACTCAAGCAAAGAAAAGTGAGGGCATCTCTGGTAGTGAATGCTTGGTTTGTAGTGTGAATTGACATACCTTGGTATAAATACCAGTTCTTTGAAAACAGAACCCACCTATTTCCTAATGGCTTTTAGAAACACAGGGATTTTCTGGACAGTAAATCAAAGAAGTTTACTTTGCATTAAGAATAATGTCTTCTAGGTAAAGTGGTTACAGGTTGTACCTATGTGCCACTAGGGCACTAGCTGGAACTGTTACTTTAGAATAAGTAAATAAATATATATACTATAGACTATATACTACAATATATACATAAATATATATATACACACATACATACATATATATATCTGTATTCTAATGATTGATCAACTGCTGAAAAATGTCATCTCAGGGTGCAAAAGTGAAAAAGGTTGCTTTCTATGGTACTTTGCAAATAAGTACAATGTTCTTTTCTGGTGTGTATATAAATGAGTGTATCATATACTGCTTATGTTTGTGCTGGTTTAAAGGTGAACCAGCAGGGGAAATGAACTCACCACGAGAGAGATTATAAGTCAGAGCTAAAATTTAATAATAATATTACAATAACAACACTGACACACAAGGGAAATTGCTTTCAACTCACAAAAACCCAGCAGTATAACCCAGTATCCTGGGGTACAAACCCAAGGGGGTTTGTTTGCCCTTGTGCTGAGACCCCTGTGGCTCCCCCAAGTCCAGAGCAAAAGGAAATGAAAAACCTGTTGGTGCAGGTGAGGGCTGTGGTCTGGGTGAGAGCGGTGATCTCCTCCTGTCGAGGTCCTGCTGCTCCTCTGGATCTGACAAGAAGTTACCAAAGTCTTTTTACTCACCACTTACGTACCCTTAGGGAGCACCCAGTTCCTCCCCCTGGGCGGGGACTCACACAATGGGTGATTAACTCTGGGAGCCAGGGGGTGTTGAACTGTTGATGGCCCATTAGCAGCTCCGCCCCCTCAGGCTGAGTGTGAAGGTGATAATGACTCACTGGGCAGCTACTGCTAATGGTCCATTGTCCTTGGGGAATGAATAGAGGGGGTAGAATACACAGCTTTGATCACCCCACACACAGTGTTAACTGGTCCCTCCTGCTGAATTAGGACAATGTTTAAAACATGCTTCCAGCATCTACTCAGAATTCAGAATTGTAGTACAAAGTGACCATAAAATTCCTCCTCAAACTCTAGCTAATAAGTTCATTTTCTTATTTCATTATGCCTGTCCAAATAACATAATAAAATCACCACTAAAAACATATTTTTGACTCCAGGGAAGTATGTTTAGAGAAACTGCTTACATCTTGAAGCAGAAATTTTGAATGTCAAATCTTTTTGCAGGGTATATATATGTTCCTTTGCTTATTTCTTTCATGCTCTAAGTGTAGCACATCTAGATGAAGGAAATGAAGTCCTCTAGCTGTGTGGAGAACTTGAAAAGGGAAAATAGGTATTTCAGCATTTTTTTTCAAAGTTTTCTTTTATACAATATCTCTTGGTTTCTGTAAACAAAAGGGTTTCAGTAGACAACATGACAGTATTTTTTATTTTTCTAGCTTTAAAAATCATTTTGAGAAAACGATTTTGAAAGAAAAAGAGCTGTTTTCCATATCTAGTAGGGAAGAAATCACAGAAGATCTGCACACAATCCCACCTTACAGCAGCACTGTAACTTTTTTCATTTTGATTGAAATTTCTCAAGGTGTGATGCTAGTCCTGGAATGAATCCCAGTACTGCGTACATGCCACTTCATTTGGAAGGGTAGGTATGTCTTGCAAGTGTTATTTGGTTTAATTAAATGAGTGAAGAAATTCTTGTCTGTCATTTAACATAATCGGATGAATTGATCTCTGACATCCATTTTCCCTGATTACTTTAGCCAGTCAATTTGCTCTAAATTGGCCAATCTTCACAAACAAATAGGAAATCGCAAAAGAAATGAAGTAAAAAGGCAAAACTTCAGAGGTTCTATAGAAAAGTACTATGCAGCACAAAAGGTTAATAGGGATTTAGTTTGTTTTCAATTAGTGTTGCAAAATCTGAAAACAGGTCAGAATGTTTCTGAAAACATACTCTGTTTTCTGGTGGGATTCATGTGAATAAATAAAGACTTTTAGCAAAGATCCCATAAACTGTTATCCAGAAAACACACTTACTGCTCTCTTCAAAAATTCAAAGCCAGAGATGGCTACTGCTGATGTATTACTCTTCCTCCCTTTGGCTGTCTCAAGGCAGATGAAATAAATCCCACAGTTTTTTATCAGCATTATAAATGCAAAACACTCAGTTGAACATATGCCCAAGTTCTTAAAACAGATAGGTGTTTTAAATCTGTGTTTTACCATATCTAAATAGGTGTGTTCTGATTCTATCTCACATATCCAGAAAAATTGCCCACATCCAGGTTTTTGAGAAAAGACTTTGCAAATACGGATAATATAGTTTCCCACAAGAGCTGGTAAATGTTTTTCATATATTGGCTTACTTATTTACCTTTTCTCCTCATTGTTTCCTTCAGTCTCAAATATTTTCTTGTCCAGGTGATTAAGGAGGTAACGCCAAGAACATCAAGTAAAGGTAAAAGTCTGTGTTGGCTATCATCTAGTTTAGATTTTTGCTTGTGCTTCCCTTATCAAATTTCCATGAGTGACTGAAATTTTAATGAAGTGGCATCTGAAAATTTCTCTGATTTTCAAAGTAATTCCTTACTAATATCCATTCCTCCAACTGCATGCCTGATAATAGATAAAAAAAATAAATAAATTGCATTAATTTAGCCTACTCACAAATCATTAATTTAATGTCAAAATATCAGTGTTTTATGAGAAAACAGTATCCTTTTGTTAGTGAAAACTTGAGGAAAATGAAGGAATACACATTCAGAAAAAAAGGAGAATGAAATACCTTTTTCATTTTTTAGAGGCACTGAATAAAATGGATATGAATTGCTGAGGTGAGGAACTAGTCTACAGGTCATTTTTTCCTTCAGCATCATTGTTATTGCCAGACTAAAGAAGAAGATGCTTTATTGGTCTCTCACTCCTTTTCTATGAATATATACACTTCTCTGAAAAGTGTCACTGCCTCCACCTCAGTGGCCAAGATTGCCCTGTGCCTCTTCAGTTTGATTCTATGATTGCTTCTAGGATTCTGTGAACTCACTCCAAAGTAGAGGTTCTTTTCATATGTTCATTTTCCAGAATGAAAACAACAGACCCGTGTCTTGTAAGTACCTGTATTGTGACTAAATAACACTGTTATTTTGTTTCTAGTGGAAAGTTACTTATCAAAAGACATTGTGTTGACTTTCTGCTATTTCCTGAAGTAGATTTTCTATTGGAATATATCAGCATATAGATATAGTAGGCATTTTAATAATCCAGTCTTGTTATGCAGCAACTGTTTTACAAGGAGAATGTAATGGTTTGACCCATGGCTTCCTCAGTAACCATTGTATCTAAGGAAGTTACAAGTATTCCACAGGTGTCTTCCATGTAGCAGGGGGGGGAGTGGTTTTGTTGTGGCTTCCCTTCCTTGGCTGAGGAGCTGGAGGGAGGTGGTGGAAGTCTGGTCCCTCTGGTCCCTGGTGTTTCTCCTGTCCTGGGTGAGATTGTTTCATTCTTGTTCCCCTTCCTTGAGGTTTTTAATTGTGTTTGTTTTGATTCATTCGGTTTCTTTGGGTTGGGTTGGTGTCTTCCCTATTTTCCGGCTAATCAATCCCCTTTTCTCCCTTCCCCTCTCCCCTGGGGGGTGGGATCCTATGTACTGTGTATACAGTGTGGTTTGTAAATGTTAGTAAATATAATTTATTCTTTTTATTCAGTTCAGTTTCTTTAGAGTGTGTTTCTTTTCAGTTTTTTTTTCCTTTCCTTTGCTGGGAAGGTTCTGGGAGGGGGAAGGGGGGCCAGTCCAGGGTTGGCAACAGCTGGGCCAAACCTGCGACAGAGGGCATAAGTAGCACTCAAGTTATTCCAGGTATCTCAGGTCCACATACCTGCCTTCTCTCTTCCCCCTTCTAAACCACAAGGATGCAGAAAAGGTAGGACTGAATAAAATGATAGTGGGAAAAATTCAATATCATTAACTCTTTCTTAGAACTATGAGAAAATTTCAGATTGTGATTCTAACCTAAATGTTTTTATATCCATGGATACTAAATAATTTGGAGCAAATAACTCAAGTATTTTCTCATTCTTTTGCTTTCAGCTCATAGTATATGTTATATTTAAAATGGACTCCATATTTGGAGCTGTAGTAATGGCTTTGGAAGATTTCTTCATTCTTGTCACTACTATAAGGCAATTTCACACTTTCCTGACTCTTTAAGGATGTAATACTGGGAAGTGTTAATTGACTAAATCATAAGTAAGAGAGAGAAAAATAAGGAAACATGAAGTATAATTCTGTTTATGACTTTGAAATGTAGGAATGGTCATTACACAACAGATATTCAGAGGGAACAAAACTTAAGCTCTTTTCCATTACACTAAATCCCTTCAATCTCTCAAATGGACTGCTTTCTATTGAATGTGCACATACACCAGAGAAGCTGCTTGGGCCAGACGCTGACCTTAATTTGAGAGAAACCTTCTCTCATCCAGATGCTTAGTTAAGAAAATTCAGGCATGGCTACGAATACAAAATAGAAGGTATTTTCAGGTGTCAGAAAACTGCTAACTCCTTTGCCTGTAAAAATTCCAGAGCTCTTCCTAGATTTGCCCAACATTTTCTTCCATCTTTGTTTCTATTACTGGCAGATGCTTGAAGATCCCCTTCCCCTTCACAGAGATGAAGTGAATCCTTTACAGTGAAGTCTGCATGGATCCCAGAGGACAAGGGAATGGGCAGCAAAAGGGACCCTTTTTTAAAAATAGAGGGCTTGGGGCTACTCCTGTTGAATCTGACAGGTCTCTTTCTCATGACTAATGTAAATAGAAAAATTATTATTTTTCACTCTGTATAAAAGCAAACAATAATACTAACTCTTGTCCTTTTCACCATAATCTTCACCTTCCTCACTTGGTGAAGATAATAAAAATGAAGAGACCAGCAGTGATGTTAACTTCTTCCTAGCAACAAGCTTGGAAATGAGAGTTATTCTTCAGTTTACATGTAGTATCTGAACTTTAGATGTGTGAAGATGAGGGGCAAAAAAAGCAAACAGAACAGCCAACCAAAATCAACCCCAATTCTCTTAAAACATATATTTGAATGCTACTTTCTTCTGATTCCTGCTGAACAGTCAGGACCTATGCCATCAGCAAATATCTGGGCATGAGTGGTCTTGGTAACAACCGTGCTTACAGAAAACAAGGCCTTCTTATAATGTTTTATTTGTGATCCACAGAGTATTTCTTTTAAAAAATTTCTAAAACTACCTAGGCTTTGGAAAAAAAAGAAACTATCACAGAGCTAATCTTGACTAAAATTTGCATTTTACCTTTGGCTTCTGAGCTCAGTCACAGTGATTTGCATTCTTTTCTGTCCTCCCTCCCTCAAGTGTAAAGTAATATTTCAAAACTAAAGAATGTGTCTCCCATAACTTTTAATGATTCTTAATACCACCTCTTCTTGTCATAATAAACCAAGTTTATATTCCACTTGGGGCTACATGGTAGTTTTGAATAGAAGACTGCAATTATCATGGATTATTTTCAACTTTGGTTCCGGCTCTTTGAGTTTCATTCTGACTATCTTGATTGAATTGATGGGAAATTGAAAAGCAAAACTTGGGTTTTAAGGGAACACTATCCAGGTAAACTGATAAAAATCTTTTACAGACCATCTTAAAGGCATAAAGGGCTCAGTCCAAGGAAGTTCTGACCCAGTTCAGGTTCATTATAAGGTAAAAAGGTGAGATCTGGAGTTAAATATCATATATTATGACTGACTTGGAATGTTTGTAAAGTTTTTGATTTAGTTGGAGGTAGGAGAGCAAAGTTGAGCTTAAAAATCAGTTACATACATAATCATTTTCTTGCTGAATTGTTCTAGTTACAAAAATACATTTGATCTAATAAGATCTGTGACACCTTTTTATGTCCACTAGAAGAGTGGAAGATGCACAATATGAAAGAATGTGAAAAAGAACAAAAAAAATACAGAAGGAAAAGAAGCATAATCAGAATAAGCTGGACAATGAACAGGAAAAGATAACACTGAGACAGGAATACGTGTTTAGGTAGTAGAGAGTCTTTTGTCTTCATGCTTTACATTGTATGAAACTCATTTCATGCATAAGCATTGGGGTAAAAGAACTACTCTAATCAGATTCAGAATTTATTACAAAAGTGATAATTTAAAGTGATGGACAAATCATTTTTTGTTCAAACCTTTACATCAAATGTTTATTTTAAGACTTAAGGACCAATAATTTTACAGATAATGAAGGTAACTGATTTTTTTTTCTATCCTGTCTACTTTGTCTTTGTCAGCCTTTTGTGCCTCCCACTGCATCATGGGCACAGTTTTCATTACAAACCTCTTTAGAAAATATAAACTTTTTCAGAGAAGAATAGCCCTTTGTTTTCTTCCAGGAGAATCCGGGAATAGTGTGACGTTAAAACTGACTGTGTCTCTCTCCTTTTACTGTGACAGAAACATTCTAATAAACTCAATGAATGAGGAAAAAAATTAGAAAAACAATCAGAAGAAAAGAGGGAAAAGTTGCATCTGCCAGGGTCAAAACACTTAACAGCTTCTGCCCTTCAAGGCTGGGTTAAGAAGTAAAATGCATCCGTGTGTGTTTAGCCATTTAAAATAGTCCATCTTAAGCTTAATATAATCAGGGAAATAAAATTGTTTATGGTTAATTATTTTGTTTTTATTGGCTTCTCTGGCTGCAGATTGGCAAGAGAAAAACATTTCTGAGTTGGTTTAATATAATTACTTGATAGAGCAGTTTCAGGGTCTAAAGATTGGAAGA
Organism: Pithys albifrons albifrons; assembly: GCF_047495875.1. Lineage (NCBI taxonomy): Eukaryota > Metazoa > Chordata > Aves > Passeriformes > Thamnophilidae > Pithys > Pithys albifrons. Next base: position 4,910,751 of record NC_092458.1, on the reverse strand, counting down.
TTAATGCAAGCAATTTTACTGTCATAATTAGTTTGGGGTTACAGTCTGTCTCTAACACAAAGAAATTGAAGTGGTTTTACTTCATATTCTTAATCAGCTAAATGAGAATTTGAGTAGTTTTTGTAAAAAGGGTGGCTATCAGATTCAAATGTACCTATGATCTTGCAAAGATGTTAATGCTTTGAGCATCTCTTTAATTTACAGTCTCTGTCTTCTGTTATGTCAAGATGTCATCCCACCCTTCCAAACAAGAGTAATATAGGATTAACTAGCAATACATAAAATGAATTTTTTAATTAATGAGTGCATGAAAATTCAACTACACTTAGGCAGATATATACTAACAGTGCCTCAGTGTATAATTCATAATTGTCTTTGACAGCTCAGTGGAAGTAAACATTTAAAATTTGCAGTCAGGAACATTCCTGTGTTTCTGTATAACATAAATGAAGAATCAAAATAAACAATGTATTTTAATGTTAGTGTCCATCAAAAAGGAGGATTAATTTTAATAGAATATTTTAAATCTTGTATTACTCCAGGCAGTTACCTAGTTTCCAAACACTTTTTTGGGAGCTATAAAACCATCACCAGTCTAAGGACTGTACATAACAAACAGATAAATAAGTCTGATGACTAATTGCATTTTAGTTTTTGTAAATGTTCTTACAGCCTCACATGGAGCAGATTTAGTATTTCTGTTTGCTCTGGGACAATTACTTATCATTACTATTCCTAAAACCTTAATAACATAATAACACCAAATGGAAGGAATAAAATAGAGCTCTACAGTCAGTCAGGGAAGTGTAGATGAGTGACAGAGTGAGGAAGAGAAAATAATAGATGGCATTTTCTAGCTGACTGAGACAGGTCAGTAAGGAAATAATTGCTCTTAGGAGTTGCAGCAGCAAGGACAGAGGAAATGTCATAGTGAGCTGGAAATTCAAAACTGGTAAGATTGTAAAAATTGCAAATATATCATTATGTAAAGTACTTTCCACTTATTCTGACAAAATAAAAAAACCCAACAACTTGTGCTATGTAGCCACTAGGAGAGTGTTAGGCACTCACAAATATGATTCATGCTGAGTCGATGCAGACACCCGGAAAAGGTCACATGAATCCTAACCTATAAATATGTGTTTCTTAATTTATTAAATGACTCATTTTCTGCCAAACATACAAAGCTTTTCTCTTATATTGCTCACTGCTATCTTCTTCATCCATAGAAATCAATGTAATTCAAGAGCTTGAACAATAACCGGGTTCTTAGAGTGAAAGGAAGGAGCCTTTATTAAGATTTTGCAAGATAGGACTCAAAAAAGAAATGTAATTTACAGAATCACTGATTCCCAGAATGACTGAGAGAGAAAGGTACCTCTGAAGATCATTGAGTCCAAGGGGTTAAGGGCAGCAGATTGCCTGAGGAAATGTTCAGTTGGATTTTGAATATTTCTAAGGATGTAGACTCTATAATCTCCCTGGATTAACTGTGCCAGTGTTTCTTCATGCTCACATTAAGAAAGTTTTTTCTTACTCTTGCATGGAATATCCTTTGTTTCAGTTTGTGCCCTCAGCCTCTTGCCCTGTTTCTGGGCACCACGGAGAGGTGTCTGGCCTCTGCCTTCCAGACTTTCCCCATCAGGGTTTCATGCCCATGGATATATTCCACCTGAACTTCTCTTCTCCAGACTGAGTAGTGCCAGCTCTTTCAGCCTCTCTTCATATGACAATAGCAGTTCCTTAATCATCTTCATGATCTTGTGCTGAATGTCCTCAAGTATGTCCATGTCCCTCTCGTATTCAGGAGTCCAGAGCTGGACTTGGCATTGCAGTTGTGTCTCACTAGGGCTTAGTGGAAGGGAGGGACTGATCTAATTTGAACTGCTGGCAAAACTTTCCCTAACGTAGCCCAGAGTATCATTTCCCTTCTTTGCCACAAGGATGCTTTTCTGGCTCTTGTCAAACCAGGATCTTCAAGTCATTTTCTGTAAAACTTCTTTTCAGCTAATTGACCACCAGGCTATAGTGGTGCCTGGGCTTATTTCTTCATGAGGACAGGACTGACATTTCACTGTTGAGCTTCATAAGGTTTATGTCACTCTATTTCCTATTGAGGACCCTCTGTTCTGCTGTGCACCCATCTGGTGTATCAGCCACTCCTCCTTGTCTTGTATCATTAGTCCACCTCACTTTTCACTTCACAAGACTCTATTTCATCAGCTTGACTGTGGGGATGATACAGGAGATAGTGTCAAAACTATTATCCAAGTAAAGGCAGACAGCATGTTCAAGCATGATTTTCCCTTCATAAGTCCATAAGTCTGCAGCTGACTGCTCCAGATCATGTTATTGTGCTTCATATATTTGGAAGTGCTTTCCAGGAAGATTTTCTTCACCACTTTCTTAGAGACAGGTGTGGTTGATCAGTCTGTGATCCTCCAGGTATTTCTTCTATATTTTACAAATAGGAATGTCATTTGCTTTCTTTCAGTCCTCACAAACCAACTCCAACCACCGTGACATTTCAAAGATGATTGAGAGTGACCTTTTAGTAACAATGACAAGCTCTCTCCACATTTGTGGGTCCTTCCCATCAGGTCTCACAGACCTGTGTCTGTCAATTACCTTTAAATGCTCCCTAAGCTGATCCTACTCTATTGAGAAGTAATCTTTACCTTTGGTCTCAGGGTCCTAGGACTGGTAAAAGCCAAAAGCAAAGAATATATTTAGTACTTTCATCTTTTTGTGTCTTTTGTCACCAGGTCTCCTGACCCATTCAACAGCAGGCCCACATTTTCTCTGGTACATCTGCTGCTGCTGCTGTATCTGCTGGAGTCCTTGTGAGACTCAACTTCACATAGACTTGTTCTTTCTAACTGTGTCCCTGAATTCTCAGACTGTGCCTCTCTGTTCTTTCTGGGTCACCGGGCCCAAATTTTGCCTCTTGACACTTTCCCTTCATGTTTCAGCTTTGCCAGGAGTTCTTTGTTCATCCATGCAGAGTTTCTGCTACTCTTGACTTCCTGCTCACCAGGACGGACCCTTCTTGGAAAGTGACACATTTCAGTGGCAATTTCACAATTCAGCATACCTACATTTTGGTGGCTCAAGCCTTAGACTTATTGAGCCTACTTAAATCATGACCTTAATTTTACTTGTGCATTGTTCCGTCCCTAATTAACTAAATAAAATTGCAACACTCTAGCTTGGTAATTAGCCTTCTTAAATGAGTATTTGCTTGGTCATCTGTTTTAATAAAATCAATGAGGGGTATGCAGATTTGAGTTGCTCTAAGAAATTAAAATATGGTTCAAAAACTGTGAGGGCATGACTAGTCTCAAGGATGTAATTTCTAAACAATTCAGATGATCTTTCAGATGAATATTTAAATATTTTTAGACTTTTATCCTTAGACCATGCTGTGTGAGGTAAGAAGATCTCCCTTGACTTCACTGACATGCAGCAATAATGGCTCAGACCAGAAGCTGACTTACAGCTGTAAATAAGGTGATCTGTGAGACAGAAGAGCACCTTGGCCTCTGTTCTTTCTGTAAACCAGACAGAATCACCTTTCCTTCTGTTAGGCAGTGGGATAGCACTCACCACTGGGACTTGCCAGAAGATCACTGTTGTTGTAAACTCTCTTCTTCACTATGCCATTGAGATTTTTTTAAAAAGTAGGTGTGAGAAAACTATAGAATATGCACTTTTCTATTGGTCAGACTAAGTTTGTCAGGCACTCTTCTTCTGAACTTATTTTTTCTATCTTCTAGTATATGACACAGCAATAAACTAATTCTTTGAAATGGAGATTGGGAAATGTAATGAAGAACTCTTGGCCTTGACATACTCCATTGCTTACATAACACCAAGGCTCGTGTATGTGTGTACATAAATAACCCATTGCCAGAGTGAATGCTGTTCACAAAGTGCTACGAGTGGGATTTAAAAAAGTATTTAGAAATCCTTTTAAAACACATGCACTATCAGAATCAATGGACAAACTTGAAACTATACCAGTACGCAACACTTTTGGAAATACTCATCCACATTATATGGTGTAGCCAATTGGGAGATTTTATAATTTTGTAAAGGTATCAGAAAATAAATAAATACCTCAGTCCTGGGTTAATAAAATAATAAATGCTGAGAATCTATTATGGGAGCAAAAAATGGAGGAAAAATATCAAGCTGAAAATAACCTTATTTCACAAACATCTCACTACTCTTTTCATGAAGTAGTAAAATATCTTACAGTTTCAACTCAGGTTAGGACACAAATCTGGCATAAAGCCCAGGTTCTGGAGCCTGAAGTTTCTCTGCATAGGTTACTGCAGACCTAATAATGCACAATTTTAATGAATACAACTTTGTTTTTTGAATATAGAAAGAACATTCCAGTAAATAACACCAAACATTTTAATCATTAATGAATTAAAACAGGCTGTTTGAGAAGCTGCACTAAATGTCTCTGAGAGCCATTTTCTAAAGCTGAAATGATGGGTGACATTTAGTTTACATAGTGGGTTATATAAAAGACAAAGTAATTTTGAAATATAATTGCTAATAAAGATAATAAATAGTGTCATATATATTTTAACAAGCCATTTTAATGATATTTAGTATAGACATACTTAAAAGCAGTTAATAATCAGATCTTCACATTTAATGATGTTACTATTTAATGGTGTTTCACTGCTTGATCCCTGAAATTATGTCTTTAAATAATGTTACCAACTGCAATCACTACCGTGCTATCAATTCATACTTGAAATTGTTCATGATGGTAAGAAAAAGACACACATAAAATACTTGCATAATAAAAATCTATCTTAATGTGAATTTATCACAAGAAGGAGATATTTTTTGTATATAGGTGACTTGAGTGTTGGTGTTCAGCTTAGTAACTTGGTATCTTTCAGCAGGGATTTGAAAAAATCTTAGAATGATTAATTTTAAAGCTAATCATATAATGTCAGAATTTTCTGAGAGGAATGTCAAAGGAAAAGGATTTATATAATCAGTTATCTTGCTGAAAACCCCTTCAACCTGTGAAACTGCACAGTGAATAAGAATGAACCAAAAGCCAATGCATATAATTATTTGCCATATGTGTGGAGTGATTTTTATTCAGATAATAACTAAAGATAAATGGGATTAATTTTTTTTTCCAAAGCATTGCAACAATTTCATTTCACTAGGGAAAATATTCCTGAGCACCCCTGTTCTGTGAACAAAATTTTCTCTGAATAAGGCTTTGGATAGATGCCCTCTTTTTGTGTATTACTGTGACAGTGGAAGAGATGCAGGTTGTGCTAGGGGACTCCTTGCCTTGACATCCTTTCAGTTTAGTCATTTAGACAGCAGCTTCCACATCTTTGTCAGTCAAAAGACACCAGGTAAAATCAAAATATTTTAAAACATCTGATCTTTGCTACTTGGCTCACTCTGAAGAGGACAAGGGTAGTGCCAGATTTGTAGCTCCAAAGATCCTATCCACTGGAAATGGACCAGAAGTAAGTCAGAGAGTCCTGGAGGAGAAGCTTTTCTTCTTTTCCGTAATTACTAATGAGTCCAGAAATGAACATCTGCCTGTAGTATGGTTGTGCAATATTGTCTTTGAGAAGTGGCATGGGGCAGATCTGCTCCAGGGAAATGCCCCCTGGAAAAACCCTAGTAGAGTGACTTGTCCTTCTCCACTTGCAACTGATGTGCAGGCTAGGAAAGAAAAAGGATATTCAAAGCGTGGAAAAGAGATGGTACTACAACTTTGTAGCAGTGGTACCAAATAGTCTAAGTAGCAGGAAGGTCAAGTAGTTTTCACATCCACCTATTTTCCTCACGCCAATTCTGCTCTATTTCTCTTTCAGAGTCTAATAGTGCTGAAGGTCAGAAATTTCTATCACAGCAACTTGTAGTATTTTTGTGCAGGGTGAATTTTCCTGTGGCCTGGAAACAGGGTTCCTTAAGATTCTGTTTTGCCTGCTCTTATTCATGGTTGTTTCTTCCTTGAGTTCAGAGTCCTTCGCTTGCTTGCTTTGAGAATTAAGGTCCTCTGTGTGAACTGGTTTTGTACAGAATTGTTTCATCATGGAGTGATTTGATGCTGCCAACACAGAACAAACATATGGTGTATCCAGAGCTGTTAAAAGAAGGTGGGAATCTCACTCCTAACAATCATTTAGCCAAGGGAGTGGCATAATGAGGATCATTTATTGCTATTTAAAGTCAAAAACATAATTCCTAAGTAACAACAAAATAAACTCTGACAGGTGAAGAGGGAATGTAAATCTTCATCTGCAATTTGTATAGATTTTCTGAAATATGAGCAGACAGTCTGTCAGTATCATTTAAACTTTTATTGTATTTGCTAACCTGGTATCAGCAGCATGAGGGAAAAGGCAGGCAAAGACTAATTCCTGAACAATACCATGCTAAATTATTGTAAGTACAGATGTATTAAGCAGTTAGTATGAAATGGCCTGTAACTTTGTATGAGTGTGAAAAACCCATTGAAATCAATGAGAAGGAACTCCACAATTTCAGGTTTCCTAGAGCAGAGATAGCGCACACAGAAGTGCTTAAGTTCCACTTACTTCTACCAAAGACTGAGCAATACTTTAGGAGATTTTATACATTATTTCAAATGCACTTTGGATTTAGAGTATTTAATCCAATTTAAAAATAAGATTTTCTCATATCACTTCTTTTTGACTCTATGGTTGATAATGCAAATTTTCTCTCTCACTACCTTTTGTCTTTCTTTTCATACAAATTCTTTCAATATAATGTTTTTCATAAAAGGTGATTGCAATAACTTAACAAAGTGGCCTCTAAGATATTTCACTTTAGATAATGTGACTTTTATAAGGCTGATTTGATATTTTAGAATTCTTAAATTACAGAACTATTTTGTTGGGAAGGGATCTCAGTAGTTTCCTAGTCAATTTGCCTGCTTAACACTGAAGTCAACCCCGGGTTTTCTACAGCCAGGTCTTGCAAAACTCCAAAGACAGAGATCCCACCAGGTAAGGAGGATGTGGGCCTGGTGGAGCGAGTCCAGAGGAGGACCACTAAGATGAGCAGAGGGCTGGAGCACCTCTCCCTATGAAGACGGGCTGACAGAATTGGAATTTTCCATTCTACAGAAAAATAGCCTTCAGGGAGACCTTCTATCAGCCTTCCAGTACCTGAAAAGAAAGCTGAAGAGCTTTGACAAGGGCATGCAGTGATAGGACAAGGGGGAATGACTTTAAATGCAAAGAGTATAGGTTTAGATCAGTTACTAGGAAGAAATTCTTTACTATGACAGTGGGGAAGCCCTGAAGCATGTTGCCCAGAGAAGCTGTGGATGCCCCATTCCTGGAAGTGTTCAAGGCCAGGTTGGATGGGGCTTTGAGCAACCTGGTTCTAGTGGAAAGTCTCCTGCCCATGGCAGGATGCAGTTAGAACTAGATGATCTTTATGGTCCCTTCTAACCCAAACCATTCCATGACTTGTGTGCATAATTTAGTGCTTAATTGCTCTCCTAGGAAAATTTTCCCTTCATGCCCTTCTTTATATATGTCACTTAGTCCTTTGTAGGAAAAGAATGAGAGGTTGCACAAGTATGATGATGAAATTAATGTAACTAAGGTATCATGTGGCTGTTCCAAAAATATTTCCTCTAGTAGAAAGAGAACTTAAGCGGATTGACTTAAAAAAGGAAAAAATCTACGGCCATAATTTTGAGTGTCTGTGCCTGTTTGCATTGATTCCCCATACTCTATCTCATCTGGAACCTTTGCACTTAATTCCTCTCCTAACACTAAATTTCACGTGCTGTGATTTTAACAGCAAAGCTTTTATTGATTCTTTATATTTTATTGCAGGTGCCCTGAAGGTTTCTCCCCACTCACATTTAAAATAGAGGAATGTATAAAAATCCACTTCTGTATTGCTCTCTAAAGCCCCCTTTACTAGTGTATTCTCAGACCACTGAAGACAAATATTGGGTTAATCAATCTGTGCCATGATTTCTGATTGTCAAATTCTCTTAATTTTGAATTAGAAGCTTTCTTTGGGATGCTGGGGGCCTTCTTTTTGATTTTCTAGGCATTATGGAAAATAAGTCTCTTGTTCATGATTGGGTTCATTAAAGGTCCAATAATAGTGCAGAAGCATTCTGGAGATTTAATTGGGTATGTTGATGTACAAATGAACTTTTTAAACCCAAATGAGAAGTTCCATAAAACTAATCCATGACAGTGTCAAGGCATAAAATTCTTTTTTCTTAATATATTTTGCCATCAAAAAATAATACCTTGATCTTAAACCTAAAAATTTTACTTTTATTTTTATTGTCAGTAAATTTATTGATTAGAAGAATTCCTTAAGATTATCTTTGGAGTTACAGGGAAATGTGATTTGCAAGAAGCAGAGGATGGCACTGTTGGACTACAATAATCAAGTAATATAGACTGCAAACCTTGAATCACTACATTGCATGAATTATAGCAGATGCCTTACAAGAAGTACAAGCAGGGAAAATGTTTACACTGGGTTTTTGATCATCAAATTTTTGGTTGAACTGTAGCAGTCAGATAAGAAAAGGGTACTTTTTAAAGTAAAGTAGAGAAATGGAGAAAATGTAGGTGAAGAAAACAAAAAACATTTGATCAGATATTTTTAAAATAAATTAGTAGTATAAATGTGAAGGGCCTCTATAACACTGAGTCCTTAGTTGGGAAGTGTCTGAGGTACTGAGTATTTGCAAAGACTTTGGCTCTGTTTTGTAGACATCACCGTATGCACAGGTTCTTCAGATGAATTAATCCACAAAGGTTGTAATTCACATAGGAACAGAGGATAGACTTGTTAACAGGTAAACCACTTTAGAAAAAATGGGACTTTATTCTCAGAGTTATGTCTTCGTTCCATACTGGTATAGGATATTGCTAACATATTCCTCCAGATTTCAAAGACAAATTTTTATCTTAAATTGTTATTTAATATAATGAGGGGTGAAGAATATCTCTCCAGGAATCTTAATATGAGTGTTCAAAAATGTGGTGCAATTAAATAAATAATTTTTTATGCAAGATGTCAGCTGCATAAGTCTCCAAATTTTGCTGTCCATGTGTCACTGATGAAACCAGCATTTACTTTATTTGTTTGTCTGTCATCCTAGTTCAGTTTGGGAAAAGAAAACACAACTGCACCATTTTTTAAAGAAATGAATTTTCATCTCTAATATGATGCTGTGGTGAGCTTACCTGGCCTAGGAAACTTTGAGAGACCATTTTTTGTGAGAGTGGTGTGAACTACACAGCACTGTGGATTTTATTGGGTACATCTTGCAGTTCAACAGGATTTGGTTTCCAGGATTGCTTACCCTGCCAAATATGTTGAGACAAACTTGGAGCAACATACTATGCTGCCAGTATAATTTGCAGGTTATTGTCTCTTAAAAAGTGCAATTGTGAAAAATAAAATAAAAATAAAAGTACAATTATTCAGACTGACTTTAGTACTGAGAGTTTGGCACCATCACTTTACTGCAACTGGATTGGCATTCAGAACCCAAACTAGTCCAAACTACTGTGATAATTTTGCTTTATAGCCATAAGCTCCAATGAAATTTTGTATTTTCTTGTGAGTTTTATGAATCCACACGTAATACTCAATAAAGCTCAGCTCAGTTTCATTGCAATGAAATCTCAGATCAAGTAAATTCTAGGTGGTTTTAGTTTTCAGAGGAAATTACATTACAGAGTTCTGAAAATACCCATGGTTTCTGTATGTTAATGCTGTGCCATTTTTACCTTACTTATTTTTCTGCCACAGCAAAACTGCTTTTAAATTTTTTTTAAAATGTTAATTTTAATTATTTTTCTTATTATTTTTGATTTTAAAATCAATCATTGGAAGGAAAGAAAAGAGGAATTTTATATTCTGAATGTAATCTTTCAGAATGTTTCAGTCATTCCCACTTTTATTAAACTCCTTGTGATGATGAGTGCTGAAAGTTATTTTGTCAGCAGTTGTGTTTTTTGCTATTCCACAGTAACAAAGACTGTTGCGATTCAAGCAAATTAATATGTTTTTTACTGGGAATGGGGATTTCATTTTTAGGAATCATCTTTAAATTCTCTTTGGCAAGTGTACTTTAATGTTAAAAAAATTAATTTACAGTGATTTAAGTTCTCTATAGTCACATGGTTTATGTACTGAAGGTATCTCAAGTATACCTCGTGACCATTTGTGCTGATTTTATATTAGCATTACTCTGGTGACATTTCTGGTTTCTCATGGTTTTCCATTTTCTAAAGTACTTACAGCATAAAAACTGACAAACATAAAACCAAACATAACAAGAAACATAAAATTATTGAGGAAAATACAAAGTTAAGAACAGGTGAGCCATCACAGTTTATGGGGCATCAAATTCATTTTAGAGATAATTAAAGACTATTTTTATCCCAGTGCATTATTTTTATTGTTCAAATGCTTCACAGCAGTAGAGGAGTCTGGGCATTGTTAATGATTTGTACAGTTGTCACCAAAGCAAAAAGAGAGATATTTGTCTTAAACTATCTGTCTAGTGTTATTATCCAGTAGCATAGTAAGCAATTACTGTATGTTAGAAGGTTCATGTGAGAATACTAAGATGAACAATCATGTGGCAGGCAGCTCTGAATGCCTGCAGGAATTGATATTTTAATCTTATTTAAATTGCTATATTTTCCCATGTATAGCCTGCACTTTAATCCCTGTGAAAGTCTTGTCCCCATGAGAAAACCTCAGGAAACTGAGGTCATGTCAGCAATGAGGCAGGAGGGTTTTGAAGGAAAATGAGTAAGCTCTGAGGGGCAGAGAATGGAAGATATTGGAAACAGGAAAGCTCTATGGTAATTTTCCTTTTTGGATATGTGCACATGTATAGACTCTGTACAGTTATGAAGTCACAGAGTTTGTTTTCTTGGTTCCATTCAATTTATTTTTGTTGTTTTATTTGTTTGCTTTGTTTTATTATGATAGATAACCGCAAAGTAATGCAGAGAAATTACTGGTTAAACATGCAAAGATAACCCTCATATGACATTCAGAGTAGCGTGGTTGAAGACCTACAGTGCAAAATACTTTTTGAAACAGCAGATTAAAGTTGCCCAACCTACCCGATCAAGTGAATGAGATTTCATAGCTTCTGAAAGAAGCTGAAAGGAGCACACCAAGAAATTTTTCATTTTGATTGCTGTTTCTTTTTCTTTATATTGATCAAAATGTATACTGTGACTAAAATGCACTACTTATTAATAGAGCTGAATACAATTTTCTTCCTACTAAGAATTTCTCAGAAACAAAATTTTAATGAATTATGTCTCCTAGCTCTCTACAAATACTTATTTTCAGTGGATTTTTTAAATGAAACTACTTTTCTTAGTGGTCTGCTCGGTCTTTCCTCATTACAATAAAACAGTAATTTACTGGACAAACAATAGGTACTACTTCTTGTTTGAAATGCTGGTCATCAAAATTTTCTGTTCAGGCAGACACTTCACTGCAGCTTTAATAGAATACCTTGTTACAGCAGTATTAAATCTGTATTCTGTTGGCATGACTTTGCATTCTTTGCCAAGGGCACTTCAGCTCATTTGTATGAAGATAAAGTAGGTAGGCAATTCTGCGTTCACCAACTTGCCTTTGATCTGCTGGCAAGAATATGGAGTTTATACATACAGAATATCTGTTTAATGACTGACTGAGCAGGACAGATTTTTGCAGCTTCAGATAACAGTATATTTTCTACTACACTGCATTCTATCTCCATGCCTTTTACTTGAGATTCAAAATATATACCTAATTTTTCCTTTAAGTCTTGTGTTTGCAGACAAGAGATCGTTTCTTTGTGAGCTGTCCAACTTTCTCTTACAGCTTCAATGTATTAGATGCACATGGTTGAACACCTTTAAACCTTGCTGGCACTGAATAAACTGGTGAATGATGGAACCATTTTCCCCCTAACAAATGGAAAATTGTTCCTGTATCTAGAGTGTGTAATATTTCTAATCCCCTAACCAATTTTTTTTTGAAATCTGAAATTTTATTAATTTCAAAAAAAATCATCCCATTGGATTGTTTTTAATAAGGTAGGCATATAGCAAGAGAGAAAAAAAATTTACTTGGATATATTTTATAGATGTCACTCATTAAATACTTTGAAACTTCTTTTGGTGCTATAACTTGTTTGAATTAACTACATCAAATCAGGTTCACTGTTTTTCCCCCTCTTCTATTATTAGTATTCTGCTCAACTGATGGGGGAAAGAGCTCTTCAGGGGATTGGTGCCCCAGCTGGCTACCCCGACGGTTCCCCGGGTCCGGCACAAAGTCAAGGTGATTTCCCACAGACATATATGCCTTGCTTTCAATAACACCAATATGAACGTTCACTTTATTAAGGGAATCCTATTCTGCTTATTATGTGTTATGAGTTTAGCCAGGTGGGCCTAAACTTAGGTTTTAAAGTTCAGCTAGGCCTAGGATTGTCAGCTGATTTAAGCTGGGCTGAGCTAGCTCACAGCTGACTTCTTCCAGCCAATAATATTGTATTCCATACCATACTACATCATCTCAAAGGGTGTAAAATCCAGTGTTTGGGAGTGACTTGATTGGTTCCATCATGGCTGCACTAAGAGGAGGACATCTAGCAGCTCCTCTACTATGCTGGGCCCTGCTCCTGCTGCCTCTGCTTGCATTTTGTTTGCATTTAGGGAAGTAGAAACATTTTTGTTGTTACTTTTTCTGTTTCTTGCTATGTGTCTCTTACTTACAGATCTAGTGTAATAGACTTTGCTTTGTATTAATTGGGGAGTGGGAAGTTATTCCTTGTTATATATATGTAACTTGTGTAAGTGTGTATTCTATTGTAGTTTCCTTTTAATTTTCTCTTTTCTGTATAAATACACGTAGTTAGTTTCAGCATAAACCTGGTTTTAAGGGTTTTTATTTCCTCTACCTCTTCCTTTCCCCTTGGCTGGTTGGGGGGAGGAGGAACCCTTTTCACTGTCTTGGACACTTGGCATTTTGCCAGCTCAACCCAGGACATTACGGAATGAACATGTTAATATAACTTGTGGCTGATTGGATGGAGAGTAGCCTCCATGCAGCCAGCCACGTGGCACTGGCACCATCTGGAGCCTGTTTTTCCCCGGCTTTGAGGTTGTTTACCCACTGTCAGGCTTTCCCAAGGTTACAGTGACCTTGGTCAGCCTGTCAGCACTGGGCAGTGGGTTGTGCATGAAGGATATCATGGCCTGGGCCTGAGCCTTCCCCCAAACACTCAACTGTGATAATTAACATTTATTTTTTATCACACTCAACTCAATATGATCTGAGATTTATTAGAATTAGTATAACAAACTCCTAGGCCAGGAGTTTCCTAACAGATCATGGTATATTCATCTTTTTGATAGTTAAAATCAACTGTTAAAGGGATTCAGGTGTTGTATCATGGTCTTTCATATTTTTGGTGTATTTTATGAGTTACACTCACGTGTTGATGTTTATATATTTATTTATACATATAAATATATGTGTAAAGTTATATAGAAGTAGTTTATGTAGCGTATAGAGTGTGTATACACTATATACTTGTAGCTACTGATGGAAATAGATTTGTAGTAGCATGATTTGTAGATAAAGCCTTGGAATACAGCACAGCTGTTTCTTACAACTTCAATGTATTGAAATTGAATGACACCTGAGGCAAATTCCTGGTCCAAGCTACTGGAGAGAAGGCTAAATGTTTGGCATGACATCCCAAAACCCACAGGTATTTGTGGGACAAGAGGGAAACCTAAAGGTTGGTGATGATGACCGATATCAAATAAACAAAGTTCTGTTTGGCTTCAAACTCCAAAGAGCTGTAACTGACAGAGCAATTATGGAAATTGTAGAAACCAATCAACTCCTGTTTTGCTTCCTGGAGTGTCAGTCAGTCCTACAGCTTTGCCTTATAACTATTGGTTTTCAGGTGGTATGCAAGCCCACAACAGGTGGATTTTTAGTGGGCACTTTCCTGTGTAAAGCTGCTTTTATGAAAAGGACACAGTAGAGATGAATTAGTTAAAGGAAGTTGAATCTGCTGGCCCATTGACTCTGCTGTCTTCTAAAATGTGAGACTCCTCTCTTGGACCCAGATGAAACATGAATAAGAATTGAGGCCATGCAGGAAAGCCAAGTCTAAGACTGCAAAAAGGTTTTTGTTGTGTGAGAGTAGGGCCCCATCAGGGGCTGTGCACTACCTACATAACCCTCAGTGCTGATGACACTTCAGCACACTCAAAGGTCTGCTCAACCAAGAATAAATGAAACAGGTAGACAGGAAGTCTGCATAACTTTTATCTCAGACATAATAAATCTCTTTTTGATATGTAACTAGAACTTTTCCAGGGATATGGTTAAATCTAGTATATCCCTGAACTCAGAAATATTACCTATAAATAACTATGATCAAGAGAATATGGCTGATAAAATCAAGAATTAGAAAGAGTTAAATGGTGAGGATTTACTGATGTATAGTGATTTAGAAACTAGCATTACCTGGAGCCAGAAGCTGGCTGAATGCCTTGAAAGTATCAGTAGTTAGCCAGAAAAAAACAGGTCACCCAGAAAAAATAAACAGATAAATTCCCTGAATTTTTTAAGTGCAATTACTGTAGTTGCACAAATATGTACAGTTTATTTTTTAACAATTTACTGAAATGGTATGAGAACAAATGGAGAAATTTGGTGTGACCCAAAACATGCATTGCTTCGGTAACAGACACTGTTGTGATGAATCTGCTGTGAAATTTCTTGTATTTAGGAGATAATTATAGCCTGCACAGAGATTAGGCAGAAGAAGGATGAGATACTGTGATAGTTTTGGCTTTAGTTTTGGTTTAGGCCTTATTTAGGCCTCAGTTTTTAGCAGGCCTCAAAGAATGTGGCATAGATTAGAAGGGACAAACATCACCTGACTTAAGCAATCAAAGAGGTATTTCATATCATCTGACATCATCAAGAAGTGTCAAGGGGTATAAAAAGAGAGGGAGGAGGAGTTTCTGTCTCTTTCAGTCCCTGCTCCTGACCTGAGAGGATGTGCTGCTCTGACTGCTGAAATTAGGCCCTTCTGCACTGTTGTTTATGTAGGGAGGTGAACATTTCTTGTTTATTTCTCTCTCTCTTGCTGGGAAGTTTCTCGGTAACAGTTTTTGGGAGGTTTCCTGGGGTCTGGGTGGTTGGAATCTGGGTTATTAATTGGGGCGACTCGGTGAAGGTGTTAGTATTCCTTTTCACATTCATGTATATATGTGTTACATCATATTCTGGTATTAAATTTTCTTTTGTCTAAATATAAAAACCTTGCCATTTCAAAGCTTTATTTCTAAGGTTTTTTTTTCCTCACACCCTTTCCGTGGGGGGGGGGGACCCTTTGACTCTGTGCTGGGCAGTTGGCATTTTGCCAGCTCAAACCATAACAGATACCCATGGGTATTTGGAAACACTGAGGTAAAGAAAAGCCAGGAAGATTTTCTTTTGAAAACTGTGAACTAAATATCTGAACAAGTGAGATGAAGGCAATGGAGTGTACTCTGAACTTCCCTGCACATTGAGAGAGACGATAACGGCAGACTCTTTCATGTGTTGGAAATCTGTCGTGTCATTCCAGCACATTATTCTCACAGGAAAAACAGGCATGGCGGTGGTGCTGCCTCAGCACTGTGGATATATGTATGCAGTGCTTTAGGCTTGAGCATGGGAAACATACTGAGATAATAAGTCTTCTCAGAACAAAACAGGAGAACATGGGTGGAAAACACTTTCCCTTCACCAGCTATTTCCAAAGTTTCCCTCCAGTTTCTGATACTGTGACTGAAATAAGCGTCAGCAGAATCCAGCTGGGTCTCCAGCAGTGTAACTAACATTAGAATTAAGAAATTTGTCTATATCTATAGCTATCTATACCTATGCATCTGAATCTTGCTGGCATTTCCTAGGCAAATCTATCTCTAAATTTATCTGTGATGGGACTATGCACTAGAATCACAACTTCTTAAGGATTCCAGTGAATTGTGGTGAGTCCTAGCTGCAGTTTATTTGGTTCAGTCTGTTCACTAGTGGCAGTATTTAGTAAATGGCTAAGCAAAGCTGCATTCTCAGATGGTGTAAATCAGCCCAGCACCACTGACATTAATAGATCTTCACCAATTTACATCAGATAGGAGCTTCTCTTGCTCCTTCTTGCCCAAATTTATGAGGATTATGGAGACGAGCTGTAGCCCTAGCGGCAAATGCATCTTTTATATATGCCAGGTCTCTTACATAGTGTGATTGCTGTGCTCTCCAAATCTTTACAGACATTCTATGGTATATGTGATGACTAAGTAGTGGAAGTCAACAGAAAGAGGACTAGGCATAGCATGTGGAATTTTTCTTTGGATATTTTTTGCTTATCTTTCAGTTTGAGGGTGAGGGTTAAAATTATTCTCAATAAATGATTTTCTTGAGTTATTTGCATTATAATTCATCTTTACACCTGTGTCTCCTTCTTTTCTGCTATTATCTTCATCATCAAAGTACTTGTATAATTTTCAAGGTCTGAACATTCTCTTCTCATACCTTATTCATGTGCTGCCTACCAAGGACTGGGGAACTAAAGGCACTTGCTGAGCTTACATTTCACACAGAAATGCTGAGCCTGTTCCATGAAAGTTGTATATCTGTGAACTACAGTAAAAATAAAATAAAAAACTAGTACTATGAAAACCAGAGCCCTCTAAATCCTGAAAACAACACTTACTGTGGCTCCAGTAATCTCCAAAGATGACTTCTCTGAATAAATTTAATATTTCTTACTTAGATATCTATGGTTTAGTATCAGAGAAATGAAATTCATGAAACAGAGACAATGAATGAAAAGAACAAATAAATACATGTTACTTTTAAGAGACCACTTGATCACCAAAACCTTTTTCTCTCCTTTTATACTGTGACTTAAAAGCAGAAAACTAGCATCTTGGAAAAATAATAACATGAGGACCCCAATCCCATTTTTTGTTCTTTTTTTTTCCTTGTGGTATCTATGAGTTACTTCTTCTTGGTTTGCTATAGAGATTAAAATGTATAATAGTTATATTTATTTCCCTGTTTGCATATCATCACTGAGGATGTCTACTATGATAGTGGTACTTGCCATCTAACTAGTATCAAAGAATTAAATTTAAAATTATGCTTTATAAATTTCTCTAAGATTGATGGCACAGATACCTTCCAAGGGAAATTTGATCAGAAAAATCTCTCTTTTCAGCAGAACATGAAGTTCTTGAGGACTTACAGTGCCAATACTGCCCCTAGTAACTGCAACAGGCTTTGCCTTTTTTCTCTGGTAGCCTTTTGCAACTCCTCTTAGTGCACTACTGTTGGCTGCAGCAGGGGCACAGGCATTCTAAATACTAGTCTGGGGTAGGTGCCAAGTGTGGGTTAATATGATAAGCATGAATGCTTTAAGTAGCTGAGGATGGCAAGGAAATGCTGTATGAAATGTCAGGAAATGACATGGGAGGAGATGAAAAAGTGCATTAGTGCTGGAGTAAGTGCTGCTGCCCAGGGATGGCAAGACCCTCTTGGTAGTCAAGCTCTTATAAAGATGTACACTGGTCCACAGCTCTCAATGGGTCAAACAGATGCTAGAAAGAGACAACTTTAATATTGCAGCAAAGAACGTATTAGTCTTTTGGCATCATTTAGTCCCAGCTCAAGTCAGGCACCTCAGTGCTTTGCACAATGCATACAGAAAGACATTTTCCTCCTGCAGACCTTGTAATACAAACAGACAGTTCAGCCAAAGAGTAGGAGGAAGAACTCCTCCTCAGTTGTACACACCAGATTATATTGCTTGTTAATTACATTAAATTCTGTTCTGGGTTTTGGCAATGCAAAATATCTTGCTTTGTTTCACCCAAGGTTCATCCCTCCTTCTGGAAATGAGTTGCTCCCAAAATGGCACTCAGACTTTAATATGCTAAGTTGCTGAGCAGCAGATGTCAATGGCAACATTGTAGGAGGAGAGCTGGACTCTGTTTTGTTGATCATTAATAACAGAGATGCATGTCTGACTTTTAATGCCCTCAGCATTATTGTCTACTCCTGCCTATATGCAGATCCTACCTGATCTTCACTGCTATTTGTTCCAGTTAGAGGTCATGGTCGAGACAATTTATAATTATATCACTGCAGATATAGGCATTTTCTATTCAATTTTTATCTCAATTTCTACATAATTCCTGTAAGACCATGTCTGTCTCTGTTTTTCCCCACTGAAAAAGTCTGAAATCCAGTTGACAATTTCAAGAATATTAATTAGGAGAGATTTTGAAAGACATTAAAAGGCTATTTTTTTCATGAAAGTATGTGATGAAATAGAAATTCAGTACACACCTGTCCTGAATGAAAGGAAGGCTAATCTTACTGGACACAGCAATTAGCATAAGAAGGTGCTATAATGAACACTTGAGGAAAGCTCCAGGAACCAATAACTTATACATCAAACACAACAAGAGTGAGGGAGCCATAATAAATGAGGTTTTATCTTGATGCTCGTAGAACTGTTTGCCTTAACTCTAGAAAAACTGAATAACCAGAATGGTTAAAGATCATCTAAATGCAGGGCATGTTCACTTGCTAATCTCTGGTTTATTAACTAGGCTGTTTGCTGATGTATCATTATTACTCCTTCTCTGAATGCGTTTGTGGCTCAAGATGTGCTTTTCAAAAAACAAAGCTCTATTGGAAAATTGAACAGGTACATTGCCAGTGGAAAAAAAAAAAACCCTTCTGAGCTTTCCTGTGTACAGGGCAAACACACCATCATAGCAAGAATGAATTTATTCTTTGGGCCAATGTTATTCAGGTTCAGCAAAGAAGGCTAGCAGAGGTGTCCTGGGTTGAGCTGGCAAAATGCCAACTGTCCAGGACAGAGTGAAAGGGTTCCTCCTCCTCCCAACCAGCTAAGGGAAAAAGAAGAGGGAGAGGACAAAAAACCCCTTCAAAGCAGGTTTATGCTGAAACTAACTACATGTATTTATACAGAAAAGAGAAAATTAAGAGGATACTACAATATAACACACACTTACACAAGTTACATATATATAACAAGGCATAACTTCCCACTCCCCAATTAATACAAAGCAAAGTCTATTACACTAGATCTGTAAGTACTCTAAGAGACACATAGCAAGAAACAGAAAAAGTAACAACAAAAATGTTTCTACTTCCCTAAATGCAAACAAAATGCAAGCAGAGGCAAGAGGAGCAGGGCTTAGCATAGTAGAGGAGCTGCCAGATGTCCTCCTCTTAGTGCAGCCATGATGGAACTAACCAAGCCACATCCACACACTGGATTTTACACCCTTTGAGATGATGTAGTATGGTATGGAATACAATATTATTGGCTGGAAAAAGTCAACTGTTAGCTAGCTCAGCCCAGCTTAAATCAGCTGACAATCCTAGGCCTAACTGAACTTTAAAACCTAAGTTTAGGCCCACCTGGCTAAACCCATAACAAGAGGACAAGTGGATGTGCCCCTCAGATTCTCAGGGACCAGAAACGCTTTGTGTAGTACAAGCCAGTAATGTATTCAGTTTTGGTATCTACATATTAAAACCACAAAGCAGTTGATGTCTTTTTGTGGCAATAGTAACCAGAAATAATTGAGTGCCATATGTCAGCCTAATTTAGGAAATTATATTATGGTTTATCCCCAGCCTAGGGCGCAGTAAGTAACATGGAAATCAAAATGTCAAAACGATTTTGGCAGATGCTTCTAAGACCTAAAGGACTGCTTCAAAATACTTTAAAAGGATAATGTAGTGGAAGGTTCACTATTTTGACAGAACATTGATGACTGCTCATGCCACTCCTGCTGAGCTTACTGTCCTTATCTACCAGCTCTGTCTGTTTATAGGTTTTCTGTCTGTCTGTCTGTCTATCTATCTATCTACATGAGCATGCATGTGCACACACACATACACACACACAGGTATATATATGAATATTATAGAATTGCTGACATAAGTTAAATTCGACTAGAATTTCTAAAGCTAAAGTCTAGCACTGTGTTTCTTAATTTACAGGTAAAAATTTATGATGCTGAAAATAATTTTAAGCCCTGACTGATGCTGCTTCAAACTCTACAAATTGCCCTTTAACCTGTCATTAAAAAGGTGTAGGGTGGTTGTAAACCATTTTGGCTGCTGCTGCTACTTATTTCAACAGAAATAGAAGCCAGGACACTACTGAACCAGAACTCAAAGTACAAGGTGCATATGAAGATGAAGCAGTAAGACAGTTTATGCACTATCAGTGTGAAATATTCTGTTTTACACACAACTGGTATACTTGATACACACTTTTCTTCCCTCTTTGCACCTTACCTCTAGGTGACGGTGGGTTTGGCTTGTGTCTTAAAGGAGGCAGAGACTGTCTTTTATCTTCTAAGTTCTGAGATTAATTAAAAGCAGATAGTTTTGAGGATCTAGACATTATCACACTAGCATAAATGTATACTTACAAGTTCTACTAATTAAACTACTTTAGGGTAACAGTGATGGTCCCAGTGTGTGTGTGTGGCTTGGCTTTGCGAACGCAGATTTGGGAAGGGCTGTCCCCACGTGGGTGTGCCCTTCCAGCCTGCGCAGTGGATTTTAGGTGAGGCTCAGCGTGCGCAGAACTGGCCCCACCGTTTCAGTCCTGAGGTTCATCTGCCACGGCTGAGCGAGCTTGGACAGTGACAGGGAAGTCCTCAGGACTAGAACCTACAGCACTCGGCATTTCCCAGGAGGTCTCCCATCCAAGTACTAATCTGGGGCTGACCCTGCTGAGCTTCCGAGATCTGACAGGATCGGATGTCAGAGAGGCATTTAACTGCCTTAAGTGTAGAAAAGAGTTGTTGTTCTACATAGATATATGTCTTTCTGAAAGGGCATAAATGTTCTAGCAAGATTTTTCTGAGAAAATAGTATGGTTCATGGTTGCCTCCCTCACATAGTACATATTCTCCTTTTCCCTCTTATTTTAAATTTTGAATTTATTTTCCCCCTTCTCACATCAAATTATTAGATACTATTAGGGAATCAGAATTTATTTCACCTACACACTCATTGTAACAACTGATTTCTTGCTCTGTCTTATGATGTCCTGCTTTATTTCTGTGGTAATGTTCTAATAATAATAAGCACTTATAATAAGTATGAAATAGGCAAGTGCTGGCAGGTGCTAACTTGGGAAAATAAAACAGTATTTTCATGCTGGTGTCCACAATAATGTGCCTGCGATAAGATCAGAAAAATTTAGGAAGGCTGCTACCTACCTCTGTGGCTAGACATTTTCCTGTAACACTGTGTTTCTCAGATTGTTACACACCTTAGAAAGAGTTGTCTATGGGGTTAAACCCTTCCACTCTTATATTGGTATCATGGTGAATTTGCTGGTCAGAGACACTGGAACACAAAACCATTAAGAATGTTTTTCCCCTTTTACAACAGAACTTCTATGACTGACTTTTCCCTGACCAGCCCTGAAGCTGTAAGAGATTGAGTTTGAAATGTGAAATTTAGCATGAAAATACTGTGAACCTCAGTGAGGGGTAAGTGGATGGCCTAATCATAATGGAAATTAGCTTTGATTTGACCGTATTAAGGTTACTTGAAAAATCATCTTTCAAGGCAAAAGTTCATTGTAAAGATGTAAACTATGTACCTACAGATGATGATTACACATACCAGCCTAATATTTTAGTTTTGCAGTAAATTTAGCAGATAACAGGGTGGAAGCTGGATTTGGTTATGAATCCAGCAGGCTTGTGTTGGATTTTCAGTTCGGTTCCTGAGGTTATGTTGTTCTTCAACTGGAATATCTCCTCTCATTTTTAAGCAAGATATTTTCACTCCCAGCTCCCCCCAACTATCCCTCTGAAACCACAGCTTCCTGATGAGTAACAGGGGCTTCTGTATGCATCAACAGAGAGTCTTGTTGGGACAGCTGCCCTGTGTGTGCCTGGCAGTGGGTGATTAAGAGGGGCTGCTGTTCATGTTGTCAGAGCCCAGCACAGGATGAAGGCATGAAGAGGAGGAGAGAGATCGATGTTTCCACATTGTTGCTCTGGCAAAGAGAGAAGCCCTTTTAAACACTTGTTGAAACAAAAAGTGCTTCACTTCATTCTCTGTCTATTAGTCCAACTAATGGGATGAGGGAAGGTGAGAAGAGCTTTGCTGTAATCCATGAATATAATCTTTTCTTTGTGATCTTAGTGCAATCTAATTTCCCAGATGTACCTCACATGTAGGTCACAGAAGTAAGACATGTTAGTCATTATGGCTGATTGGAGAACTAAGATGCTTATCTTGTATCATTTTAGAAACAGAATCATTTGGTATCAAGATAATGTAATGAAATATATTTTTTTCTGTAATCCCTATGTACCATTTTCAAGAGTCTGAAATTTATATGCTGAATTTTAAAGAGGGCATTTCCTGAAAGTTCATAACAAAATACTTTATTAAGATGGATATACCTACATGTGAGCTAACTAGAATTAGGTAAATAAAAGTTTCATGTATCTATTGTCCACATGCCTTATTATAATAGTTTACATCAAATAGGATGTGAAAGCAGAACTCTTTTGAAATACAAAGCTTTTCAAAGTTTTCCACAGAGAAATAGGACCTTTTTGTTAAAAAAAAAATTAAGATAACAAACTGCATTGCTACAGGGTAAACATTTAAAAAAATGTATTTATGTCACCAAAGGAATATACCACACTGAATTTGTGACTTTTCTCATATGTAGCAGTCCTATAATCAATCCAGTTAAACAGTTCCCTTGGCTTGAGCAATTAGTTTTCCCTGGAAGTCTGAATCAAAAGATTTTGCTTACAATTGTGTAATGAGTCTATTTCTGCAAACAAGGAAATCATACATATGGAGGCTTCAAAATTGGGGTCATCATTTGCTTAGGAAACAAAATTCAGTTAAAAACTTTGTTTGTCTCCAAAATAATCGTCAGGGGGAATACAAATCTGAAGGTTTTAATATAAAAACTTTCTTACTTTCATCTCCTGGTTATGTAAATGAATAAAACAAGGAGCAGCAGAAAAAATTCATACAGACTGAACAATGAAAACCTTGCCTATCATCAGAAATACATATTTATTTTTTTATTTATATTTAAAGTCTTAGTGAAATAAGAACATTTTTCATAGGTAAGAAAAGAAATAAAAAATTATCCCTATACTGAGTTGAAACATCATTTTTAATGCACTGTCTCAGGAATTCATCTAGTAATCTGTCAGTAATTTTGTAGATTTTCATTTTCTGATAGACAAAGACTGATGGAGCAGGAAGGGGGAAAAGGAATAGAGACAAGTAATTTGATCTGTTTCTATGGTGAACTTAGGAAATCTTTGCAGCACTCATCTTGTCTGTGCAAAATGTGTAAGTACAGACCAGGCTATTACAGTTCACAGCCTGAGCAGAAATAGTCACTCCAAAATAAAATGAGCTTTCCCACTTTGCTTCCACACTACATCTTCTCTACTTAAAAGTCAGTTTGAGAGTTTGCAGTGGTTTAACCCCAACCAGCAACTCAGCCACATGCTCAATTGCTTCCCTGCAATGGAAGGGAGGAGTGAATCCTAAAGGTAAAAGTGAGAAAACTCATGGGTGGAGATAGACAGTTTAACAGGCAAAGCAAAAACTGTACATGAAAGCAAAGTAAGACAAGGAATTCATTCACCATTGATATAGTCCAGTTGTTGAGAGATATCGCTGCCTGAATTAAGGTGCAAAAGAGACCATATGCTCAATTAGACAGTACAAATTTTATTAACAATAAAATGTGAGGTAGAGAGATAGAAATAGAAAAGATTGGAGAGAGAGGGACTGAGACAGGGGCAGATCAAGCAGAAGATAGTCACCACCCATGGATCCAGTGACACCCTGTTGGTCCTTCTTCACCCAGGGCTTCTCACTGCTGGGGGTCCCAAGGTCATTCAAAACTTTTCACTATCTATACATTTTAGAAAACAAAGAAATTAATGCTCATTGGCTACACAGTTCTATTGGTTAAATTATTAGCTCACTTCTAATGTTAATTAGTCTGCATTCTCAGTCTTTCTCTTTTTTTGAGTCAGTGGGTTTCTTGAGTTGGTAAATTGGTGATCTTGCTCTCTCCCTGCAGAAAATACTTTTTATTCACTTGGAGTTGATTTCAGTACAGTTGCTGAGTTGGCTTTCCCTGTGGCTTGTAAATTCTGCATTTTCTGTGTCCATTATCAGTGATACATCGTTTTGCCCCGCAGCTTTGTTAACATCCCCCCGGGTCTAAGACAACTCCCCTGCCCCGGCCCACTCTCTGACAACAGTATCACCTTTATCTTATCTGAGGTTCCTTATCTTACAGTCCAAGTTCCAGGTAAGGATAGCTGAGCTCTGCACATTTAATGGTGAGTCAGGAAGATGAACAGCATCATTATGAACATCCCCACTTTCTCTTCCTTCCCCCAGCTTTTATTGCTGAGCACGATGCTGTACGGTCTGGGACATCCATTTGGCCAGTTGGGATCTGCTGTCCTGGCTGTGTCTCTCCCAGCTTTTGGGCAACCCTAGCCTGGTGTCTGGTGGGGTGAGTGTCAGAGAAGTGCCCAACTCTGTGCAAACAGTGCTCAGCAGAAACGAAACATCCCTGGGTTGTCAACACTGTTTCCAGCACAAATCCAAAGCATAGCCCTATACTGGGTACCATGCAGGAAATCAACTCTACATAAGCCAAAATCAACACAAAGCTGTACACAAAATGTGTTTAGTGTCTGTGTCAATTTTTTTTCCCCACCAGCATACATCGCAATCTTATTTAATAAGGTTTTATGAAGGTGTTGTGATTTCTTTTCTATAGTTAATCACAGATGAATTTCAAATCCAATTTCAAGTCAGGTTTTTTTTTGGTTCATGACTTAACATTCCTTGTTTTCTCCAGTAGTACCTGGTAAGTATAACCTGCTAGAAGTAAAATGGACTTCCCTCCTTTCCATAGTAAATGGATATTAAAAAAGAAAAAGCTGCTTGTGCTCCTCACTCTTCAGCAGATGTTTATGCTCCACTGCTAACTACTAAAAGCTGAATGCACTGATTCAATCAGTGAGGTTCACAGCCCATGAAGAACAAAGCTAGATAATCCTGAAAATGTGCATGAATGAGTGAAAAGCACATTTCTAAAGGAACAGAGAGTAATTCAAAACAGATCCAGGATATTTCAGTGCCTGTCATCTGAACTTTTTATGAGCACAGGGAACTTGCTTATCCAACTTTATTGTCTGCCCAACCCTTGAGAAGGTTTTGGTCCACTGTCTCTACAAAATAAATGTTTAAAGTCCTCTAGGAAGTTAAATACTCATAAGAACTTTGTTCAGGCATTAGAATTGAACTATGTTCTGTAATGGCATAGCAAACAATATCTCCTTTAAATTTTCCTGAGCAGAAGTGGAGAGAGCTTGGATCAAGTGAGATTTGATTTCCCTTTTCACAGTTCCCTATACCTTCTCCTTAAGTAAGAGCTGCAGTTACATCTGATCAAAACACGTATTTTAATTTTAATAAGGTGCTGATCACTTATTATTAAATAAAAAAAAGAATTTGTAGTTATACTATCACACTTGTGATCCTGGGAAGAAATGGAAGTTCTGACTTTGGTTATGGAACAGTCAGTTGGATACTTTGATTGATGACAAATATGGTGACAAAGCAGAGCAATGTGGCCCCTTGTCAAGATTTTGGGAACACATGTGCAACATTGAAAGTAAGCCTGAAGTGTTTTTTTATTTTAAGTAATTTCTATGATGGCAGCAGCATTGTTATAACCTATTTAGGTCCATCTTGAAACAAACAAAGCAAAAAGCAAAATTTTTTTTCTGAACATATACAGAAAGGAGATGCTGCTTTGCAAGTCTCCAATTATTGGAAAGAATATAATTTGTTATTTTATAAGTAATGTGTGTAGAACATATCACGACAAGTAGACTAACAGAAAGGGACATTGGTTTAAAAAAAACACAATAAAAGAAACTTGAGGTGGTTGCAGTTCACAACAGAACACGTAAGAAAATTCTGCACTCTCCAAAATTTGAAGAACAATAGAAAGATAATACAAGAATAAGAAGGTGAATTTTATGAGCTGCAATGCCAGAGACTGGTGTTATACATGCACAGTATATGCTTGGCACTGATGAGGCTGCACCTCAAATCCTGCATTAAGTTTTGGGAGCCTCACTACAAGAAACACATTCAGATGCTGGAGTGAGTCCAGAGAAGAGAAAGAGAGCTGGCAAATGGTCTGGAGCACAAGGAGAAGCTGAGGGAGCTGTGGGTGTTTAGCCTGGACAAATCAAGACTCAAGGGAGACCTTATGACTCTCTATATCTACCTGAAAGGAGACTGTAGACAGGTGGGTGTTGGTTCTTCTATTCTTCTGGGTAACAAGGGATAGGAAGAGACAAAATGGCCTCAAGTTACACCAGGGAAGGTTTAGATGAGATATCAGGAAAGGTTTCTCCACTGAAAGGCTATTCAGAACAAGCTGCTTGGGGAAGTAGTGTAATCACCAAGTGTTCAAAAGGCTGTTGCACTTGGGGACATGGTTTAGTAGTGACCAAGGTGGTGCTGGGTTACTAGTTGGACTTGATGATCTCAAAGGTATTTCCCAACCTTAATGATTCTGTGATTTTATGTAAGGATTAGAAGGAAGATAGTGGACATGGCTTGGGTGACAACTATAAAATGCTGGGATAAAAATAAAAACATAGATGAAAACATGGAATTCTACCCCTATTTTTAATATCCAGAATACTTATGAAAAATTCATGGAAGTTTGTAAGAAAATATCCTCATTTACCACATGGTTATTGTCTATTACTCTCTAAAAGATCACAATCACCAAGAAAGGAATTTGTCTAGGCTTTTTGTGGTTTCTGTGAAATGACAGTTCTAAATCACCACAGAAAAGAGAAATCTCATGCATGTTTAAAGTAAGCTGCTCAGACCATGGAGACAAACAAGCTGCAATAGGATGGACGTAAAACGATGTCTGTATTAGCAAGTACTGCAGGTCAACAGAACTGTATCTGCAGAGAAACATATGGCACTAAGGAGCTGACATTCATACCATAAGCATTTAGAAGGATTATTACTTCAGGTGGTTTCTAAACTGAGCTCACAGAGTCAATGCCTGTGAGTGGTTAGAGAGCATTAGAGGTACCCCTGGAGTGCATCATTCATTTTAGATTCATACAAAAGACCCCAGTTTTCATCCCAGAGACTGCTCTGAAATATGAATTCGAGCAAATTTGAAGGGTTGGTCAGAAGATTTCATTCAAAAACTGTGTTAGACCTGCACTAAAATAATAATGCAAATGCACCAAATACTTACATATCTCCTCTGAGAAACAAAGTAAATATTGGTTTGCACTGAGATCTGTTCTATTTTCTCTAGCAATGAGCAGTTACTTGCCATAGCAGAACTTTCACTGATACAAAACTTTGTATTTTTTAATTAATGTATAATATGTTTTTTACATAACAGGCTGTGATATTTATACATTGGAGAGTATAACCTTTATATTGTAGGTTTAAAAGTTGAAATGATAATTAAGAGAAAAGAAAGGATGGCTGAAAGGGCTTAACATTTTAAAGCTGTAATATTTTGCATAAATACACACTTATTTTATATGTGTGCCCTTCTTCTTTTATGTGTCAAAGACAGAATCTGCACAAGGAAATCAGGTCTCTTAATTTTTATTTATTATTTTTTATTTATTGAATTATGAATTTATGTGTGTGTGTGTGTGTGTATAAATATATAAATGTTGAAATTATTCAAGCCACATGATATGTGTTCAAATTCCTCAGATTACAGGTAATAGTCAAAATACAGAAAAAAATAGAACAAAGAATAGAAAAATATAGTGAGATGAGACACAACTAAGAATAGACATGCTTTGGAAGGATCTACAGCACTGTCCAGTGCTTAAGCAGTGAGAAAACACTTTCTTAATTCCAATTGTAGTTCAGCATCTGCTCTTTACTTCTGCTAGGTTCATGTTGATTTTGAAAGCAGTAGTAGGAATACCTAAAACATGTTTTCAGTACTTATTTAGTATCGTAGCTCATGTGTCTGCAGTATCTGGGGACACTACTACATGAGTAGAAACACTGTCTTTTTGATAAACAAAAGGATTCCCTTTTGTTTTTGTTCATCACTCAAGGTACTTTAACTGTTAAAATACTTCTATCCAAAGTGAACTACTAAAATTAAGATATGGCTCAAGTCAAATCATGTGAATGGAAAACTATATTAGAAAAAATAAATGTTGGAGAATTGCTATACATGCAAAGATATGAAATATTTTTCCTGTGATAAAGTCTAAAATGCTTACCATAACTCTATCTGGGCATCTTAAGCTCTTAGATAGCAAATAAAAATTATATAGTCAAAGTACATAGTTGAAGAGTTTTTGGCATATCTTTTTCTACTCTTCATCAATTTGCATCCATGTCATAAGCATTGTAAGAAGAATTCATCAACGTGTTCCCCTAAAGAAGTTATGAATCTGAGAGTTACTTCCTTGCAAATACAGAGAAAACATTACAGAAAGTAGAAGATTAAAAGTTGGTTTTTTTCCTGAAAGAGTCTACCAGAGATAAGCTAAATCCTGGACAGAGCAGAGGTTCCTTACAACAACAACTACAACAACAAAAAATGTGTAAATACTAGCATAATATAATGCAATTTTTGGCAATAGTTAATTGTTCAGAAAAGTATTGACATTATATGACCACCCCTAGAACAATTGTATTAATTGTTTTCCACTATGCTGCAAACCCCAGAATCTAAAATATTTAAAAGAAGAAAGACAGTTAATTTACCAATTAAGAGAAGACAACTATGCAAATACTTAGAATTCACATTAAGAAATGCTTTTGAATATACAGACTGTTTTTGTAGCAGGTTAGTACAAAACCCTGAAAAGACTCTTCTCTGCCTTTACCAGTCTTACACTTCAACACAAGTGGGTTCTCTCATTAGATATGCTACAAGCTTCAGGTCTACCACAGAGCTGGTCCATTAACAAACAGTTTGTTGTTAAATATTTCATTGTTATGAGCTCATACTTAAAGAGCAATCTGTGAAAGAATGGAGTGTTAAGATTTTATGGCCCATAAAACAACGTGAAAGTTACTTTTAGAAAGCTGCAGGTTCTGGAAAAGGATTACTTTCTTTGCATTTTATTGCTTTTTTGTTAATATTTTCTGTTTACTGTCTTCTTATAATAATGCACAGGATGACTGTTAAGTCCATTGTGCAAAGAAATAAACTGATTGGAAAATCTGAAGCTTGTGAGTGAACTGTCTCCATGACTTTTTAGGTGGTGCCTCTACAAATGCGAGAATCACTGAAAATACCTGGTTTGTGAACCTTGACTCAACCTTGGATTATTTATTACTCAAGGAATGAAATTTTGCACAGGTAAAATAACCTACAATGGCTGTTGTTGTAATGCACTTTTATCTATGAATTAGCACAGCTCTACACATGGATGTGTTTTCCATGGAGCAGAAGCTAGAGAAGAAATCATATAATTTAGTCATTTTGCACTATTGTTCAGCCTGAAGTGATGGTTTCAAGTTTGTCTTTCTTAGAGGAAGTAGTTGTGGTTCCATCACTTAAATGCCTTCCCTTTTTTGGCAAAACATGGGTCATGGTCTAGCTACCTTCAGCAAGATGAACTGAATATATGAATTGCTACAGTTAATAATTTAAATGGCTTTATTCTGCCCTATATATTATGGTTATTCAGCCTCTTCAAAGCTGAAACCTGTTCTTACATTCATCTGCTTCAACTATATTTCTTGGATTCAAAAAGCAAATCTATCAAACTACTAAATAATAGACATTGGTAGATATATTATCTGCAATAAGAAGGAAGTCTCTCTCAGATACATACAGTATTTAAATGAGAAGGAAACAAAGTTCTACCTTAATTTGGACTATATATATTGTTATTTTTGAGATTTTGTCTTTTGAGACAGGAATTTTCTGACCTTGCAAATATATGAAGTGTTCTAAAAAATATTCCCTCTTTTAACTGGAGTGGGTACAGTAGAAGTACATCCAAACAATTCTGTTTAAAATGGCAGTATAATTTCACAAGAATTGAAGATCTTGGCAGATTCAGGGAGTAGCAACTCAGTCAGAGCTCACATACACTTCACAGTTGCTGTGTTGTGTTTAAAATCACTGACTAGTGACGCAGGTAGTGCTTTCCATCAGTGACATGAAAACTGAATTTACTGTTGAGGCACATGCACTCATTTTTTTTCCAGGCCATTTACACTTTAGATACAGAGCTGCAGTCACAGGAACATGATATGCTCTGCCCTTCTAGCAATTAGTGCACTCCATCAGCACATTCTTGTGTTTCTGAGGTACAGGCAGAATAATAATACTGTCTACCAATTTTCTAAACTGTGAGCTCAATTGAGGAAAACACTGAAAGGATATAAACAATAGTTGAAGATCAAAATGTTGGCAAGAGGTTCAAAAAGGAGACAGGGATAATGTCCGTACTTCAGACAGAGGTCTATCGATGTCATTGGAGAACTATAGCAAAATGGTAACCAACTAAAAAGGCCCATAAATAAAATAGGAAAGGAATGGACCAAAGCTTACACATTAGAAATTACGCCTAATTTTTGAATGAAATAATGTGAAGATTATTAATTTCTTTTCCCCTTTCTTTTTTCTTTTTCTTTTTTTTTTTTTTTTTAAGTGAGCTCAGGACAGGAGTCATGTGGAAAAGGATTAGGCTTCATTTTAAATGTGCTTCTCCCTGCTTTTCTGTCTCTGTTCCTTATCTCTGTAAGGTTTTTGACTGATGGTGAGACCAATAGTTCCCTTCATGAATATGATGAGATAAAATTGTCCATCCACCTCTGTCAAATGTGCAATTATACTGCAACTGTAAGCACTGCCAAAAACCAGCTATCAAGATGCCAAATCATTGTTAGAAGCTTACTTAGTCTAACATGGACCTATGCACTCTCATGGACCAGTGTACACTCTCATCACTCAGCTGTGTGTACCATAAACTGCTTGTTTTGCTAAAAGCTGCAGCTGTGGGAAATATTTTTTGTTGATATATAGGATTTTTGAGGATTTTATTAGCTTGTTGAAATGAAGCTGTAGTTGATACAAATAGCTTTGATATGAAAACAGGACCTGAAAGTAGAAGGACTTCAGTGTCTTGCAAAATGCATGTATTCTGATCAGACTGCTTGTGTGGTGACCGTTCATATGAAGAAGATAAGGAGGGTGAATGTGTAGGTAGGGTAGTACCAACACTGGAAAGATGGGAGTCCCCTTAAGAAGAGAGAAAATAAAACTATCCACTGAGATCCTATCTCTTGTATTAAAGAAAAATGTGTCTGGCTCATGGCTTGTTTGATTTGGGCAAGTTGAGGAGTGGTTATTTTAGTCATTGATGTGAGGTATGAAACTGCTTACAGCTTGTTAGGTTCTGCTGTAATTTTATACAAGTTATGCTCACTAGTAAAGGCTTCTATTTTCTTTTGCTTAATTTTGTTATACATAAAAAAATCATGGTATTATTTTGGAATTTTCATGCCCAATAGTTCCATTGAAATTAGAGCAATGTGTCATCCCTAAAAAATTTAAAAAATATTATCTGGAATAAGCTATTCTGTGAATCTTACTGTACAGCTCAAATTCTATCTTTCCCATTTGATACTGAAATATACCTTAGAAAGTGAACTTTTCGAATTTATATTAAAATATATATGTTTATCTTCATATGAGTTACTTCAGAAAAGGAACAGATACATTATTTTATTAACTACAGTGTGTAATAAACTGCTGAACCCCCAAACAACAACTGCAAACTTGTGGAAAGTTGCCAGTTACAGCCACATGTCTTTAGTCACAGGGAGGGTGGCAAAATGGCTCTGTCACCCCACTCAATATGTGTCAGTACAGTTACTGAAGTATAATGTTAAAGACATTCTGTCTTGTTGGCATTAAGCACCTGGCTATATAAGCAGATAACCTCATTTTTCTTCATGTATGTGCAAGCACAATGGAGTTTTTCTAAGTTACACAGAGGCATCTGACTCATAAGTCATTTGTTCTTATATGTGATTAAGAAAAAGCCATAGGAAGGGCGGCTTGGGTTTTCTCCAGTACCTGTAAGCGCTCACAGCTGCCTTAACCTGCTGCTTGGCATCTTTTTGTGATGTCACAAAGGCTGACCAGTAAAAGCACTGCATTGATGTCTCAATGCACAACTCCTCCTTAAGACTGAAGACCTTTGAGAGTTACAGGCAGATGAGTGAGACCTCCCCAGGGCATCCCATGTGTAGGTGGTCTCTTCTGGGTAAGTGGCAGAGAAAGGAGGCAAAATACTCATTTTTTTATGTCCCATGAAGTTGCGAATCCTTGTTCCAGAGTAGGCCTCAGTTTAGTGTGACATTACAGAACTCATAAACATTGGAGGTCTATATTATTTCCATACAGAGAAGCCCAAGGAAGCTCCTGAATGACATTAAAACAGGCTACCCTGGTTTACTCTTATGTTTTAAACAGTTCATACCTCTGAAAGATACATTTGAGTTATTTACAAGCAATATACTAAACAATTTAATGGTGCTTAATTATATCCTGGGATTCCTGTAAACACATACAAATCTCACCCTCTTATGCCCTCACTGTGCTTTCATATCAATGGACAGTGTTGGTTCACACCTGCCAGAATTCTCTTACACGAGAGGAAACTTTTGAAAAGTAGCACAAAAGTAGGGAAGAAAATACAGAGAGTCAGTGGACTGAGAGCAGTCATACTGACCAGGACTCATGTGGCTTTACAATACAAAGCAACAGCTAGGAATCATAAGGGACCTATTTGATAATTTTAAACATATGACTGAAGATGTATTGTTCATTTGTTAGATGGATAAACAAAATAAGGGAAGAGGTCTAAATGTAAGTGGCTATTAATTTGAGTGCATAGAAATGATCCCCACCGAAGAAAAACATGAGAATATCATTGACAGAGACCAGAGACATTTTTTTCTGGTAGACCCAAGTGATGCTTCTGGCTTTCCAAAACCCACAGAAAATTCTGGGCTTAAATGCCTTGGCTTT
This sequence comes from Pithys albifrons albifrons, assembly GCF_047495875.1. Taxonomy (NCBI): domain Eukaryota; kingdom Metazoa; phylum Chordata; class Aves; order Passeriformes; family Thamnophilidae; genus Pithys; species Pithys albifrons. Next base: position 4,877,462 of record NC_092458.1, on the reverse strand, counting down.
TTGGTAATATTTTGAAATCATGAGATTTAATGAAGGTCTAATATAGTTTAGTTTAATATTCACTAAGAACCAAATTGTCCCATTGAAAGACCATATCTTAAGTTTATGATGTGAATGAGCTTGTGAGATCACTACATGTTTCTTTCAGAAAAGATCCACAAGGATAAAGCCCCAAAAGCTGACACAAAAGTGTCTTCTGCCCACTTTTGAGTGTAAAGAAACAAATAGAACAAAACGAAACTGAATATACAAAACCATGTTTTATTCTGAATGAATGATGGAAGAGGTGGATGGGACATGTCAAAACTTATGGTTTAATCTATAATACTTGCAGAGGTACTGTCAAGAAACTTTCCAGGAAAACATTTTCAAAACCTCAGAAATGTACTTCTCAGTAATTGAAGATCTATGATAACATTTGTGTAGATTAAGATATAGAGGCTCCTTGGTTTTCAGTTCATTATACCTGGGTAGCTTAGCCTGTAATTTCTTACTTGCAAAGGGTTGCAACAATAATTGTTGTTTGGTCTTAAAATATCAGGACAAAACAGAAAAGAACTGGAGGCTGAACTAGAAGAGTAACAGTAAATAATATAGGAGAACATAGATAAATAGAAACAAAGAACATTGCAGAAATAATGGATAAAATGGACAGTTTGATGCAAATAAATATAAAAGATTGGTCCGTCAGGTCCATTTCTATCACATAAAATCGTAGGGTGGCTTGAGTTAGAAGGAACCACAAAGATCATCTTGTTCCAAACCCCTGGCCATGGGCATGGACAACTTCCACTATATCAAGTTGCTCAAAGCCCCATGCAACCTGGCCTTGAACAGTGTCAGGGATGAGACATACACAGTTTTTTTGAGCAACATTTTCTAGGGCCTCACCACCCTCACAGTAAAGAGCTTCTTCTTCATAATAACTAATCTAAACCTGCTCTCTTTCCATTTAAAGACATTCCCCTTTGTCCTATTCCTGTACACCCTTATCAACAGTCCCTCTCCAGCTTTCCAGTAGGCACCCTTTAAGTACTGGAAGGATGTTCTAAGGTCACCTCTAAGGCTTCTGCAGGCTGAACAATCCCAACTCTTTCACCCTGTCTTCATAGGATAGATGCTCCAGCCCTCAGATGGCCTCCAACATGCCCGTGGTCCTTCCTGTGCTGAGGACCCCAGAGCTGAACTCAGTACTCCAGATGGGGTCTCAACAGAGCAGAGCAGAGGGGCAGAATCACCTCTGCTGACCTGCTGGCCACACTGCTTTGGATGCAGTCCAGGACACTGTTGGCTTTCTGAGCTGCAATCACTCACACAGAGCTTTTCATCAACCAACACTCCCAAGTGCTTCTTCTCGGGGCTGGAGTCAATCCATTCTCAGAGCAGATGAAATATGGATTGCAAAACAAAGAACATAGAGAAAGTAACCACTTGTTCCATTGCTGAATGATGAGAAATTACAAAGATAAAGTAAAAAATAATTACTGTATCTACAGACTACTAATAGATCAGAATGCCTATTATACAATTCTTTATATTTCATAAACTAACAAGAACACTGAAAACAGTAATAATAAAATCCTACTATTGTCTTATTTAAAATTCTGCATTCCTACGTAAGTAAAAGTGAAGAAAGAGATACTAAGGAAGCAAACAGAGTTGTGTCAATTATGAAAGAAGAAAATATAAACGGATGTGAATGTGTCCTAGACCTTTAAGCATGAATGTGTCCCAGACAGACAGCTTGCAAAGACTACAATTTACCAGTATGCTGGTATGGAGAAATCACCAGAGAAAACACAAAGGTACTGACATTAGAAATTTTCTCTGATGTGAAAAAGCAGGGCAAGTTGGGTCAGGTACATAGGAGCTGCCATAGCAAATTAAATCAGTAATTCAGTTGTCCTGTTATCCTGTCTTTGGCAGGAAGCAGCTATCAGTGCTTCAGAGAACAGAAAAAAATATTAAAATACATACAGTTCTGCAATGACCATCTCACTGGAGATGTTTTTTCCCTATCTCTGTTGATTAGGGGTTAGCTTGTCATCTCAAGATTTAATCTTCTTACAGCTTTCAAGGAAACACTTTAAATATAAAAACAAATACTGAATCTTAATCACATCGCTATTTTTACCTACAAGTTTGCACAAAAATGCCTGTGAAAATAAAAACAACTGCAGAGCTGGAAGGAAGACGTTGTACCCGGGCATCAAAGAATTTCATTATACTTTTAAGGCTGGCTAAGAAGCTGAGGTAACCAGGTAAACTCTGTTCTTCAGTGCACTGATTTAAATGTGGAAGTTCTATGTTGGACCATAAATATCCACAGTTTAATAAAAGCCATGTAAAATAAACAAATTCCCATCTTGACACCTAGTTTCTGAAAAACAAACAATTTCAGAAATGGAGTTCTAAAAAACACCCCAAACCTTTAAGTGAGTCTTAATAATTTGCTGTGATGATTTCCAGACTTTTTCCAAACACATTGACTTTTTGCACAGATGCCCTGCCATTACCTCCCCAGTTAGTTTGTTCTGGGCTTTAGAGATTTTACACTTACTTCCCTCAAACCTCTCAGCAAGTATTTTTAAGACTGTTTCCAAAATGACAGTGATTTGAAATTCACTTGCTTGCCTTTCCTAGTCCTCTTCTATCCTATACATAGGATGGCTTTATATTTTTCATGTTCTCAGCTGGGTAAACGGAACAAAATTTTATTTTTCTCTCAGTCCCATATGCCTTGACATCTCAGCACAGAATGATGATAGGGTCAAGATGCTTTATGTCAACTAATGTAGGTGATTACTCTTCTGAAAAATCTTTGCATTAACTCTATAGAGAAGCCACAATGGACTTAGGAGAGTTTGCTAGAATACATTTTATTATGGATGTAGGCACTTAGGAATTTATTAAAAATGTCTTCATGTTTTCATTGAAACAATAAAAGCTCTTGAGAATCATGCAAAGAAGAAAGATCTGAACAGCATGTTTTTCTTTAAATCACACAGCAGACCATGGAAAATATAGAGAGAAACAAGAAAATTTAGGAAAAGACTCTCCCAATTTTGTTTGTCTATTCCAGTATCCATCTGTAAGAGTAGATGCCAAATGAAAACTATAAAAGTCAAAGAAGTATACAGATATACGTTCAATATTCACCTAAATACACAATCATCAGTCAGAAATTTTTCTTCTAAAAGCTTTTGAAAATGTAGCTATCATCTCAAGGCTTATAGAAAAATTGGATTTCCATCTCTCATTTCAGATGAAGGAAGACTTCACTAATGACAAGAGACAGAAGTGAGCTCAGTCTGTTCATGGATGGAGTGGGAACATGATGTTGTTTGCTAAGGGCAAAAAGATTTCCTTACCTCACAATTGGACAGGCTCTGTGATTTTTTTTCTCTGCATAAGCTTTTTACAAAAAGTTCTTCTTATGATTTCCAACTTGAAGAGTTTCAGAATTGTTCTTGATATTATACACAAAGAGCAGGAACCACTGCGAAGTAATGGACAAAGCCACATTACTTGATTCTCCCAAGTCTGACTGATAGACTTCCTGTTTGAAGAACAATATAATGACAACAGTGGAAACCACCATCCATTTAATTTCTATGATTCTGGTCTTCTTTTTTATGAAGATGTTGTTTACAGATATGACAGAATTACATCGTTTAATGATTCTGTTAAGATGGAATAAAAATCATTCATGAAACTCATGACTCAGTTTCATTCTATTCAGTCTGCTTACACTGTTCTCATTATGACTGGGGCTTAAAAGTCATATACACTCCTACACTCCTTCTGATTGGTTCAGGAGAACCTAAATTTATATTCAACAGTACAGCCATTGAGCCTACCAATTTCTGATCCTTTTGCAGATGTTTATTTTAAAACTTGGATGTTTAAGAACCAGGAAGTCCTTGAGGGAAATTAGGCATTAGTTAGGAAAATCTGAGGGTCCATTGCATTTGACAACAATGAATGTAAAAGCTTCTATGCCTCTTCTTATTACCTATAGATTTTTGGCTTGACTATTAATTATGTGTGTGTGCTTTTCTCAACAAGGGAAAAATTGCTTGGCTGTAGAGAAAAACTGATTGCACAAAGTGAGGTTCATCTGTAAGTGAAATTTTACACCTTTAGAGAAGCATACAATAGCCCAAAGCCATTTCAGTAAAATGCTACATGTCACTGACTGTATAATTTTTATAAACTGTCTTGCTTCTCTAGGTATGGCTGGACCCTGTGTTAATTTTACCTCCATTTATAAAGATTAAATTTTAGATTTGTTTTACATTTTTGTTAACTTTTTAGAAATAAAATAGAGGCATTCAGAAAAAAACCCAAATCTCTATATACCTGTTAAAAGAATGAGTATTCAATTTACATGACTCACTACACTCTGACCTATTTCAAGATCTGCTTAGAATGAAATTAAATATTTAAGAAACATTTACTATTCTTACAGGAGTTTTCTTGTTCTTATTTCCTTTGTGAGGGTTCTTTTCTTAGAAGCTTCAGGAAATATTTTTACTGAATGTAAATAAAAAAACCCAAGCAAAAAAACTGTGCCTAGATTTCAACTGGTACAAATCAGACTACCATCACCAGAACAGAAAAAAACATTAACATGAATTCTTTAAACGAGTAGGTTATCTCTGGGTGATAAGAAAACTGATTTCATCTTTCTCCTCCTTTTAACATGTTTCTTTCAAAAATTTAAGATTTTGTTTATGGGGCTTTTTTCTGTGAGAAGATCTGAGAAGGGCTTTTTCACCTCTCTTTTGGGATACTTTTTTTAATCTGTTTATACAATATATTTGCAAAAAATAATAGAAAGTTTAGATGAATAGCTGTAGTCTACAAAGACAGATGACTGTGGAACAACACCTGCTTTTATTCAGAGCAATTTCTTTTATATATCAAAAAAACCCCCTAAACCTATTCCATGTTTTCATGAAGTGGCTGCCACCTCTGGAACAGGGACCATTATCTTCCCTTGAGATCTGTCCTTCTAATTGTTTCAGAGTCCAGTGGTAAGACATCTCAGATGACTTAAAGCAGCAGATGGTTCTAGATGATTTCATAGTAAACTCTGCTTTGAATTAGGGACAAACATATGGTCACAGTCATCACAGATGATGGAGAGGGCTGCCCTCCCCTGGCAACTTGCTGAGAAGACAGACTAGACTGAAGCTTATCTTTTGTTGCTAAGCTCTTAATAAAGCTGAAACAGTAAAGGTGACTGTGAATCAAAGGTATGATGATTCATCTCTAATCTCTCTAGGCTGCAATTACCAGCATTTAAAAATGTGGATGAGTACAACTGCCCCTTACATGGTTTAGGCTGGCCTTGTTCTCTGCTAGTCCAGACAATTATTACCACAAACTCTGTTAAAAAAAAAGAAAAAAAGGGAATATAGAAAAGCTCTCAGTTCCAGTGCATCAGGACTTTTTTTTTCTTTACTAAGCAATCACAGGTAATCCTTTCTCTCTCTCTCTTTTTTTTCTTTTTCCCCCCCAGGGAAATGAACACTCTTCATCCAGCTTTAAACTCAGAACTCAATGCCCTAAAGAGGCTTTCTTCTATGCTTGGAGATTGCAATTTAAGAGTATTCTAGGTGTGTTCACGGGAGGAGAAAACAAAATGAACATGTGACAGTCTCTCTCTCCCTCATTGTTGCTTCTCTTCTTTGTCCTCATGGGGCTTTTGAGCCTTGTTGGGAGACTTTCCCTTCTGCTTGGCAATTTTGAAGGCACTTCTGATGATCCACCTAGTTTTTTTGAGACTAATATTTTGTTAAGTCAGCCACTGGAAAACCCTTATGGCAGAGATCTTATTTGGTGATAAGCAGACCAACCCACAGTAAGTTGTTCATAGAGTGCTTGAAAAGAATTAGGGCAAACAAGAAAAGACAGCAGAAGTTGATTCTTTTTTAGCACAATAGCAAATAACACCATGTACTTACTGCCCTTGACTGTAATACATGTTATATGAACACAGTAACAATATATGGATGTCAGTAATACCTAATTAGCCCCTGCATAAGGTGAATTTCTCCCCTATATTTTATAATGTATAAGGCAGTAGCACCTCTTAATTCACATATACTATTAAAGAAAGTTGTGTAATATATAACCACAGTCAGTTCAGACAGATTTTATGAGAAGCTGAAACTGTAAACTCAGCATAGAGAGCTAAACATTTCAGTAAAAGTCTCTGGACAGGTCAACAAGGTATATTTGTAAACCTGTTTTCAGCTATTAACCAGCTCATGGAGAATTTCATGCAGTTTATATCTCTGCCAAAACTTGCTCCATAACTGGTATGAAAGCAATTTTTGCTATTGTTATCAGTCCTTCAAGATAGTCACGTTAATGGCCACATGTAGGGGATATTAGTGCAATATGTTAAAAATAGCTATTTTTTTCTTGATGGTGCTTCATGTTAAAAATATGGGGAAAATATTTGCACCCCAGAAATTTGTGATATGCAGTTATAATATATTTTATTAAAAGAAAAAAGAGAAGATATGCATTGGGTCATAGGATATTATATTCTCCTTTTTTATTGGGTTTTCAAATGAAAATGTAAATGAAAATCTAAAAATTTAAAACAGAAGTATAATGTTACTTAATGGGAAACATCTATCTTTGTATTAAGAAATATTTTGAAAAAATGCAGTCAATTTCAGATTTTTTTATAGTATTGCAACACGATACTAGGCTAGTGGCATAACCATGATTTTACAGGTATTACAAAAGAAAACTGGAAGAAATGTAGGTTCATGATTCGAACCAGACACATACACACATTGTTCAAGCTTCACTGAGTTTACAGATGAGCTCTATTACCTTTGGCATCTCCTATAAATATAGAAATGCGTCTGTTTTATGGTCTTGTGTTTGTTTAATGCTTATTTCAAGAGTATGACCAACCATGATGCTGAATCAGGATCAACGTTTTCAGCAGCTTACTGGAAAGCATCCACACTAACTACAACGGTCATTCCCAAAAGCACCCATGAGACCACAAGGAAGTGTCCTGTGTGAAGTGTGGCTTTTGCAACTTGCGACTTGTCCCTGAAAGGCAAATAAATATATAGGACTTAGAAAAAGAGGAAACCTTACCCTTAATTAGCATAATTCTTAAGGTCTGAGAAGCATTAAGAGCTTTACCTTGATAGTCAGTGTTATGGGTTCACCCAGGTGGGCCTAGATTTGGGCTCTGAAGTTTGGATTAGGCCGAAGCTGTCAGCTGACTTGAGCTGGGCTGGGCTAACAGCTGACCTCTGCTAGCCAGTAATTTTGTATTCCATACCACATTATGACATCATCTCCAGGGCAGTAGGAACCAGTGTGGGAGTGGTTAAGGGAGTCGCTTCTCAGCCCTCCTCTTGGGAGGATGCACGATGCTGTCCCAGGGGGGATGGAGAGGACCAGGCCCACCACTGGCTCACAGGGTACCTCAGGAAAGTAAACTGTGTTGTTCTGGGTCTCTCCTTTCTGCTTGGGTTTGTCTCCCTGGGGAATAAGCTTCTTCTTAAGTAATGTGTAGTTAAGACAGTAGAATTTGTGTGTTCGTTCAGAAGTTGAGGTGGGGAACTGGACTTTGTTGTTGTTGCAGACTTGTGTGAGTGTATATTTGTACTCTCTTCTAATTGTCTCTTTCTTTCTGTGAAAAAATATATGTAGATTTAGTATAAATGCCGTTTGAAGTGTTTTTTTTCTTTCCCCTCTCTTTTCCTCCCTTTCCCTGGTGTTAGGAGGGAGGCTTTTCTCTCTGTGCTTGGGGTGGGGGGTTGGCAGTTGCTTATCCCAAACCAAGACAGTCAGGTTTGGCATATCTCTTTTTTCTTTGCTTGTCTGACACCCACTGCCCTCATAACAGTTCCAGCAAAAGTGGGCAGAACAACTGTAGTGTAAGACTACAAATAGAAAAGCTTGAGAACCAGCACATCTTAGATTACACAGGATTTTTATAATCCCTATTAAGAACAAAAATCAGTATTTTTATGGACCATATGAGTTTTTGAAACAAAGGTCAAATGCGACTTGGGTTTTACAGAAATTGCCAGTACCTTCCATTTGTGAAAAGGCAAGTCATGGTTGCACTGTGGAATTTGGAGTGCTTATGCCTTTGGGACAAGAGTATGGAGTTTTAGAGTGTAAATTATTCTGTTGGGTTCAGAGAAATACTGCCCACAAATGCAGAGGAGGGTCTCCTTTAGTAATGCTCTGTAAAGAGAAGCATGTGCTGAGAAGTCCAGAAAAAAAAAAGGTACTAATTTAATTGAACATGGAGTAAAAGAAAAGCATTGCATGACAATATTTAATTAAACTTTTTGGTCTGACTTCTGTGATTTAAAAGTATCAGAAAAATAAAAAGTGGTTTGCATTCCTTTTGGAATTTTAACAAGCTCTGCTTAAAAGCAGAAATATTTAAATCTAATGCAATATTTCTCAGATTTAAAATGTTGGAAATTTATTCACATAGCCATGAGCATTTGTCAAATGAGAAGGAGAAGGTCGACACAGAGAAGAAAAGAGCATTCTTCTGAGCTCTCTATAGCAAAATTGAGATCTGAGAAACCTGGAGTGCTTAAGTAAGATTCAAATGTTCATCAAAACATGAAGTTCCTCCTTAGAACTGTACTCTGTTACATCAGTTTCAGAAGTGTTTATGACATCTACAAGACTGTAGATGACAAGGAAGAAAAGCTGCAGCTAAAATGCTGGTTTTTTTCACAAGGGAAGAGTGCAAGGTGCAGTTCTTGAAAGCAACAAAAACAAAACTCCCACAGTTTTTGTTCATGTTATATAAATAAAACCCAGAAATGTTCTCTGCCTTTTAGGGGGTTTTCACAAGTCAAACTGCTCCCATTGATGTTGGCTGAAAAATTGCTTAGTTACTCTGTCTTCTGGTAAATTTTGCATTTAGTTCAAGCCAGAATGAGTGTTATATCAAGCACACTTAGAATCACAGAATCATAGAATCGATTGGGTTGGAAAAGACCTCCAAGATCATCGAGTCCAACCCTTGGTCCAACTCCAGTTCATTTACCAGATCATGGCACTCAGTGCCACGTCCAATCTGTCTTTAAAAATCTCTAGGGATGGTGAATCCACCACCTCTCTGGGCAGCCCATTCCAATGCCTGATTACTTTCTCTGTAAAGAATTTTTTTCTGATATCCAACTTAAATTTCCCCTGGCAGAGCTTAAGCCCATCGTGCCCCCTTGTCCTATTGCTGAGTGCCTGGGAGAAGAGACCAACCCCCACCTGGCCAGAACTTCCCTTCAGGTAGTTCTAGACAGTGATGAGGTCACCTCTGAGCCTCCTCTTCTCCAGGCTAAACAACCCCAGCTCCCTCAGCCTCTCCCCATAGGGCTTGTGCTCCAGTCCCTTCACCAGCCTTGTTGCTCTTCTCTGGACTCGCTCCAGCACCTCAATATCCTTTCTGAACTGAGGGGCCCAGAACTGAACACAGTACTCAAGGTGTGGCCTCACCAATGCAGAGTACAGGGGAAGGATCACTGCCCTGGGCCTGCTGGCCACGCTATTTTTGATACAGGACAGGATCCCATTGGCCTTCTTGGCCACCTGGGCACACTGTTGGCTCATGTTGAGCTTCCTGTCAATTAGTACTCCAAGGTCCCTTTCTGCCTGGCTGCTCTCCAGCCACTCTGTGCCCAGCCTGGAGTGCTGCAGGGGGTTGTTGTGGCCAAAGGGCAGGACCTGCACTTGGCCTTGTTGAACTTCATCCCATTGGAATCAGCCCATCTCTCAAGTCTATCCAGATCCCTCTGCAGAGCCCTCCTGCCTTCCAGCAGATCAATACTCCCTCCCAACTTGGTGTCATCAGCAAATTTGCTGATGATGGACTCAATCCCCTCATCTAAATCATCAATAAAGATGTTAAGCAGGACTGGACCCAACACAGACCCCTGGGGAACACCACTGGTGACCGGCCGCCAGCTGGATGCAGCTCCGTTCACCAGCACTCTCTGGGCCCAACCCTCCAGCCAGCTCCTAATCCTGGAGAGGATACACTTGTCCAGGCCATGGGCTACCAGCTTTTCCAGGAGTATATTATGGGAGACAGTGTCAAAGGCCTTGCTGAAGTCCAGATAGACACATCCACAGCCTTTCCCTCATCCACCAGGTGGGTCACCTGATCGTAGAAAGAGATCAGGTGGGTCACCTCATCGTAGAAAGAGATCAGGTTGGTCAGACAGGACCTGCCCCTCCTAAACCCCTGCTGGCTGGGTCTAATCCCTTGTCCATCCTGAAGGTGCTGTGTGATTGCACTCAGGATGAACTGCTCCATAACCCTGCCAGGCACGGAGGTCAGGCTGACAGGCCTGGAGTTGCCAGGGTCCTGCTTGCAGCCCTTTTTGTGGATTGGGGTGACATTCGCCAAACTCCAATCATCTGGGACCTCCCCAGAGAGCCAGGACTGTTGGAAGATGATGGAGAGCGGTTTGATAGTTCATTTAAGAATGGAGAGTGCAGCAACATTCCTAAGATTATTATTGTTTTCCAAGTTGTCTCAATTTGCTAAAATCAAATGCCAGATGAATATTAGGCAGGAGTGCTTACTATTTAAGCTCAGAGCTAGAACTATTGAATTGCACAGTGTATAAAGAGAATTACACTATTTTTTCCCTTTTTTGTTGGCATAAATTTCTCTCAGGACGCTTGTGTCTGTTGTGTCAAATTTCTTATCTTTAAAATATCCCCAAACATCTTTTGCAAAAGCATTTATGTAAACATTCTGTTTTGGCATTTTTAAAAATTAAATTTCTCCAGTTCTACTGTAGAAGGAGCTGCAAAACCTGAAAGTCTTTAAAAATCCACAAAGTGAAACATTCAGTGATTGAAACATTATTTTGAAATTGTCAGCGACTGCAACGTATATATTTCAGATTATTGCAAGATTGTTTCTTTTACATAGTCTCACTTCATTCAAATGTGAGATTTTTCTTTTGTCTTGTGCTAATGATGTGAGAAGTACAAAACAGGAGACGGGCAAATAACAGAAATATTGAAAATTGTAGAAAGAAAGAAAGTCAGATTCCTGTTCAGCTCTACATAAAGAATTCAATTACTAGGAAAATCATGTCAGGTTATGTGTGATGATAAAAAGATGATAAAATGTTTGAGTTCCCATAGCAAATTGATTGCAATACAGAAGCTCAACATAGTGTGTAAACTGTGCTTTTCTGCTCATGGGATGTATGAACAGATGAATCTATAGTTCATGGTGTTATGGGTTTAGCCAGATGGGCCTAAATTTAGGCTTTAAAGTTCAGCTAGGCCTAGGATTGTCAGCTGATTTGAGCTGGGCTGAGCTAGCTAACAGCTGACTTCTTCTAGCCAATAATATTGTATTCCATACCATATTGCATCATCTCAAAAGGGGTAAGAGCTGGTGTGTGGGTGTGGCTTGGGCAGTTGCTTCACAGCTGTGGTGCCAGCAAGACACTCTGCTGTCCCGGGAGGGATGGGGAGGCCCAAGCCCAGAGCACTGGCTTAACATCATGTTATCTGAGGGAAGTAAAATGTTTGTTCTTAGCTTTTCTCTCTGCTTAAGTCTGTCTCTGAAGAACCAACTTCTCTAGAATGATTTGTAGTTAAAATGGTAGAATTTGTGTTTACTGGGAAGTGGGAAGTTATTTCTTGTTATACATAACTTGTGTAAGTGTGTGTTATATTGTAGTATCCTCTTAATTTTCGCCTTTCTGTATAAATACATATAGTTAGTTTCAGCATAGACCTGGCTTTGGAAGTTTTTTTTTTCCTCTCTCCCTCTTCTTTTTCCCTTGGCTGGTTGGGGGGAGGAGGAACCCTTTTCACCCTGTCCTGGACAGTTGGGGTTTTGCCAGCTCAACCCAGGACACATGGAATGTGCCTTGAGAAGCTAGAGGACAGTGTTGTTTTTTTGTGTCATTGGAGGAGAAGAAGGTGAAATGTGATTGATACAATCACAGAACCACAGGTTTGAAATTGGGAGGGCCCCTTGAAAGTCATCTGGTCCTATGCACCTGTTCAAGAAGGGCCACCTAAAGCCACTTGCCCAGCACGATGTCTAGATGTTTTCTTACATCTCCAAGGAGGGAGACTGCATAACTTCACTGGGAAATGTATGCAGGGCTTAGTCACCGTCATGGAGAAAGAGTGGTTCCTGATGTTCAGAGAGACCCTCCTGTGCTTCTGTTTGTGCCCATTGCCTCTGGTCCTGCCACTGGGCATCACTGAGAAGAGCCTGGCTCCATCCTCTTTGTACCATTCCTCCAATTATTTACATGCATTAATAAAATATCCCCTGACACTTCTCTTCTCAAGGCTGTGCACTCCAAGCTTTCTCAGCCTTTCCTCATAGGAGAGAGTCTCTAGTCCCTTAATTGTGATTTTGGCCCCTCATTTGACTCCCTCCAGTATTCCCATGTCTCTCTTGTTCTGGGGAGCCCAGACCTGGACAGACCTCACCAGTGCTGAGGGCTCTCTCAACCAGCTGCTGGCTGATGCAGGCCAGGATAGCACTTGCATTCTGTTTTGCAGGGGCCCATCACTGGCTTGTGTTCAACGTGGTGCCCACAAGGATGCCTAGGTTCTTTCCTACCAAGTTTTGCAGCTGAGTGGTTCCCAGCATATACTAATCCTTGGGGTTGTTCTCTGGTTACATTGACATCTGTTGAAAACTTAGCAAGACAATGACATTGCTAATATCTGACATGAAAGAAAGGGGGTTTCATAATGGGTTTATTCTTTCATTCTCAGAACTAGGCACTGTTATTTTCTGTTAAATTCTGGCAACTTTGGGATATATACCAGGTTCAAGAAGAAAACATCAGTTAAAAATATCTCTGCTATTCAGCCAAAGATGCTTTCACTGGCTGTAATCCTTTTGCTTACGGATCAGTCAGTGTGACAAGGAAGTTTTTCTCTCCTTTTCAGAGCTATTCCTTCCTCTTGGGTTGATGATGACACTTGCATCCATGCTGGGTATCACATTATTCTGTCCTGCATCTAATGGGGCCAGAGGTGGAGACATACTCAGCTGGACTGCCAAGTATGTCACTGGGACACCTGTTGTCATGGGGACTAGTCAAAAGGGTATACAGGGCTAACACCAGTTTTCTAACATGGAGTGAGACTAAGTTTGATTTATGAACAAGTGATGTACTACCAACATGTGAGAATTCTGGATAATCTGGGAGTTAATCTAGATTGCTAAAGTAACCACTTTTTCCCCTCAGTTTTAGTGTTGCTTTATTACAGCAGTTGAAAGTGTTGTTAAGTCCTTATACCCATTGTCCTCTTAAAATCTAGAGCTAATTTTGTTGTATTTTAGTTTCTTTGCATTGTTATTTGTATGTTAAGAAAAAATAAATCACAAGATATTTTCCACTATCTAAAATTCATTTTTATCGCTGAACAAAAAGGATCAAAATCTTTATAATGTTTCTTCCTTACAAAGCAATTTTGTTTATAAATGCCTTTTCACTCCTGTTTCATTTTTCCAAAGCAGATATTGCAACTGCTTAATTATGAGAAGAATTTTCTTCCTTTTCACTGCTTTGAGGACACGAAACAGAAAAAAGCTAAGGAGTTTTCATGCTATTTAGAGAAATTAAATACACATCAGAGAAAGGGCTATAAGCAGCTCAAGATGCAATCCTACAGCGTAAGATGTCTATGGGATAGGAAACAATCACAGTAAAGATCACACTGGCATAAAAATAATAAAGTGAAGAATGTTAGAACAGAGCTCCACTACATGCTTCACACTTCTGATTGATGAAAGCATCTGAAATCTGAATTGAACCATCAGAAACCAATTAGCACATCAGCGTTACAAAACACCACCAATAAGCATTTTGTATAATCTCAGATTATTAACTGTCTGGACATGATTTTAACCCCATCCCCCCACTAACATTAACTGTGAGTACAGATTCATTCAGATCTAGGGGCCAAGAATAAATCTGTCTGAGGGCCACTTCCCTGAAACAAATTCCCTTGAGTTTTTCCATTGTGATAGTATAATTGTTCACACTTTCCACATAATGGGCATAAAATTCCATCACTTCTGAATTCTTCACCTCCTGTGCCTCAGCATTCCATCACTTCTGAATTCTTCACCTCCTGTGCCTCAGCATCCTTTTCTGCTGATTTTATATGTGTGTAAAAATCATGCAGCACCCTTCCTGACAGAACTGTGCTCTTTTTTTTGCCCGTGATCCAGTTTGTGAAGAGCTGTGGGGAAACAGAGATCCCCTACTGATGTCATGGATTAAGGATGATGTATAAAGGGTTGCTAAGGATAGGCACGCATTGGACAGTCGTGAAGGAATTGGGCTCAGCTATCAAAAGACAGCATTTCATCCTAAATATAATAATAAAACTAAAGTATCACATCCTTTCCTTAGTGGTTTTATACATGGAAAAACAGGGTTGAAAGCACCTTCTCGCTTTCCCATTAGTTCCCCAGATATTTGTTGTCACCTCTTGCAGTTGCAAGTTGCAGCTAGTTCTGTTGTCTGTCAACTTCACAAGTCGCATTATTGACTTGACTCAGGACAACATTGACAGCTGCCACAGAATGAGATTGGGAGAAATCTTTAGGATGTGGTGAAATGAATATGTATACATATAAACAGGATGAAATGATCTTCCTCCTAAGGTGATAAACACAAAGTGAAAGCAGGAGGCTTTGGACTAGTGTATGTGGTCTTAGAATTGGTTGCACTTTTCTCTAGTGGAAACAGCGTGCTCTTCTCAGCATAAAGTGCGAGTGTTTGTCTATAGTTCAGTTATACAAAAAATCTGTATATCATTGCCACTGCTGAAGACAAGGTACTGGCAGCTAAATGCCTATTTCTCCAACATGTTAAAGGATTGTTACAAGGCTATATGGAGAAAAAGGAAATTGTAGATAACTTTGGGAGCAGAACAGTGTATGTTTGGTCTCTGCTATCTTGTGTCTGAGGCTTATTCTCTAAAAGAGCTGGGACTGCTTATTCATTAATTGGGGTCAGGAAATAAGTGATAAATGGAGGCTGTATTCCTGCCTTGTTAGTCATTCACCTTTTGTAGTAGGCGTAGGCAGTCATAAAAAAATGAGTACAGGAAATTTATGAATTACTTGGTTGCTTGCAGCAAAAGTTAAGTGGGCATACTGAGCATTGCTTATCTGTTGACAGGACTGCCTCCTGAGATCAGTTGTTCTCTCTGTGTCCCTGTGGGTTTCTTTGGTATATCTGTCAGCAGACACTGATTGTGGTATTTGTCATCTCACTGTTTTCTGCCACAGGGACAACTGGCTGGACAGATCCTGCCAGGCCACTGGGACTTCTGACATGGCACTGCTCAACTAAAGCTTCACCATGAAAATATTTCCTTCTCTCCCTTGGCAACTCCAGTCAGGAGATCCTGCAGTGATATGTGAGGAGTGGTGAGGCACAGGATGGTTTGCAGTCACAGAAGCACCACTGTGTGCTGGAGTCAGTATAAGTCACTCAGCTTGCAAGGGCTTTCAAGGGAAGAAGAGACAGAGTGTGTTCACAGCTTTCTTCAGAGAAGCTCTTGTCAGCACGGGTGCCATCCTTGGGCTCAACCAACTACACTAGAAGCTGGAAGGTGCTCAAGGTTGTGACACATACAGCCTAAATTTATCCACACACAATTACACTTTCGGATTCTGAAGTCAGCACTGTTTTTCAGCTTACTCAGCCCTTCTTTTTTCATAGTGTTTAGCTACCCTATCAGCTATATTTGCAGAGAGCAATAATATTCCCAGTTGCCTTACTTTTACTAGACTGCACAGTAGAGAAATTTTTCAGTCTCCTTTTATACAAATGGCTATCCATTTTTTTGATGTTTCTTGTAGGTGTTCTGTGTTAGTATTGCAGTATGAGGTAATTTTTTTGGTGTGGATGACTAAAATTGAACACGATTCTTCATCCTCAATATTGTTCTCATTACACTGGAAATACATCCCTGAATTTTAGGGTTTGAAACTAAATAACTGTTTTGCTGATTGTGGCTCACACTAAAAAAGTCAGTATAGATCAGACTTAAAATCCAAATATGTTTATAGAAGAAGACTAGTTCACATGGAGTAATGTGGAAGGTTTGTCAACTTCCTGTTCTTGCAGAATATTTAGATGCTTAATTATACATCTAGAAACAAACAGAAAGAATGATTTTCATAATTTCTGGTAGGTTAGTAAATCTCACCTGTTTTCCTTCCAACCTCCTCAGAGGTGCGGGTATGTCTTCTTTTATTGACACAGTGTTGGGTTTGCTGTACTGTGTTTAGCTTCAGTTGGTCTGATGGGATTGTGCAGAAACCTGTTTAGAAGGAACTTCCCATAATGATGTGTTATTTGAATATCCAGTGGGATAATCCAGTAGATTCCACCTATGTTCTATGTAAATGGTAATTTTTTCTGTTATTCAAATGGGTTTAGTAAAGAAAATAGGTTTATTTTTGTCATCCAAGTCATTAAAGATGTTTTCCTTATTGTTCATTTTCTTCAGGCTTAAAATCACTTTTCCCAGTATTTATATTCCAAACATTTTTAATAAAAGCATCAAAGTAATCATTGCATTATGTACTATCCACATCACCATTCTTGTACTACCACTACAATATATATACAAAATAGACAGCAATTGAAAAAAAAAAACACAGGAAGCCAAATAAACAATCAAAAGTATGAAACTCGAAGGAGAAAATACAGAACTAAAATATCAACACGAGTTAATAGGTTGTTGATACAAAGAGAAACCAAGAACTCAGATGAAGGTTCAGCTACCTTTCAAATTAAAAACATAAACAAAACTGAATATAAAGAAAAGTCAGAAATGTCTTGTACTACATTATCTCTGGGAGCAACATCGAGACTGGAAAAAAGAAATAAAACAAGAGAGCTGGAGCAGATTTGAAACAAGAAGAAAGGTTAAACTAGACAGAGAGAAGTGTGGAGAAGTTACAGTGGAATGAAAGGAAATGGCGACACTCTATCAAAGTAAAATGGAAGTAAATTTTCTTCCACAATGAAGTCACAGCCACTCTGTGCAGATAATTTACATTTCTGTACTCCAAACCAGTAGAGAAATTTTATCTGAATGAAATCAGAGGGATTTTGATTATTATGGGTGTTCAGGTTCCCTATTATTTTTTTTTAAATCTGTACCAGATGAAGTTCTCCCAGCGGTGTGCAGTCATGTGCTGTGCTCCTGAAAAAGAATGCATGTTTCATGGATTTGTAGTTCTGTTAAACAACGAGAAAGAGGGAGACAAGAATGAATTAAAGAGTAGTTGAGTTGATTTTAAAATTATTTTAAATGATGCAGCATTTCTCTTTTTCATCCTGTTTTTACCATTTTTATTACTGAGCTGTAAACGGCTAAGTGGCGTAATAGGGAAAGGGAGAGGGGTTTCTTCTATGCGGCGTTGGAGGGAAGGGAAGGGGTGTGTGTGTGTGTGTGTGTTCTGTTTCCCCCTTTGTCCCAAGGGGGCAGAGAAGGGAGGGAGAGACAAAGACTCCAGGCATGCAGGCAGGAGAGCATGAGTGTTTATTCAAAACATCTACGAGGTAATATCAGATCCTGGGGGCAGTCTCCAAGTCTGGGCTGGATTGGGTGAAAACTGAGGAAGGGCCAGGGTCTAGGGTCCCTTAACCAATGGATTTGGGACAGAGGCACGGCCGGCTGGAGTCCTGGCCCCGCCCCCACCAGCCACTAGGCAGAAGTCTCATCCTTGGGGTCTCCTATCAGGGCAAAGAGGGGAGGGGACGACTCCCAGGGCTCCTGAGTGAGGGCAGGCACCGCCTAGCCCAAGATAGAGCAATCCAGCCTAAGGGCTGGGTCATCAAGGGAACAAAAAAGGCTCCAGGGATACAATGGACAGGGTGTGGGGGTCATCAGCCCAGCTGGGTAGGGTAACAGAACCAGAAAAACTGCATTTTAAAACTTCAGCTATGAGTTTCTGAGTTTTTTAAGGTGTTCAGCGATGTTTTTGGAATTCATTTCAGCATCTTCCTACGAACTGCTGTTTGTCTACTCCAGGACAGGAGTGCTTACACTTGCACAGCTAAGTCCCTAGGAGATACTTTTTCTCTCCTTTGTCTTTCTTGGTTATTTGTAATATTTTTTTCTTCTGTAGAGAATTCTGAATGTATGAGTGAGTTCTAGAAAGTAAAATAGGAAGAGGTGAAGGAAGTACGAAGTACTGTGTATGTATCTCTAAGTGTCCCAGAGGAGTTCCTGTACATAACATATTCTTCTGCCTCCAATCTCCACCACCAAGCAGTGCCAACCTACACATTTAGGTGATGTATAGAATAGTTAGAGAAGGTTATCAAAAAGGTGGGATTTGCCATTGCTCCTAAGGAATAAATGTACCACAAGAACCATTCTTTTTAGTAAGACAGGAACTTCACAGGAATTTGTTCGCCATAACTACTACAGGAACATGTTGCTTGTCAACATGGAAAGTAACATGGAGAAAGAATGAGCTTTCTCCAAATATTGTACTTTAAAAAGTTGCCTTTGTGCGTGGATATGACATTCCTTGACCTCTTCATCATATTTCTTCTCAGGACATTATTGAAAATGTGGAGGATATTTATGAAAAAGAAATGTTAGTTTCCACATGTTGCCCTGGACACAACAATGCACTCGGGATAACAGTTTGAAAATGGTCACATAGAAGAGTCTGGGACACAGAAATTGCAAAAAAAAAATTAATTTGATGGAGAGTGTGAAGAAAAATAAATATATTGCACGGATCCATATTTTTTCAATGTATTTCACCACATCTTCATGGAGTTTGTCTTTATTCTCCCTATTTAGTTTCATTTCAGCTAGTTGCCCAGAAGCCTGAGATGCATAATTATCTTTGACTAATGAATTCTCAAAATCCTTCTTAATAGCCAGCTGCCGGTAGAGATAGACAGATCTGCTGACATTTCAAATTCTCTACATGCATATCTACTTACAAGTCTAATTGTACGTGTACAGACACCTTAATCCTTGTCACTGCAGAAGAGCTATGTATTGGAATAATACCTCTCTGATATGGCACATGGTTAACATCATGGCATACCATTGCTCCAGGTTTAGACATTCACAAAACACAAGCCTGGTAATGACCATTATAAATGTCAGAGTTTCTCTATAGCTTTGATCACATTTAATGAAGTATTTTCTAGAAGTTGAAAAGAGTTTGGTTGAAGTTAAAGGAAAATAATTATGTAACTTGCCCTAAAAGTTCATTAATCCACTGAAAACCCTTTTTAAGTTTCATGTACTGTGTCATATTTCTATGAAATATTTAACAAGAGCTAGACATAACTCCAAATCTTGCAACATCTGAAGTTTAAAAAAGAGAAGGTTATACATCATAAGAAAAAAAATGAGACTTTAAATATCATTTTCTGCAATGAATCCATCCTGAACTTGTATTTGGTCTTCATGACATTTGAGAATTAATTGTTTTAGAACAGTATAAGCCTTTTACAGGAACTCCTGAGTTCATCATCACATGTAGTAGGCATTTTAAATCTACTGCTAACTTTTCATCTATGATTAATGGGTCTGTTGTTTCAAATTTGATGTGTAGTTCACACAATGTACAAGTGAGTTACTTCATCCAGAATATATTTAATAAAACATAAAAGTGAGCTTCAGCTCTACAGTTCTACCTATGCTTAGCAATTTTTTTTCACTATTGATTCAGATTTTCCCTGACTTTCAAACTTACTTTTTTTTTTCTTTCATGTAACAAGTTTTTTCACCAGCTGTTATGGGTTTGGCTAGGTGTGGGCCTAAATCTGGGCTTTGGATTTTGGGGTAGGCCTGGGACTGTCAGCTGTATTGAGCTGGGCTGAGCTAGCTGACAGCTGATTTCTTCTAGCCAATGGTATTCCATACCGTATTCCAACATCATCTTGAAGTGTAGGAACCAGTATGGGAGTGGCTTGGTCAGTGCCTTCAGAGCTGTGGTCCCAGAAGGACACACTGTGCCGTCCCAGGAGGGATGGGAGGCCCAGGCCCAACACCAGATTACCACCATGGTATCTTAGGGAAGTAAAATGTTTGTTCTTAGTCTTTCTCTCTGCTTGTGTCTGTCTCTGGGGAATCGAGTTCTCCAGAGTGATTTGTAGTTAGAATGGTGCGATTTGTGTTCAATGGGGATTGGGGAATTATTTCTTGTTATTTCTAACTTGTGTAAGTGTGTATCATATTGTACTTTGCTTTTAATTATCTCTTTTCTGTATAAATATATATAGTTAGTTGAAGTTTAAACCTGTGTCCTAGTTCAGCAGGAGGGACCAGCTAACCCTGTGTGGGGGTGATCAAAGCTGTGTATTCTACCCCCTCTATTCATTCCCCAAGGTCAATGGGCCATTAGCAGCAGCTGCCCAGGGAGCCATTATCACTTCACACCCAGCCTGAGGGGGCGGAGCTGCTAATGGGCCATCAACAGCTCAACACCCCCTGGCTCCCAGAGTTAATCACCCATTGTGTGAGTCCCCGCCCAGGGGGAGGGACTGAGAGCTCTCTGAGGGTACATAAGGGGTGGGTAAGAAGACCTCGGGAACCTCTCGTCGGATCCAGAGCAGCAGCAGGACCTCGACAGGAGGAGATCACCGCTCTCGCCCAGACCACAGCCCTCGCCTGCACCAACAGGTTTTTCTTTTCCTTTTGCTCTGGACTTGGAGGAACCACAGGGGTCTCAGCACAAGGGCAAACAAACCCCCTTGGGTTTGTGCCCCAGGACACCGGGTTATACTGCTGGGGTTTTGTGAGTTGAAAGCAATTTCCCTTGTGTGTCAGTGTTGTTATTGTAATATTATTATTAAATTTTAGGTCTGACTTATAATCTCTCTCGTGGTGAGTTCATTTCCCCTGCTGGTTCACCTTTAAACCAGCACAACCTGTTTTGAAGGTGTTTTTTTTTTCTTTCTCCCTTTTCTTGGCAGGCGGGGAGGGAGGCGATGACTCTGTTGGGCACTTGGCATTTTGCCAGCTCAACCCAAGACACCACCTTACAAAACAGATTAGATCTTTAAGCTAATTTTCTTTGATATCCTTGTGACAGTTCTCTTAATTGTTAGAAGTTCCTTATAGATTTCCACTACCTATAACAGTGTAACAAGTGTCCTCCATTATTTAGTTCTATGAATATCATATTTCACTGAAAGATAAAATACAAAATTTATATGTTTGGCTGCTTTTAATCTCTTCAGAGAAACTGTCTACAACAATTTTACTCATAATAAATATAGCAACGGGTTCATGGAGGGCGTTCATTCAGAAAGAGGCTGGAAGCAAGTGGCTTTTCTTAGCAGCAAGAGTCTCCATACTCAACACTGACTAATTAACAGAAGTCATGTCCAGGAAAAAAGGCCCTCTCAGTGATGCTGGACTACCCCTGATAGTGGTGGTGAATGACTGATAGGTTTTGACTCTCAGAAGACCACAGGTGAGTAACGTGGAAGAGAAACAATCCTATGGCACTGAATGAGAACTCTACCAGCCAGATGTGGCTTCAAGGAGATCTTGGATATCTTCTATGTTTTTGGCTACTGGTTTCTTCTAGGTAAAGCAATGCATATGACAGGTTATATGCTTTCTGTCTGTGACTCAGACTATTTCTTGTCCCTGTCTTCCTTCTTTTATGATTTCTTTTTCTCTTGGCTAAAATTGTTGCTCTGTCACTGCAATTTAATTTCTGTGCTATTACAAATCCTAGAGGTTTCCAATTTCAGCAATCAAATACATTTAAAATGTGTAAGGATAAGGTCTAATTTATAACCTGAAGTCACCTCGTCTGTTGTTTATAGAGGAAGGACAATGATGTTTAAAGGACACTTTAGAGTTCTTGTAAAGTTTCCTGGTCCAAAGGAGTTCTTCATGTAATTACAGCATTTCTTATCTGCAGTAACATTTTTTACAATTATACCCACATAAAACAATATAGGTTCCAGATATAGATTTTCATTTAAATGAATCTTATTTCACTGCTATTTTTATATTACATTCATTTTATACAAGATATGAAATTATTTTATATGATATTGATTTCTTCCTATACAAATATCTATTATAAGAATCTCTTTTAGGAACTGCTTGTCTTATGAAAGGTAAGAATTTTATTAATGCATTCAATTCCTGACTGTCAGTGATATTTGGCTGAGCAGGTAGGCATAGATAATGGCATGCAAGGTAAACAACAATCACAGGAAAAATTTAGGGCTAACTTGTCTCATTGGCATCTGTCAGTCTACACAATGTTTTTTTGAGAGAGCATAAACAGTCCTAGATCTCATGAAGGAAATAGACATTCAAGATGTAAGTTGAGGAACATCAGCCTGAGATTTGTTTCCGTCTCATCTTTCATTTGTGTCAGCAAACTGTGCATAAAAATTGCCTCACAGTCAGAGATTTTAAAGGGAGCCCAGATTTTGGCTTTGTATTACTTAAAAACATTCTTATTCAATGACAAAAATTATATCCTTTCCAAAAAATGCGAGTAAACAATAAAAAAGTCATCCTTGATTTTAGTCCTTTGAAATTATTGGAGCTTCTCACTGTTTAGTGTTTTTTTTTTGTCTGACATTTTTATTAGTGTTAACAGGAGTGTCTCTTGTTATGTCTGGATAACACTGAGCACTGAGGTCTGACAGCATAAACCTCTGCCTGGGAACAGCATGAAGTATCCTCTGCCTTGTTATTGACATCTGTGGGACTTTATGTACAGGTAATATTCTCAGCTGGTGCAAAGCACAGGGTTTTGGTATTTACATGGCTCTGACACCTGGAGCAGAATTGCTTCACTGGTTGTTAAAACAGGACTGAGGGTAGAAGTTGTGCAGAGCATATTCTAAAGTTCTTTCTGTATACAGAACAGGACCATCTGTGTTCAATTTAAAGTAATACGGGGGCAAGATCTGGTTTGAAATGCAGGGATATAGAAAGTCCTCAGAGGGCACTGAAATTATCTCTCACTGATGTCAGGATAATTACAACCAGGATAAAAAAAATACTGTCTTATTTTTATCAGACAAGGTTCCTTTGGGACTTTTAAACAAGATTCATAATACAAAAGTCAAATGAAAATGGAACTATCTTGCACATAAGATGCTGCACCTGGCCATTCTCACTCAGGCCTTTTGGTATAGATTTGTGAGCTGATCTTACAACAGATTTAGATGAGGGGATTGAGTCCATCATCAGCAAATTTGCTGATGACACCAAGTTGGGAGGAAGTATCGACCTGCTGGAAGGCAGGAGGGCTCTGCAGAGGGATCTGGATAGACTTGAGAGATGGGCTGATTCCAATGGGATGAAGTTCAACAAGGCCAAGTGCCGGGTCCTGCACTTTGGCCACAACAACCCCCTGCAGCGCTCCAGGCTGGGCACAGAGTGGCTGGAGAGCAGCCAGGCAGAAAGGGACCTTGGGGTACTAATTGACAGGAAGCTCAACATGAGCCAACAGTGTGCCCAGGTGGCCAAGAAGGCCAATGGGATCCTGTCCTGGATCAAAAATAGCGTGGCCAGCAGGCCCAGGGAAGTGATCCTTCCCCTGTACTCTGCGTTGGTGAGGCCACACTTTGAGTACTGTGTTCAGTTCTGGGCCCCTCAGTTCAGAAAGGATATTGAGGTGCTGGAGTGAGTCCAGAGAAGAGCAACAAGGCTGGAGAAGGGACTGGAGCACAAGCCCTATGGGGAGAGGCTGAGGGAGCTGGGGGTGTTTAGCCTGGAGAAGAGGAGGCTCAGAGGTGACCTCATCACTGTCTAGAACTACCTGAAGGGAAGTTACAGCCAGGTGGGGGCTGGTCTCTTCTCCCAGGCACTCAGCAATAGGACAAGGGGGCACGATGGGCTTAAGCTCTGCCAGGGGAAATTTAAGTTGGATATCAGAAAAAAATTCTTTCCAGAGAGAGTAATCAGGGATTGGAAT
This sequence comes from Pithys albifrons albifrons, assembly GCF_047495875.1. Taxonomy (NCBI): domain Eukaryota; kingdom Metazoa; phylum Chordata; class Aves; order Passeriformes; family Thamnophilidae; genus Pithys; species Pithys albifrons. Next base: position 4,853,476 of record NC_092458.1, on the reverse strand, counting down.
GGGCTGCCCAGAGAGGTGGTGGATTCACCATCCCTGGAGATTTTTAAACGCAGATTGGACGTGGCGCTGAGTGCCATGATCTGGTAAAGGGACTGGAGTTGGACCAAGGGTTGGACTCGATGATCTTGGAGGTCTTTTCCAACCCAATCGATTCTATGATTCTATGATTCTAACTCAGATGTATTCAGAGAATAATTAGGATATGGGATCAAATATCAAGTGAGATTAAACCAGGAACTTGGATGAAAGCTCCAAAACGGTCACTCAGAGGACATATAGGTTTAACCTAGCATCTCAGCTATTAAATTATGGTGGGAGTAATAGCCATGTGCTTACAGCTATGAATATATGGTAGTTTGCTGGGTCTGGAGTCTGACCCTAAATCTGCCTCAAAAAAAACCCAATAAATCTCCTATCATTTTGTATCAACCTTCATGTAGAAGTAAAAATTACTCAAATTATTACAACTTGCATCTCCTTTATCTGTTTCTAACTGCTGCACAAATGGGCCTGGACAAAGGCATGTGCCCTAGATTCAAATAAATTGTTTTCTGAATTAGGGTAAACCCAGTACACATCAGAAAGCCACCAGCTCTTTCACAAACTAAAGGGTTACTAATCCAGCAGACAGAGTCTCACTTCAGAGGTGGTCTATACCACAGAGCCTGGAGTCAGACAGATACCTCCAGTGAATGTCCAAGATGTCACAGTCCAGCCTCTGTAAGGAAAGGAAAAGCGTGGGCAGCAAGGGAAAATACCAGAGAGAAGCTCCATGTTGGAGAAAACTTTAGTTCTTTTCAGATAATTTAGACACAGGGAGTCATAGAACTTCATCATTTTGAGCAGAAAATAGATTCTGTTAATTTCAATTTTTCCAGCAATAGATAATGCCATTTTAGATTCCCAAACTCTTGTCACTTTTGAGGAGATATTAGAGTCCCATGGTTTTGCACTTATCTGTGGTATCTGAGGATATCTCTTGTTTTTAGGTACTCCAGCTATATTTCAGAGAGGCCAGCTACACATTTCAAGGCTGTTTCTGCTTCCCAGGCCTGGTGCCCTCGCTTATGGCTCCCTGTTATGGGTTCACCTAGGTGGGCCTAGATTTGGGCTCTGGAGTTTGGACTAGGCCAAAGCTGTCAGCTGACTTGAGCTGGGCTGAGCTAACAGCTGACCTCTTCTAGCCAGTAATTTTGTATTCCATACCACATTATGACATCATCTCCAGGGAAGTAGGAACCAGTGTGGGAGTGGTTAAGGCAGTCGCTTCTCAGCCCTCCTCTTGGGAGGACGCACGATGCTGTCCCAGGGGGGATGGAGAGGACCAGGCCCACCACTGGCTCACAGGGTATCTCAGGAAAGTAAACTGTGTTGTTCTGGGTCTCTCCTTTCTGCTTGAGTTTGTCTCCCTGGGGAATAAGTCTTTTCTTAAGTAATGTGTAGTTAAGACAGTAGAATTTGTGTGTTCGTTCAGAAGTTGAGGTGGGGAACTGGACTTTGTTGTTGTTGCAGACTTGTGTGAGTGTATATTTGTCCTCTCTTCTAATTGTCTCTTTCTTTCTGTGAAAAATATATGTAGATTTAGTATAAATGCAGTTTGAAGTGTTTTTTTTCTTTCCCCTCTCTTTTCCTCCCTTTCCCTGGTGTTAGGAGGGAGGCTTTTCTCTCTGTGCTTGGGGGGGTTGGCAGTTGCTTATCTCAAACCAAGACACTCCCAGGCTGACAGGCAAGTTCTCTACCAGCATTTTTCAGAGGACATTAATTCTGTTCAGTAATTTTCTCCTTCTAACCAAACCACCTTTATGGCTCCTCATATAATTTTTAAGGGTGATTTTCTTAATGTAAGTCTGAGTAGGCAGAGTGAAGGTAGTTCCACAGACCAAAATTATCATTATGGACATATATTTTGGGACAGATTTTGCCAACTACAAAGCAGTCTCAAAACTGGGAACTTAATAGCACAGGGGACACTGCTGAGTCTTCTTTAACTGTGTAGGTTTACAACTCACTCATAAAATATTTCCCCAAATCATAATCGTTTAATAATTTGGTAAATATTAAGAACAAAACTTTATGCTCATGTTGGCTCTTGAATTTTGAAGCTATAAAGAAGGCAAAGTACATATATTTGATTTCTCTTATTGAATAATAATATTTTGGAGGTTAATTAAAGGATTTTGAGAGATGACATTAGAGAGTTAGATGTGTAGTGATAGTTCCATGCCTAATATCCTTTGTCGTTAATAGAATAACCTGAATGAGGATATGGAAAACATAAATAAATACATAAATAAATATGTATATAGTCCTACTAAACATTTAGACAGATATGTGACCTTTCTAACTACTTTATATCTTCACCTTCTGTTTTGACTCTCTTGTAAGTTTTTATGGACTACCAGATGAAAATCTCAAAGTATGCACGGCTGGAGGTGTCTCTGTGACCTTCTTGGAGAGATACAGGTAAGTCCTTACTCCTTATTGTCACTTTTGTCACTTCTTTTTTGTTTGTTTGTTTTGTTTTGTTTGTTTTGGGACATATTATTAATTATCTTAATAACATCTTGTTTGAGTTTGGAGATAATAACAGACCATGACAGTTTCACAAATTGAACTACAGTTCTGGTAAATGTGAACTAGTATCTAAATTACCATAGTTAAGGATGGACAGTAAAAGAGTCAAAAAACCAACTCTGAAGTACTTGGTTTCTACTATCACATTTTGTTGTTGTTTTTTTTTTCTTTTGTGAAAGAATATACTGTATTCAAAACAGTATAATCTAAATATCATGGGACGTTGCATATATGACTTTTTTACTACTAGTGACTCCAGTGTAACAAACTAATCTTCAGAAAAAGAAAACTACTCAGATTTAGAAGGAGTAGTGGGAAATGAAGTGATGGAGAAAAACAGCTGTTCAATAAATATGATCATTCACCAAGTGTGCTTGGCATTGCTTTTTATATTGGATTTGTTCAATGTTATGCTTTGTTAGAGAATATTGTTTCAAGGGACTAGGTATATTGCATTTAGTCTTTAAGCAAATGCATTAAATTCTGAATCTAAATCCCTAGTGAGTTATGAACAACCCTGAGCAGTATTACATAAAAGTATTTTTAGAGTAATTGAAAAATCAATGAGGCAAAAGAGTTTTGTAGAACGAGCAGAGCAAAAATTGTGAAGGAGCTATGATATACCTGTAGGTATAAAATATGCTTATATATATATATGTACATTTATAGTTACAAATACATACCAATAAAAATATATATCCAAAGTAGCATTAATGGAAAAATATGTATTAAGGATCTTGCTCTCTGTCATATGTCTTTTCATCACAGACAGGGAAATGTACTCCTTTTAGATGTTAAATTAATGAATCTGCTTTTCACTGTGTTGACCAGAAGGCAGGTTGGAAATTTTACTTCAAAGTTTTCAGCATGAATCATGAAAATATTGTTAGGATATTGGTAAGTAGCTTGGTGTATGTATGTATGGCCAAACTTCGCGAACGCAGATTTGGGCAGGGCTGTCCCCACGTGGGTGGGCCCTTCCAGCCTGCGCAGTGGATTTTAGGTGAGGCTCAGCGTGCACAGAACTGGCCCCACCGTTTCAGTCCTGAGGTTCATCTGCCACGGCCGAGCGAGCTTGGACAGTGCCAGTGAAGTCCTCAGGACTAGAACCTACAGCACCCGGCATTTCCCAGGAGGTCTCCCATCCAAGTACTAATCCGGGGCTGACCCTGCTGAGCTTCCGAGATCTGACGGGATCGGATGTCAGGGAGGCATAGCTTGGTGTATAATGTAATGAATATTAAGCAGTTTACTCAATTAAAGTAATAATTGAGTGATGATGACAGCTGTTTAAAAAGTCACTTATCTTGGCAGCCTAGCTATTGAAGAGGCTGTTCTACAAGCTTTTGACAGATTGATTCTGATTTTAAATCAAAAAATATCAAAGCAAGGCAGGAAATTCTGGGGTAACCTTGTCCTGAAATGACAAGACCTGATGCTTTGGATGAATCTCCAAACTCAAAGCCCTTAAATTGCTCTTCTACTTTTTAATTTTTTAATTCAGTAGTGCCCAGACTAGGGCTATGTACTGTGTGAATAAATGTGTTTTCTGTGGCACAATTGGCCGGATGAGTCACATTATTTAAAATTTTACCTTTTTATTAAATATGTTTAAAATTCTCCTAACCAGTGTCTCTGCTGATGGATAAGAAGCTACAGAGATATGGAAAAATAGTGTTGAGACAGATAGACATACAAGTTATATTTAAATCAGTGTATCACAAGGTATTTAATAATTAGTTCACTTTTTTTTTTGCTAATTAATTAAAGAAAGAAATTGAGTAACATCTCTCTCAAAATATGACCAGACCAAAGTGGACCACAGAAATCATTCCTGAGGAGTGGGGTGATACCCCTGATAAGCCTTGATGGATTGAGAGAAATGTCTCAGCCCCCTGGAGGGTTGCTCCCAGCAGAAGACAAAAGCAGAGGCAAACTGATAAATGGTGGGTGTTACCAAAGAAGGGAATGTTATTAAATTAGCATGACCTTTCTTTGCTGCACCCCATCCCTGCAGACTCAAGGAGCCCACCCCCCTCAGGCATCTGTATCACCTTCCAGAACATTTGACTTAGTTACACAAAACCACTTGAAGAAAAAAAAGGTATAAAAAGTGTGGAGTTTAAACTCAAGACAGAGAGGGGGAAAATACCATGTCTCTGTGAGGGTAGATGCTGGCAGCCTGTCTTGCCTCCTTCTCTTGGAACAATGTAAGGGTGAGAACCTTGTGTTTCTATTATTTATACTTTCTTACAAAGCTTATTCCTTTATACGTTCTATCTTACATCTTATGCTAACAGCTACTTTGATTCTTACTCTACAAGCACCTCCTTTACTAACTGTGTTTTGCTACCTTAATACTAATAACAGTAACTTGCTTTACACTTTGCTAATTTATAGTAGTTATTGCTTTCACAGTAACTTGCTTTACACTTTGCTAATTTATAGTAGTTATTGCTTTCTTTTGCAATGTGCAGTTTTCTTTTCAACATGGGTGTTGATAAGAAGCAGCTCTGTTCTCTCCTTTTGTTTTATATTTTATTGTCCTATGTTATTGAAAGAGTGTCTAGATAAGTGTTTTAGGTGGTTGTGTTTATGGTTAGTAGTTCTTTGTTGCTAGTTTTTGTCTGTCGTGAAAATGAGATACATTACTGTATTGAAACTTGAGTTTGATGTGCTTGTCTCTGTAGAAAGTGTTTTGTGCTGGTTTCTTTTGGGGTCTTTTATTATCAATTAAATACAATCTTGCAGCTAAACATTAACACCGGCAACACAAACCTCACAATAACTGTCACATACTTGTATTAATAAATGTTATTTTGGGAGCTGTTTTGGGGAAAGTTCTTTTCTAGCTATTAAGTGTTATATCAGAGGTTAGAAAACCTTCCAGCCTGTGTTCTGTCCAGCAGTTTGACAGGCAGTGCTGGGTTCATAAGGCTCTAATTTTTCTGGAGGTGCTTATTTAGCTGATGAGTTCTCCCTGGCTTAAGTGTGGCTTCATACCAGAGGTCAGAAACCCTTCCAAACTGTGTGCTGTCCGTAGCCAGCAGGCAAGGTTGGAAACATAAGGATCTGATTGTCTGAAATTGCTTATAGCTAATAATTTCTCATTAATACAGTTAAGACTAGAAATCTTTGCATTTCTGTCTCCCTCTTTCCTTTCACGTGACACGAGGTTACTAAAGCATTTGATCCAAAGCCCACTGAACTCAGTGGGAGGTTTCTTGTCAACTTCAGCAAGATTTGGAGGAAATTAAAAATATTTTCTATTTTCCTAGTATCTTCAAAGAACAAGCTACAAACATAATTAAAAATAAAGGAAGAAAGTTACTTTGGTTCTCTCAGATAAAATCCCACATAGTTATTTTTGGATGACAAATATATGCTTTCATGCATTTTTTCTTCTTATACTAAAATTCTGATTCAAATGTGTAAGTATTCAAAGATGTATATTATTTGCACTTCATGAAAGCAACAATAATATGCACCTATAAGTTACTTCTGCATTAACTAGTTCTTAACCTGACTATTCTCATCTACTTACAGTGCTCAGGCACAGAATCAACAATTTGTTCTTCCCTTTAATTTTCACAGCTAGGCATCATTGTTTATATTATATTGGTTTTGCTTTATCTAAGATAGCATTAAGTAATCAATACCTGCCTTCGTTTTTATGTTCATTCAGGCTCAGTTTGAGTTGAAGTTGTAATGTAAAGTAAAAAGTGAAATTAGAGAGAGCAGTTTTTGGACCTTCTTCCCATCAGCTGTAGTGGGAAAATGATTAATTATCTATACCCAGTTTCAGAAAAATTTATAAGGAAAAATCACTTTCCCCTTTGTTAAATCATTTGACATCCTCAAATACAGTCCGTTCCCCTGGTAATTTCCTATTCTTTAACCATGTCTGTACAATATAGAGCAATTTAGGAGTGGGTGCAACCCAAGGAGCAATACTTTTGGCCTGCATCACAGCAGAAGTGATGGATCGCTTTGCTGCAGCCTCTTGGCTTCGGCACAGCGCTGATCAAGGACAAAAGGAAAAAAATGCAAAACATTGGAACAGGCTGTCCAGTCAACTAAGAAGTGGATTCATCATCCCTGGAGGTACTGAAAAACATGAAGATGTGGCACTTGGACACATGATGTAGTGGTGGACTTGGTAATGCTAGGTTAATGGTTGGGCTCAATGTTCTTTCTAGGAGGTCTGTTGTAGCCTAGATAATTCTATTATGCTAAGATTCTAACTATTTTTTCCTGCAAAGAGCACCATTTCCTTTAGTGACTAATGATGCTTTTCAAATTTTGATTTCAATGCCCAGGAACTCGGTACAAAATACTACACCTTAACAGGTGGAAATAATAATAAAATCTGAAACATTTAGTCTCTCCCGTCTTAAGTGTCAGTTTGACAAAGTATTATTTGTCATGGCAAAAAACTAGTTCATGCCTTTAACAATCAGTTTGAATGACATATTTACTTCTAAATATGTTATTATATTTGATGCAGTTCCTAGCAATGTTACTAAGTAATAGTTTAATAATAAGACTACTCCTCCATTAAACTAGTGCACCTGACACTAGCAACCCTGTTCTCTGTTGCTAGTGGCTATGACTTGGTGTTCAACCCCATTTCCAGCTTCTTGTCCTTTTTTCACTTTATATAAATTCCTTGCTTTGTTGCGGCTGCTGAATGCTGTATTTTGGTTGGTGTACATTTGGATTTTACAAGGGTTCAAGAAGTAACGACAGTTTTATCTCAACACTGCTATTAGTGGGGACTTTGAGTTTCAAGAAGATGAAATGTTTTTTTGTTTCCTCTGGGGTTCTGCCTGTTAACCAGCTTCTAAATACAATAAGAGTCATTTACATGAAATATTGTAAAAAAAGGTCAATCACATTTCAGTAAGGAAAAATACATTGAAATTTATGATCTCTGGCAAGCACATTATTATTATGTCCATATAAAATTTCCAGCTGTGTGATTTTTAGAACATGGCAAGTAAATCTCTGGGTTTGATATAAAAATTTAGTGTTGCTAGGCATTAGCAGTGAAGAATTTCAGCATTTGGGAAAAAGATAATGGCATGCAATGCCTTTCCTCTCAAACAGCTTGAAAACTTGTGTACAGGCTCACAGTGAGAATGACCAAGTGATGTTACAAGGTGATGACTGCTTAGTGCCCCTCTTATAATTATTATAGTGGGTTCAGCCCAGGCACAACATTCAAATCTCAATTAACTAGTACTAGAAGAGATAAGATAGAATGACCTTTTTTAAAAAAAGACAAAAAGGTCATTGTGAATATCTAGAGCTATTTCAGAATTTAATGAGGACTGCTTTCACACAGTCCCAGTGGGTAAGGGAGGATGAGAGTTTGACTGCTCCTGTAACATTGCTGTTAGATACTTGCTCAGATTTTATGATTTTTTGTGTTCCATTATACTTTAAGAAGCTTCTCAACGTGAGAGATATGGAATGGACTCTAAGTCTAAGAACTTCAAACAAATGAATAATATATATGAGTGTTTGCAAAGGCTCTTTCTTGAAAGTTGCTCGTTGAGGGGAAATACATCTCCTTAGACTCTAAGCAGTAGATTGTCATTCAGCCACTTGAGGTAGCCTTGACCTGGGAGATACAAGGAGACATTCTTCTAAGAGGGAAAGCTACCCAGAAAGCAAACTTTCAGATCTAACCCTGACCCAAACCTTAACTGTGCCCTATGAAGAGCTGAGGGAGGAGCTGTGCTTGGCAGGGGTGGGCTGGTGTCAAAGAAACAGAAGTCAAAGACCGGGTCTGTAAATAGTGGGTATTTATGGGCCAGGCAGGTGTTGCCTGAGGTCAGGTGGATTTATGTCTCTGCTAAGCATCTGGGCAAATGTTACATCTGTGGTTTGTGTAATACTTTTTGATTTTCAGGTCAGCAGGGCTTTTGCTCCATGGGTATTGGGCACACAGAATAACCCCTGCCCTCAGCCACTCCTGTCTTGAGATTCACAGACACCTGCTGACATCACATAAATGTTTTCTCTGCCTCACTGGGAATTTTGCTTAGTGTGGGGTGCTACTGCTTGTAAGGAGGAAAGAAAAGAAGGATCATTCTCCATTTCCATGCCTTCCACATTCCTGATAAGAAACTGTGCCAAGTAGCACTACGAAACACTGAAGAACTGGCTACTCTTTGTGCCATTGGTAGCAGGGTTGGGCAGTGGAAGACTGGCAACACAGAGGAGAATACAGCTGCTGATGGAACTGTTCATGTTCAACTTTGACATTGCTTGGCTCTGTAAACTTTACAAACATGATGCTACCTACAAATCATCCTATTAAACTTCACTAGTGATGTTTATTTTACTTCAGAAGTCAAAAGATGATCTCAAACATGACATATATAACAATATATTCAACTTAAACTGTGTTCAGTAGGACTACCCCAGTGTTCTCACTGATTGCTCATGAACAACAAATTTTCCTATCCTTGGGACGCTCAGCAATGTCTCAGTTTGGATTCAGATATGGTGCTAAACTTAATCTGAGAGAATGTTGAATCATGTTTAAGTAAGTATTTGCCTCACCTCAAATATGTTGTTCATTAAAAGTCTGTAATGTGGTTAGTGGTACAGACTTGTTTTTAATGTAATACCTAAAGAAGATACTTAACATATTATGCATACAAATACTGTCATGCTTCTTTTTTACAAAAAGACCTCTCTTTAAAATGTGAGGTTTGTTCTTGCTTCATGTTTATGCTTTTGTTTGAGGAGATACGTAGATTTGGGATTAGCAGTCTTCTGGAAAAAAAAATCTACATTCCTTTAGGAGAAGGATAAATATAGCATCCAAAATTTTGCTGCTGATCACATGCTGTTCAGCGGGTCAGCTGAACTCCAGAGTTCACAGTTTCTCTCACCTTCATTTTTAGACTTTATCAACAGTTCCACATTTCGTGTAAATGCCCTTTCTCTGCCCCTTTGATTCTTCTCTCTTTTCTTACCAGTTCTTACTTTTCACACTTACTTGTGTCTTCTCCTCCATTACCCTCTTGCCTTTTCCCTTCCCTTGAGTACTGTTTCTGAGTTATGTGGTTTTTTTTTTTCCTGTGACCTTAAGATAAACCCTTCAGATATGTATTCTGAATTACCTGAGAGATCTCCCTACTAGTGGCAATCCAGGGTTTTGTTGTGAAAGGATTGATTTGGTTTTTGTCCATGCATTGTGCTATTACCCAGCTGATTTCTATGTGAAAATAGCTGTCTAATCTATCTAATTTCTGATTTTAATTTCCTGTTATTTTGAAAGATGAAGGAAGAAAAAGCATGGGAAGAGATATTCTTTAAAGTATGTTTTTTTTCCATTGTCATATTTGTGATTTTTTTCCTCTCATACTTTTCTCACTGTCTTCTTTTTCCATTGTTCTCATTATTTTAAAATTCCAATGCCTACAATATTCAGTAATAAAGCTATTGCTGTTACAGATGAGCAAGTTTAGTGTATATATTTAATTCAAACAATCTTTTCTATTGATCAGATTAAGTTTGCATAGCCTCCAAAGGAAAAATCATTGTTGTTTCCAAAATCAGAAAAATAGCTCCATAAATTGAGTTTTCAGAATAATGTTACATGTAGCACCTACATATCATGCAAAGACATTTTTTCTTAAATTCCATTTTCTGTTTAGATCACTACATGCTCCTTACCTTCCCAACCTAAGTTAAAACTCAGTGAGTAAAACTGAATATCATTCCCTTGATAAGGTCTACCTTGTTTCAGATTCAAGAGAATGATTTCTCGTTTATTTTCTTAACCTGTTTTGGAGTTGCATTCCTTAATTATTTGAAAACAATACTGTAATCTCTTGTATAGTTAATATTCACTCAGTAGAGGGTCAATTCTTCCTCCAAGACAATAGTGTTTCCACTTTGCTGTTGATTTGTTATTTGTGAGAACTATGTTAAAGTTATCTTAATAATTCCATTTTTACAGCTGTGGTAACTTGTGATTGAAACTTTCAAGCAGATACTGTAAGTTTGATACACTGAATATAAACACTCCTTTGATTTTTTTTTAACCTCAAGTTTTGCATTCCTAATTGTATTCTTTAGCATTTTAGTGAAAATTTGGAAGATGAAAATTTGTGGTGTGCTCAGAGATGCTGGTCCCCCATTTGTTGAGGATGAGTACAAGATGAACCTTCACCTTCTCAACTGCACTCCTGGGCTTCCCACTGCTAGAAATGGATGTGCGAGTGCATAGGTAACATCTCTGGAGAAAGAATATTTCTGCAACATGCAGTGCAATCTACAAGCAACAAAGAATATAAAAATCCTATCTTTTAGAAATAGATTAGGGAATGAAGAACAGACACAAAAAACTCCAAGGAGTTGTCAAGGATATTTTTCCTGTGGTCTGATCTCTCTCGGGAATTAAGAAAAAGGACTGAGAATTTCTTGAGGACAGAAGTAACTTAGGCAGTTAGCTTTGGAAAAGAAAGAGACCTTAAAAAAGTGAAGTTCAAGCAATGGCATTGCTGGCTGTCAGCAGAACTTTCAGCCCACTGTGCTTTCAGTGACCTCTTGAGAGCCCAGAGCTCTATTAAGACATACCAGAGCATGGCTCTGCTGTGCTCAAACCATGTCGCGCTCGCAGTACACGTTGTCATAAAGTCATAGTCATGTATTACTACAAGTGCTCAGGAGGGACAGTTAATCTCACTGCTTTAACTGCTGAAGAGGCAGTAATGGGAAATTGATAAGAAGCTTAAAGTTATTAAACACCTGTAAGAAACCATTTGAGGCAGAAGACAGTTCTGCATCACTGAGGCTGTAATCCTGCATCCACGCTTCATGATGTTTTTAGTGGAAAATCCAAAGCAGTTAAAGGTTCTACTTTACTAATTATTATAAATTTAATTTCATCTCAAAGCAATCCCAGAGAAGTACATACAACAAACAGATAATTGTGAAATAGTTATGCAAATTGATGGTCAGATGGATAAGTCCCGTGGTCTACTTGGCAACTCTATTTTGCACATTCAAATTTACCTTTTGCTGAATCAGAAACTTCAGGGAAAGTATCTGATGGCTAAACCAAAGGAATGAAAATTATGGTTTTTTTTTGTTTCCATGCAAATTAAGTAATTACACAGTCTTTGTTAAATCAAATGTGAGGGCCAGCTTCAGAGGAAGCTGTAAAGGGTTGAAGGCAGACAGGCATCTGTTGAGAACACTCACTTATATTCTGAATGCCAGTGGCATGAACCAGGTCATGCCTGGCAGCCACAAGCTTGTGTGATGCTACAGGATTATGCCTGTGCTAATATGATCATTGGAGAGGCAGAGCTTGGTACTATGAGCACACTGAAATCCTGTAAGATCTCAGTGAGCTCAGGCTCAAAGCCAGTTTGAAACATAGGCAGAGCTATCAAGCATACACTGAATCATGTTCAACCTCCAGTTTCATGTAAATAAATCCTTAAATAGATCTGATCTTACTTCCTCATAAGCACTTAATGACAATATACCATGAAACATTTACTTAAAGGAAGGTAAATGATGCTGTACAATTTGCAATTTTGAAGAGAAGAATCTATTAAAATATTTTAAACATTATTGAGCTTTTCTAAACATAGCCTTTTTCTTCAAGTTTATTCCCTTGCTTGTGATTCTACAACAGTGACCAGCAGGAGCTGCCAAACTAGAGGTTTCTTGGTAGACAGGAAAGAGAAGAGCTGGAAAATTTTCTGTCTGAAGTTTCCCATTTACTGGGTATGCTTTTAGTTCACGGTCAGTGACTTATAAGCATTTATTACTGCAAAGTCCCTCTCTTGTTTGTATATTCCATTGCCAGAAAGGAGTGAGCAGGTAGAGAGCTGAGGTATTTTTGCATTTGCTGTGTTTTGATCAGTGGGATATGGAACAGCCAAAGCACAGGATCATTGTAAATTGAAGGGAGTTAGAAAGTAAATGTTCAGAGAATAAAGTGTAATAAAATTATTAAATTTTGAATAATAAGTATGAATGAGTAATTCTGGAGTTGTAAAAGAACTTGCAATTTACCAAATGAATTACAGATTTAAAGCACTGTATACTGAAAATCTTATTACAAACAGTGAAAATGTTGTTATTTACTTGGGGAAATCCTTGTGAAAGAAACAAAGACACCATCTTCCTATGCCAAATGCATTTGGTCATGTTTTTTTTAAAAAGACATTGTGTTAAACATGGTGGCTGGGCTGTGGGTTGGGGAACTCTTTTTTCCTTTGTTTGGGTGAGTACCCTCTAGTCTTTGCAACCACAGAGTAAACTGAGCCAGGAAGAGCAACAGGTCTGTAGTACAAGCAGAGGAAAGCAAAACCCACCATGACAAGTTGTGACAGTCATTCTTAGTTCTATGGAGTATTTTGCTTTGATTAATTATTTTATGAATTTCCTCAGTCATGTCTACACGAGCTTTAATGGTGAATGGGTTGCAGCTCAGTACTCAGACTCTCAGACTGTACAAGGCTGTAACAGAAGCTTCCTGGGGGAGAAATGTCTTTGGTTTGTGACTCAAGCTTTACTGACTTATAACATACGCAAAAGAAGTAGAAAACACAGAATGTTTGACAAACATTGTAATCTCAACAGTGAAAACACCCGTAATTAATAGTTGTTTTAGAGACTGTAGAGCTTTTGAAATTTCCCTTGCTGATCGAGATTTATTTTTTAAGGGTGTGCTATAGGTGTAAAAGGGGCTGTTCTCTTCTGTAACAGGGGATCTGCTATGAACTGCAGTGAACATACCAATGCACTTTGCTTTTACTCCAGAAGAAAACCAGAAGTAATGAAGAAAATAGTTTTACCAAGTAAGATATTTTTCCTCATAAATTCTGATTCTCAAGAGAACTATTGATTTCCTGTAACCTCAGCTCCATGGCTCCTAAAACATGGAAAATAATCACTACTAAAATTAGTAATATTTGCTGCAGGCTACAGCTGTAACCTTCTATCATGTCTCTTTCCCCTCTGATGTCTTCCTGTTGTACAGAAAATTCTGTGATGAAATGCAAAAGCCAGTGTTTAGGCTACTTTTCTTTTATACTGTTTTTAACTGCTGTCTTGAGGGGAAAAGGGCACATTGTGGATTGCGTAAAGTAAGCACTGTTACCACATGCTTTATGGATTGTTTTGATGTCATGCTGTATATAGCATGACACTAAAGGCACAAGCACATGAGTCCAGCTGAGGTAGCAAACTTGCTATGCTGGGAGAGAGCTGAGGCTGAGCTGTCACTCTTATCTCCACTTTCTTCATATTCCAGACTTACAAGATAATTTCTTTTGCAGACCTAGAAGGGTCTGAAGTATTACTGAAACCCTTCACCACTGGAATTTGAAGGAAAGAATATGATTCTAGCTTTCATGGAGTTGTACACATCTAGCTTTAAAAAGTGAGATGTATCCAGTTCAGTTCCTGTATGCCCTGATTGTTTTGTGGCTTAGAATCATAGAATCATAGAATCGATTGGGTTGGAAAAGACCTCCAAGATCATCAAGTCCAACCCTTGGTCCAACTCCAGTCCATTTACCAGATCATGGCACTCAGCGCCACGTCCAATCTGTGTTTAAAAATCTCTAGGGATGGTGAATCCACCACCTCTCCGGGCAGCCCATTCCAATGCCTGATTACTCTCTCTGGAAAGAATTTTTTTCTGATATCCAACTTAAATTTCCCCTGGCAGAGCTTAAGCCCGTGCCCCCTTGTCCTATTGCTGAGTGCCTGGGAGAAGAGACCAACCCCCACCTGGCTATAACTTCCCTTCAGGTAGTTCTAGACAGTGCTGAGGTCACCTCTGAGCCTCCTCTTCTCCAGACTAAACAACCCCAGCTCCCTCAGCCTCTCCCCATAGGACTTGTGCTCCAGTCCCTTCACCAGCCTTGTTGCTCTTCTCTGGACTCGCTCCAGCCCCTCAATATCCTTTCTGAACTGAGGGGCCCAGAACTGAACACAACACTCAAGGTGTGGCCTCACCAACGCAGAGTACGGGGGAAGGATCACTGCCCTGGGCCTGCTGGCCACGCTATTGTTGATACAGGACAGGGTCCCATTGGCCTTCTTGGCCACCTGGGCACACTGTTGACTCATGTTGAGCTTCCTGTCAATTAGTACTCCCAGGTCCCTTTCTGCCTGGCTGCTCTCCAGCCACTCTGTGCCCAGCCTGGAGCGCTGCAGGGGGTTGTTGTGGCCAAAGTGCAGGACCCGGCACTTGGCCTTGTTGAACTTCATCCCATTGTGTGCACTTGTTTATAAGCTTGTATAGGTAACTCTAGTATTTGAAAAACCTTCAATTAAATTAATTATTTTCTCAAAGCAAAACAAAGTTTTCAGTTTTTTTCTTGTACTAAATCTGTTTGTGCCACCTTGATCTGCTTCAATAATGTGTGTGCTGATGACATTTGCTCGGTCATGGCTGCCATAACAGTTCAACAATTTGGTTGATGAAAGGACTGTGTTGCAGACCTAAACTTTGATACAGTTAGATTTTGGAAAAATTGGGAAGTTTCACGTCATCTTAAAAGTACAATGTCAACATGCAATATTAGAAAAGTGAAGGCTTTAATTTCTGATTACATTTCTCTGCAGCTGATACATTGCGGTGGAGCAAGAATGAACCTATTTTTCTGGGAAGGCTTTATCTTTGTGTTTTATGTCAGAAAGATAAGATAAAAGGTTGTTAGGAGCAAGAGGAAGGGTGGAGAAAAATTTTCAGTGATTAAGGAAAAGCAAAAGATATGCAAAAGAAGAATGATGGAATGATAAGTACCAGAGAAAGGCAACAAAACTCTGAATTTTTCTTGGCTATTATGTTCTTTTCCAGTTCTTAACTTAAACTTATTAATTTTAAAGGGCAGAGTGGGAGTTCCTTCAGTGCACCTGACTATGAGATACTTGGTAAAGCAAAATCTCAATTACACTTTGTATCTGTTCAGTTAAGTCTGTACAGCAAAGAAAAAAGAAGCACAAATACACTCTGTCACTTATTAGATTTTCTTTAGCGTCACTTTTCATTTTCTCCCTTGCTTTTCTCGGTGAAAACTTTTGTATCTTAGAAGTGTTCAGCTTATGAAGAAACATTTGAAACTATATCTAAAAAACTGTTGTTTGCACAGAAGCAGTTAATTGAAAAGAAAATTAATTGCCTTTCCAAATCAGGAAATCAATCCTTTTAAAAAAACAAACATACAAACAAAACACCCTAAACAAATTAAAAACCCCCTCAAACCCACCAGCCTACACCACAAACAACTCTCAAGCCAACAATCATTCAGCACTTGTCAAAGAAACCTGGGTAAAATTTTTGATTTTTGATCTCTGCTCCCTGACAGTCTGTGAGTTTACAAGACTTGGCATCTTAACTTGTTATTTTTCATCTGTACTGTTACTTCTGAATCGTCTAAGTCTACTCCAAGTTGTTTCTTGTGGTTGTTTTTTTTTTTTATTTTCTTTCATTTGACATATACATCCTACCACGTGTCAAAACTTGAATGCACAGATAGTCTGGCATGACAAAGGCCTGAGGGAAAAAAAAAACATCTAAAAGATAATCATACCATATGCTTAAACATAAGGTCGACTCTAAATATTTTCCCCCCCTGTAACTTCTGAATTGTTTTTTTTTTTCTGATATTTTCATCACCAAGAGTTCACAAAGGCTGACAGGAAGGGAGTAGGTTTAGGATTAAAAGTCTGTAGGCTTGAAGATGAGCGTATGGATTTTATCATTAGTTTTGTTATTTCAGTCTTCACAAGGCGTTCTCAAGAACTGTAATTATGCAGATGCCAAAATTAAGTCTGCTTAAATTGAATTTTTCCTCTTCTATTTGTGAAAATGCAATTAAATAAGTAGGGCAATACAAAGAAAATCCTGTTCTTTAAAAGTGCTTTCATTCTAGTTTACAGCTTTTCCTTCATTCCACAAAATCCTTTACTTTTCTGTTCAATGTAGGGTCAAATGAAGAAAACAGAACCACTGAAATGTGCCTTTGGCATCCCAAAAACTTAAGTGCTGCAGACTGTACCGGTTGCCTGAAGCACTGCATTTCAAAATGAAAGCATAAAGTAGAATGGGAATGATATGCAAATTGGAAAAATCAGGAGCAGTTATGCTTACACTGGACTAAAGATAAACAAACTGCCTTGTTTGTATTCCACAGCCATAGATTTAGCTGAAAAGAAGTTGTGGGATTTTTTGGTCTTTGTGTGTGTTTCTCTAAATAAAACATTTCCTAACAGCACAAGTGGCTAACTTAGAATGGGAAGTCTGTTGAATCTCAGTGTTGGCTCAGATTTTGGAAGCACAGAGCAAACTAAAGGCAGGAGAATTTCTCATGGAATAGAAATGTACCTTACAGCAGGTGACTTCCATGCTGAATATGCGAGTATACGTGGATTCATATATGTAAATATGTGAGGTAAGGAATGTTTAGAAAAAAATGCAAAATACATTGTGTTTTATCAGTCTGTAGGTTTTGTGTCACTGAACCTACCATGATATGGTCAAAATTTAAGAATGACTGGACCTGTTTTGTCCTGAGTAATTACTATCTTTTTGTGCTGGTTTAAAGGTGAACCAGCAGGGGAAATGAACTCACCACGAGAGAGAGATTATAAGTCAGAGCTAAAATTTAATAATAATATTACAATAAAAACACTGACACAAAAAGGGAAATTGCTTTCAACTCACAAAAACCCAGCAGTATAACCCAGTGTCCTGGGGCACAAACCCAAGGGGGTTTGTTTGCCCTTGTACTGAGACCCCTGTGGCTCCCCCAAGTCCAGAGCAAAAGGAAATGAAAAACCTGTTGGTGCAGGCAAGGGCTGTGGTCTGGGTGAGAGCGGTGATCTCCTCCTATCAAGGTCCTGCTGCTCCTGTGGATCCGACGAGAAGTTACCAAAGTCTTCTTACCCACCACTTATGTACCCTCAGGGAGCACCCAGTCCCTCCCCCTGGGCAGGGACTCACACAGTGGGTGATTAACTCTGGGAGCCAGGGGGTGTTGAACTGTTGATGGCCCATTAGCAGCTCCGCCCCCTCAGGCTGAGTGTGAAGGTGATAATGACTCCCTGGGCAGCTGCTGCTAATGGTCCATTGTCCTTGGGGAATGAATAGAGGGGGTAGAATACACAACTTTGATCACCCTTACACAGTGTCAGCTGGTTCCTCCTGCTGAACTAGGACGCTTTTGTAACATTCATTAAATTACACATTCAAGGAATTACCGTGTACTTAATTTTTTAAGCACAATTTAATTATCAGAAGGTTTGTGTTAAAATTTTAGGTGTTTAAAGTTTTATTACTTTGTTTCAGATGCTAGGGAAACAGTATATTGCTCATGACATCAGAAAAAAGCAATAGTCATAAATAAGAGTAATTTTATCTTGTACGGATATTTATTTTGTGGAACAAGTTACCAAAAATTGCGGAAAGAAAGGACTGACTGCCCCTGGAGAGCTGGTACCCTGTGGAAAAGCTCTTACTTCTCTGACAGAGTTGTATTGAGATAAATGTTCTGAAAAGAATCACAGATAGTTTAAGGACAGAGAGGGGTATATATAAAAATAAATAATGAAAAGTCAAATATTTAAATTAACTCATGTTTAGAAAAGTACCTGTTTCTAATACACGTGAAATAAATTGATTTGGAGAAAGAAAACGGCTTTGCAAGGTTTTAGAAAGTTTGCATCAGATTTTATCTGTGCTGGCATCAACTTTTCAAACTTTGTGCATCCTATGGACTTCCATAGCTTTCTCTTTCCCCATAAATTTCACCTGTGGTCAGAATGCTTAGTCACAAAAATTTATGCGTTTTTCCTTTGTGTATTTTGGTTTTGACTTTGTTGTTGTTGTTTGTGTGTTTGCTTGTTTTGTCTTATTTTTAAACATATTTTAGTAATTTTGATTTTAGATGTACAGAATGGTAAGTAGTTTACTTACTCTGAGTAAGTAATCTCATAAGAAATCAGTCTTCTTAGATCTACATAATTATTTCTCTTCGCTCTCCACAGAACATGGAGAATTGCAAGCTGTAAAGTGAGGATGTATTCAGTATGCTAAAGTGAAACTATACAAAATTATCGAGGTTGGGTCTAAACTACAGCTATAGTAGCAAATTTTTGTTTGTTATACACCTATAGTTCCAATCACTGGGTGGGTTTGCCTGTTTAAGGCAGCTCATGATGTAGACTATAAGGCATAGCTCTACATGGTGTTTTATAAATGATTGTCTTGGTTTGAGATAAGCAACTGCCAACCCCCCCCAAGCACAGAGAGAAAAGCCTCCCTCCTAACACCAGGGAAAGGGAGGAAAAGAGAGGGGAAAGAAAAAAAACACTTCAAACTGCATTTATACTAAATCTACATATATTTTTCACAGAAAGAAAGAGACAATTAGAAGAGAGTACAAATATACACTCACACAAGTCTGCAACAACAAGTTCCCCACGTCAACTTCTTAACAAACACACAAATTCTACTGTCCTAACTACACATTACTTAAGAAGAAGCTTATTCCCCAGGGAGACAAACCCAAGCAGAAAGGAGAGACCCAGAACAACACATTTTACTTTCCTGAGGTACCCTGTGAGCCAGTGGTGGGCCTGGTCCTCTCCATCCCCCCTGGGACAGCATCGTGCGTCCTCTCCAGAGGAGGGCTGAGAAGCGACTGCCTTAACCACTCCCACACTGGTTCCTGCTTCCCTGGAGATGATGTCATAATGTGGTATGGAATACAAACTTACTGGCTAGAAGAGGTCAGCTGTTAGCTCAGCCCAGCTCAAGTCAGCTGACAGCTCCGGCCTAGTCCACACTTCAGAGCCCAAATCTAGGCCCACCTGGGTGAACCCATAACATTCTCCACCCCTTATTCCATACCATATTATGTCACTCATATCTTAGGTTCTCATGCTTAAACACTCTTTGCTTTTCCAGGGCTGTTTTCCACCCCTCCATAATGTGGCTAAGAGTCCATTAGGATGGGGTAGATATTTCAGATGGGAAAAAAGCAGGCCAACTCAGGTCATCTTATCTGATGGTTCATGTCTTTCAGTAGGGTTACCATCCTCTCTTCAGGAGTCTCTAGTTTCCCACTGGGGTTAAACTAGTGTTCACAGTCAGATCCACCCCTTGGCCTCATCCACCTACAGGTGGTCTGAGGCATCATAGGCCCACTGAGCCAGGAACAACCCTCCCCCAGCCAGTCCAGGGTGTGATGTTCTTCATTGGCTCGGCTCTTGGGCACATCAACACTCACACGATGGGTTTTCAATGATTCAACTCAAATGGCAGTGTCCCACTACACATCAACAGCTTATGCAGGCTTCTCTTCATGTCTTTCTCCTCGGTCACACAGAAGTACTACAGTTCACCATGTGACCCATCCCCCTTAGCAGCAGTCCTAACAGCTTTGGCAGCCTCGGAAGCAGCCCCGACAGCAGCACAAGCAAGCAGCAGAGGCAGGAGCAGCCCCAGCGGCTCGCCAGCCCTGACTCGCTTGCAGCCCTGGCTCAGCTCGCAGCCTCTCACGGCTCGCGGCCTCTCATGGCTTGCAGCCTCTCAGGGCTCACAGCCTCTCACGGCTCGTGGCCTCTCATGGCTCGTGGCCTCTCACAGCTCACAGCCTCTCACGGCTCGCAGCCTCCCCCGGCTCGCTCGCAGCCCTGGCGGCAGCCCCGCCAGCGACAGCTCTGGCTCCTGCGGGTCGCTCAGCACTGCGGGCGCTGGTTCCGGGCGCCGCATCTGTTGGGTTCTCTGCAGGGGGTTCCGCAGCTCCTCTTTTCCTCGTTCACTGGGGTCTCACAATGGCAAGCACGCTTCACAACTGTGGATAACCTTAAGAATAGTGTTCACGGTTAAATCCACCCCTCGACTTTATCCACCTACAGGTGGCCTGAGGCACGATGGGCCCATCGAGCCAGGAACACCTCCTCCCCATGCCAGTCCAGGTGAGATGCTCCTCATCAGCTCCTGGGCACATCAGCATTCACATGATGAGTCCTCAGGGATTCAACTCAAACAGCCGTGTCTTGCCACACACGAACAGCTACATGGGCCCCTCTCTCTTTTCTGCAGTGGCTGCATTCACAGCAGGCACCAGTCGAGCTGTTTGAACTCACAAAGACAGTGAAACAGTGAAAACGAGCATTCAACAGCAAGGGAGAGTTGTTTACATTTTCTGTTCTGGATGTACTTAAACAAGGCACTTATCAATCTATGTTTCTACAACAATCCTCCCGGGAAGCCTGCCAAGATCCTGGGACACCCGCCAAGGTCCTCCGTCGCTCCCGAGTTTCCCGGCCAACGCACCAGTAACTGTCTTGGTTTGAGATAAGCAACTGCCAACCCCCCCCAAGCACAGAGAGAAAAGCCTCCCTCCTAACACCAGGGAAAGGGAGGAAAAGAGAGGGGAAAGAAAAAAAACACTTCAAACTGCATTTATACTAAATCTACATATATTTTTCACAGAAAGAAAGAGACAATTAGAAGAGAGTACAAATATACACTCACACAAGTCTGCAACAACAAGTTCCCCACGTCAACTTCTTAACAAACACACAAATTCTACTGTCCTAACTACACATTACTTAAGAAGAAGCTTATTCCCCAGGGAGACAAACCCAAGCAGAAAGGAGAGACCCAGAACAACACATTTTACTTTCCTGAGGTACCCTGTGAGCCAGTGGTGGGCCTGGTCCTCTCCATCCCCCCTGGGACAGCATCGTGCGTCCTCTCCAGAGGAGGGCTGAGAAGCGACTGCCTTAACCACTCCCACACTGGTTCCTGCTTCCCTGGAGATGATGTCATAATGTGGTATGGAATACAAAATTACTGGCTAGAAGAGGTCAGCTGTTAGCTCAGCCCAGCTCAAGTCAGCTGACAGCTCCGGCCTAGTCCACACTTCAGAGCCCAAATCTAGGCCCACCTAGGTGAACCCATAACAGACAACAGCAGTTTTTACCCCATTGTTCATGGCTGATTAAAAAAATGATAGGCAGCTCAGCCATAATCATTACGTAGACTTAATGTTTGCTAAACCTTCAGGAACCTCATTCAGATGTGCTTGGACTGGTGTTACATGTGCCATTCCCAATTCTTTCTTTGATGGGTGATTTTCCACTGCTCTGGACTCTCTGCTCCTAAAGCTTACTTCTCTGAGTCACTGAATGATGGGAGCAAGTGTAGGGTAAGAAAGGAACCACCTGGATTCCCTGATATGGAGACAGAAGTTCTAGCTTTCTGCTTCCAGACGAGGATCAAATTGAGTTTGGAGAGATAGAGAGAACTCTGTTATGTGATGGAAATATGCTGTATTTGATGTATGTATCCTCCTCTGTTTTCATCCACTCCTGTAGCTTATCCATCTAAACAAGATGGAAGCTCCTGTTTCAAATAAGGAATGAAATCTTGGCTTTGTAAAGAACAAAACTTGTGTGGCTCGGCTTCACGAATGAAGATTTGGGAAGGGCTGTCCCCACGTGGGTGGGCCCTTCCAGCCTGCGCAGTGGATTTTAGGTGAGGCTCAGCGTGCGCAGAACTGGCCCCACCATTTAAGTCCTGAGGTTCATCTGCCACGGCCGAGCGAGCTTCGACGGTGCCAGTGAAGTCCTCAGGACTAGAACCTACAGCACCCGGCATTTCCCAGGAGGTCTCCCATCCAAGTACTAATCCGGGGCTGACCCTGCTGAGCTTCCGAGATCTGACGGGATCGGATGTCAGGGAGGCATTGAACTGCCTAAAGAACAAAACTTAACTCCTTGGCATTTTACAATATCTGCAGTTAAAGAACCTACTTTGCAAATTTTGAGAAACAGCATGGCACTTTAGTCATTTATTGTTGTTTCAGGTCATAAAGAATAACTTAAAAGTGAAATTTCATTGGGAATATTAGAACTCAAAAAATTTTTCCCTGGGAAAAGAGCAGATTTTAATTTCAATTAGCCATTAACAGTGCTGGTGTTAGCATTTTATTTGTAGGTTATTTGGTAGTTCCTTGCTTATTAGCCTGTGATTGTAATCTCTCTGAGAAAATGTATTTGCTTGTGTCAGATTTAGTGTAATTTTTACTTTTTATGAGATAAACCAGGGTGATATCAAAGGCTATTAAGAATGGTCTTTTCCCACTCTGCAGACTCAGAGAATTTTATACTGCTCTGTAGTGCTGCTAGAACAAAGCTCCAGAGAGGCGTGAGGTGGCTTTGAGTCAATCATGCTAATTGTTTCTGTATTTTGCAAAGCTGCTGCTGTCTTCAGTTGCAATTAACATGACATCTGGCAAAGCACTGGGTTGGAACATTGATTATTCTAATGTTTCTCATTATTAATCATTAATAACAAATGAATAATTAAACCAATTATCAATTAACCTCTGACTAAGGTTTTTGACACTATTTTTCCTCTGTAGAGACTCACAGCATGCATTGTTTAACTTGCTCTGATGTTCGCTTCATCTCCCTTAGAAAGTAAAATTGTATTTCAATTTACTCTAAAGCAGCATAATGTGTATGCTGTGCTTCAGATGCACAACAGCCAGTGTGCCCTACTCATTTAGACTGTATTTGTATTCTATTTACATATACCCATCGTGTGATTTCTTAAACCTGCATGTTTACTCCCATAAGGATATAAAGTAGCACTTGGGTGGGCATGAATACATGGACCATGTTATGGGTTCACCCAGGTGGGCCTAAATTTGGGCTCTGAAGTCTGGACTAGGCCGAAGCTGTCAGCTGACTTGAGCTGGGCTGAGCTAACAGCTGACCTCTTCTAGCCAGTAATTTTGTATTCCATACCACATTATGACATCATCTCCAGGGAAGTAGGAACCAGTGTGGGAGTGGTTAAGGCAGTCGCTTCTCAGCCCTCCTCTTGGGAGGACGCACGATGCTGTCCCAGGGGGGATGGAGAGGACCAGGCCCACCACTGGCTCACAGGGTATCTCAGGAAAGTAAACTGTGTTGTTCTGGGTCTCTCCTTTCTGCTTGAGTTTGTCTCCCTGGGGAATAAGCTTCTTCTTAAGTAATGTGTAGTTAAGACAGTAGAATTTGTGTGTTCGTTCAGAGTTGAGGTGGGGAACTGGACTTTGTTGTTGTTGCAGACTTGTGTGATTGTATATTTGTCCTCTCTTCTAATTGTCTCTTTCTTTCTGTGAAAAAATATATGTAGATTTAGTATAAATGCAGTTTGAAGTGTTTTTTTCTTTCCCCTCTCTTTTCCTCCCTTTCCCTGGTGTTAGGAGGGAGGCTTTTCTCTCTCTGCTTGGGGGGGTTGGCAGTTGCTTATCTCAAACCAAGACAGACCATAAATAGGGTGAGGCTGGGCAACTGAAAATTTAGCAGCATTTATGCACCATAATCTAAGAGCTACCTCCCAGGAAACCTCCCTCTTCTTCCATTTTAGGAAGGAACATTTATTTCTTACCACTAACACCCTTCCTGGGAAACTATTTCTGGTGAAACACTGCTATGATTTTGTCCTTGATGTGTGGCTTAGTCAAATAAATTTTGCTCAACAGAATTAGCTCCCTGTAATTTCCTGTTCTTACATATATATAACAATTAAGAGTACAGAAATATAATGGTGTTCCAGACAGCTTGTTTTTATGGGTAAAATGTAACCAAGATGCATCTGCATGCAAAGGCTAAATACAGTGGATGGAAAAACAAAAAAGAAGAAAAGACTACCTGTGATTTATTAAGTTTGCTGCCTCTTATCACTGATATTCCTGGTCATTGCATCTTCCATGAATGGTATGACACCTGAGAAACACATATATTCATACTTACAGTTTCCTGGCTAGAGTAGGAGCTCATACTTCCTGGATTAGGAACTATATTTCATAACCCACATATCAGATTCCAACTTTCTTCTATTCTTGTGTTAAAAATGGTGAAGGCCACCTGGGAAGACAGGTGTAGCGTGGGAGAGAGAACTCACTGTACTAGTGAACACCTGAGGCACATCAGAGCACATTTAAGACAGATCTGACTTCTGTCAACCTAAAATCAGTCTTTGTGAACACAACTGTGTGGCACAAACCAGTGACTGCTATACACTACATGCTGTTCCTCTTGCCCTAAGGGATTGTAAGAGTTCAGAGTATTCCCAAGTAGACCTTTCACGTTGGCTTCTGAAAGGATCCATGATGTAAAAGAAGCTCTTCCAATGTTGATCCAGTACCTACCTATTATACCAAATTGTTATCTTGGGTCTACTTTCGCTTTTGAATAGTTTTGAAAAGGGAGGACAAATCAATTTTTATCCTGAATCTAAATGTTGAAGCCTAAAAGACAGTTGTCAGAGAGAAATACTGACTTGCTAAAACTGCAGTAAACGGCTGAGTTTGAAATGCCAGTAGAAACTGTTCCTCTTTCCTGCTCAGGGATGAGGAGGAAGCAGTAAGCTGATAACCTGCCACTGAATCACAATTGCTGGGAAGATGACACAACCAGTAATGAACATTTTGCCTTCAGAAGCAGTGCTGACTGCTTGACACATCCACTGCTCAGGATGACTGAGCTTTAGGAAAAGGGATGAGTCATGAGAATTTTTTAGATCTACTGCAAGTATGCAAGGTTTAGGTCCTTAAGGATATTAATTAGAGGACCTGCAAAACTGTGCCTCCTTAGACCAATGAAATGCTACTGGCTACATGCAGATGTGGAACTGAGGGACATGGTTTAGTCGATTTGACAGTGCTGGGCTTATGGTTGAACACAATGACCTTAGTGGTCTTTTCCAACCCAAAAGATTCTACAATTCTGTGATTCAGGTGCAAACTAGCATAAAGAAACTGGCTATTGTTTTTGCCATTTCTAAACCAACCAACAAACAAAAAAGGAAAGGAATTATCCCCACCATTTTCAGATCTAGTACTTCTAAGAAACATGAAGTAAACTGCTATCATTACAAACATATGCAGAGCTACAGACCTGACTTTGTTAAAGAAAACTGAGAATCATGCTAAACCATGCAAAATTCTTCAGATTGCTAAATGCCTTATGTTTGAGGCTCTTGTGTCCTTAACACTTCTGATTTGTCAAGGAGTGAAGTATAAATTCTTGTACCTATTTAACCTGAATACTTAATTAAAATATAATATTAATTAGCATTAATAAGATAAATTTTTTCCAGGAAAGGAGACTTTTTTTCTTCAGAAATTCTTCATTTATAAATATAGTTGAATTAACATACACTTTTCCTGGTAAATGTTAGGGTTGTCCCACATCTCTTTAAGATGTGAGCTGATCCATCTTATGAAAATGTTCTTTTTCTTTAAAAGTACTCACTGACTAATTTACATGAGATATTTTGGGATGTAGAACTTTTCTGAAGAATCTGTTAAGCCTTGTGCTGACATTTGATTATTCACTTGATTTTGACAAGAATATCGGCTAATTCTGTCAATGTGACAACAGATGTGGTCAATTATTCATGACAGTGTTGGTGCAAAAAGCTTCTAAATCTTTCAACAATCAAAGACTGGGAAGAGGTATATCTAAAACCCAATTAATTCCCTCCTAAACCAGACATATAAGAAGTCAAATGTGGTCAAACGGTTAATTCTGTGATAGATTTTATTTTGCTCACTCTATTGGAACTTTAAACATAAACACCATGTAGACCTACAGTTAGCTGATGTTTGCTAGCATGTAATGGATAATAATGTCTCTGTTTGGGCAGACTGTATCTGCTTTTGAACAGACTGAGTGCAGTAGGCCAGATTGTCTAAATGTTATATCTGAATAGAAATGACTGTGCCCCATTTTGAAATAGTGAGAATGGCTACAGAGCATACAAAGTAGAAGATCTGGCACACTTTTATTTGTATGTCTCTTTTGCTCAAGCTGGCTTGTAGTCATTTTGATTCATTGCTTTCAGTAATCTTCAGTATTTCAGGAATACAACTCAGATTGCCTTGAGTCACATGTTTAATGTGAAGGCTTTAACAGGATGCCATGCATCATTACAATGACACAAGACCCTCTGGAAGTGTAAAGTGATGTGTTTTGCTTGCAGACATGGTTAAAAAGACTATAACTCTCAGATGAAGCACGAAATAAAGGAAGATAAGAGCAGTCACTCTGTCTCTAAATGATGTTTGAACAGAAAAAATATTGCTGATCTTGTAAAAGTAGTTTGTTTATTTCTTTCTATCTCTGAGCAATGGCTTGAGTGACTAAAGGCCTTTATCAAGGCAGCAATAAGAATATATTGATAAGGAGCATGGCAGTGATTTTCTTTCTCTTTGCTTTCTCTTTTCTCAGGCTTTCCTTCCCCCTCCACCCATTTCATGTACATGCATGCACACTTACTCCTTTAACTCCCAGGCTAACTCCTTTAACTCCCAATACCCAGAATAGTTATGCTTGTTCTACCTTTTAGGTTCCTCATTCCATTCCACCTATTTTATCTTTATTTTACAGCTGAGGACAGAAAAAGAGAGAATTAACACAGGTCCTACCAAAGTAGAACTATTAAATCTGAGTTGATGCAAGCCCCCAGAGTTAACAAAGAGAATAGTAAACAGAGCTTCCTGCCAGAAGCTGAAATCTCAACTTTCAGCTGAAGCAAAGGTAAAGTAAAATAAATAACTACCAGCCCATGACTCTAATTTAAGAACAAAATTCCTGGTACTGTTTTACTTTTATGAAGGATACAAAATACTAATGATATTCTTGAATTGGACTAGAAATAAATGTTCTACAAATCTTATTTTAAACACCAGGAAGTGATTTTGAGCAAAGGTAGCACTCTTCTTATTATGGTACTTTAGAGCAGCAGAAGAGGAAAAAAAAAGGAGAGCTTTTTTTCTTTTTTTTTTCCTTTGTCACTTTAAATATTCTTGTTTTTCTTTTCCAATACTTATGTCTGCAGGATTACATAAACTTAGTGTCACGTAGTTTTTGATTTCTGAACTTTGTTCAACTCTTTTATACATCAGAAGAGATGTTGCAACCCTGTTACTACCTTGGAACCTCATTCCAGCTCAATGAACTTAGCATGACTGTTACATTTTGTTTCTTCATCACTCCTTCAAGGCTTGTCTTTCCATAGGCTTCATTTTTTAACACTCATGGGTCTCCTGTAAAAATAACATCTAGAATAAATGTTGCATTTTTTCAGAATGCTTCACAGCGTGATGTAGTTATATTTGACAAAATTACATGGTTAATATTATAAAGTCAGTCATTGCAGACTAAAGTTTTAGTCTTAGAAGACCAATGTAAAGGAAAGGTGTTTTCCTGAGGGATGGCATCAGAAACAGAATATGAAAATAGGGAATTCAAACTCCATTAGATCTTTTCATAGTCATGACATAGATGAAGAAATTTGAAAGAGAAGATTTTATAGCCACATCTGGAAGGAGCAATCATAGGTATTTCTTACTTTCTTTTCTCTAGTGCCTTCTTATACATGTAAGTTCTTCACTTAGATTTGACAGAGTAGCTACAGAGATGAATAAAGAATTGGAAAGGTATCCAGTCTATGAATTTGGTCTAGTGAGTAGCATTTAACTTCTTCTTCCCCTTTTACCACTAGCTTTTCTCCACCCCTTACATTTCCAAAGGGTTAAGTTTTGCCATTTATAACATTTAAATTACGTCTATTTTCCATTATGAAACTTCTCTGACAAATATCCTCATTTCAACAGACCTTAATGCATGATCATAAGTGCCCTGACATTGTAATGGCACACAGGCAGTGCATCACTGGGCTGTGGTGGGACCTAAGGAATCTATGCTGTGTGTCAACACCACATCTGATGTTCATGCTACATGGGCTTGTGGAGTGGCAGTCAATAGTGTATCTTTGTAAAGTGGTGCTGCAGGGGAAGGCAGGTCCTGCCATGCATCGGAGTCTACACCTTTTCTCTTCCATTGAACTCTCCTAACTACATGAGAGTGGGAACAAATGGTGATGTGTTAAAGCTAATAGACTGCAAAAAATAAAATAATTAAAAAGCCCCTCACATTTAATCCCACTTAGGAGTGGGAAAATAACGGATTTATAAGAAATCTAAAGGAAGCAAAATATAGAAGGGAAAAATTGTATATTCCGACTCATCTAACAGTACATATGCTACATTGATT
Organism: Pithys albifrons albifrons; assembly: GCF_047495875.1. NCBI lineage: Eukaryota > Metazoa > Chordata > Aves > Passeriformes > Thamnophilidae > Pithys > Pithys albifrons. Next base: position 4,824,781 of record NC_092458.1, on the reverse strand, counting down.
TTAGTCCAATTTTTATAAGGACCAACATTCAAAACAGATGACTTTCACTGTTTTATTTCAATGAGAGAGATCTGCAGTGAGGTCATTGCTGCAGAATCAAGAATATAAGAAAGCAGCAAAACAATGAAATTATTAGAGAGGAAAGAGATCCCTCCTAGACTCTTGTTCATCAGGATTAAAATCCACAAAGACAATACTGGTAACAATACTTCTGATTCACAATTGGAAACTGATTACAGAAGGATGTGTAGTTATTACTTGAAATTTCCTTGATGAATTACTCAAATCCATTTCCAGATGATGGCAGCTGCAATGTTTTTCAAGTTGCTGGGATATCGATGCCCAACATTTGTAACATGCATTGATGCCAAACATGTTGTTTGTTTCATGGCTTTATTAATATTTATATACTAAAACTTATCAACCATATATTAAGAACAGACAAGTGTAATTGAACATGAAGGATTCAGTTAATACTGGGGAAAAACAACCAACCAACAAAGGAACCAACCAAGGAAAGCCCAGACAGCAAAGGTCCTATATATCTAGGGAAATATTAGCAGGAATAAGAAATAACAAATATAAGATAAAAAAAGGACGTCTTCCTTTGAGATGAAACACTTCAGGAAAGCCCTATTAAGACCTTTCTTTAAAACCCTGCAATAACTTGTCACTATTTGAGGGAAGATATTATATTTATTCTAACAGTTTACTGTTCTATCTCAGGGGGTAGTCAAGTAAAATACCATCAGTACATTTAATTTGCATTTTGATGAGTTAAGAACAACCATATTTTATATATTTATAATGATGAGTAATTCTAGCATAAATCAATTAAAACACTGTAAAGAATTGTTCCATTGATTAATCACATGCAATGTTGTGAAGGAAATGGTACGTTTTTTCATTTACTTGATTCCATCAGGGAGATTATTTAAAGCTTAGAGAAACAATGTCAATATGACACCATATTGAGGTATAAAAATAAGAAGAGGAAGAGTCACAGTTGATTATGAAGTTACCTGTGTTACGCATAATTAAGAGTGAAATTAGCTACTGTGCAAACAAGGCAGAACAGGCAACGATGGAGGAATCATATTTTTTCAAAGTTGAAGCAAAAAAAACATTTTGAAAATTGCAGTTACATTTGTGTCCTGAGATGACCATGCACACAATGAAAACAGCTTTACAGCTCAACACCCATTCAAGGCAATTATTAGTGGAGTTCCGCTATCGTAGCAAACCCTTTTGGAGGACAAAGCATTGTCCAGGACCTGTGCTTGAGAGGAGTCTTCAAAAACCACTTAGTCTACTTCAGTGCTTAATGTTTAGGTAAGGTGCCATTCTTTCACTTACAAAGCACCTTCTGGAAGCTATGCTGACTATTACTCATAGACATTTTTGTAATAAGTTGTATATCCCTATCTTAACCACCCTAAAATTATGGCTGTTATCACATAAATCTTTCTGTGTTTGAATTTTTAAAGGATGAAACAGATCCCTCATCCTAAGCCAAGATACAAAGGAAAATCTGTTCTCTGTTGAGCCAGAAGTTCCACTCGAAACTGTAAACCAATACTGCTGTAAAAAATGTTGCTATCTCTCATTGCTACACAGCCTTGTTAATCATTCATGTGAACATTAAAATCACATTCTTAAAAGTTCTCAAATAAAAAGTCACCTATTGAATTTACCATGTAACACTTGGACAAACACATCTCTACTAGGGAAGTGCAACTGTGGCTTAATTCGAGTAAATTTTCAGTAGTGCTGACAGTTGATATGTGCCTCTCTTACAGTAATATTTTTCATGTGATAAGAACAAACATAATAAACTGAAGGAAGACCAAAGTATGCCAGAAGAGTTTGTTTGTTTGCTTGTTTTTTCTAAATTTCATGATAATGTGTGCTGCTAAGGAAATCTCACAGAATCACAGAGTGGCTTAGGTTGGAAAAAACATTTAGTATATTCAGATTCAATCATTAACTGAGAATTGCTGTGTTTACCACTAAGCCACATACTTCAGTGCCACATCTACACTTCTTCCAGGGATGATGATTCAACAATTCCATGGACAGCTTCTTCCAATATTTGACTACTTTTTTTGTGAAGAAATATTGTGCAATTTCAAATCTAAACCTCCCCTGGCATAACTTAAGGTCACATTTTCTTACCCTGTTAGTTGTTACTTGGGAAAAAAGACTGACCCCCACCTTCCTAGAACCTCCTTTTGGGTTGCGTTAGGGGGCAATAAGGTCTCCATTGAGCCTCCTTTTCTCCAAGATAAACATCCCCAGCTTTCTCGGCTGCTTCTCACAAGACCTGTTCTCTAGACCTTTCACCAGCTCTATTGCCCTTCTCTGGAGATGCTCCAGCACCTCAATGTCTTTGTGTAGTTAGGGGCCCAAAACAACACAGGATTTGAGGTGCAGCTTCACCAGGGTCGAATACAGAGGACAATCACTGCCCTGATCCTGCTGGCCAGATTATTGCTGATATAATTAATCATGTATTGATTGGATGGCTCTTGTTATGTCTTCCCTCATCATTCCCTGCAACTGGAAAGGTAGAGGAGAACACTACATATACTCCTAAGCCCTTAACCATCATCTCAAGACCCTGGAAGTTTCTCTTGATTGGTCTTGGACTTCTTGTTGCAACTTCATTGCTGCTTCCTGAAAAACTTCCATAATTTCAAATGCCAATTTTAGCTTGTAAGCAACAATTTGCTTTTACTACAGGCATTTGTACCAAAGGTTTGGAGATTCCCATGTATATTCAGTACAGATGAAAAGAGAGAAGCAACTTCAGAGAATTGTGTAGTGTGGTCTGAGACTTTCCTGTCAGACTAAAGTTCATCTACAGCATTAAGATCTTTTCTTATACTTTCTATAAAAAATGTTTGGGGTACATAACAGAAAACTCATTTTAAAACACTATTTACCCCCTTCCCTCAAAGAAAAAGACCCCCTCTGTATCTGTATAAACACTTGGAGAATGAGGTAGGTTGAAAAACAAAATTGGGAAGTTTTCTATGCAAGCTGTGCCAGTGCCTTGAGTAAAGCCTAGCTGAGATCCAATTTGATTAGTCCCCATGAAAGAGAATTGTCTACAATTAGAGGTTGCTTGAAAAAAGGAAATTAACTTTTCAACTACTTATATTGATTGGTATTGTATTTAAAACTTAAATCTTTAATAGTACTTTCTGTCATGTATCCCAGTCTCCTTTTAACTAAGAAAAAAACAAGAAAAAATAGGATTTTTTTTTTAGTTATTTTCTAGGTAGGGTTTTTTTCCATTGATTTATTCAAGTGCTAAATATTTGTTGCAACTTGATACATGATCTAAGCCTCAGAAGCAAAACAGAGTAACTTTGTTTCATGATCATGATCTTTCCCTGTCAAGATGAGACAATCACAATTGATTAATTTTCAGTATTAATAACAATCCCATCCTTAGCTGTCATATACACACTAGACTAGAAATGTGATTGGTGAAATACAGAATATTCTGCTTTTCTCTTATGTTTTTCTTCTGCTGTTTTTAGAACATTTAGTGAACCATGTCAAATATTCTGTGAAACAAGCAGCTCTTTCTGACACTTGTATCATTTCTATTCTTTGCCTATTCCCTCTATAATTATGTTAGAACAAAATTTTGAAAACAAATTTCATTTGGTAGGAAATAGATGACTCAGAATTTGTAAAGTGTATTGTAATGAACCAAAAAAGACTCTATCACTGTATGACACGATAGATACCTCTTGACCTACAGTGGCAGCTACCTCAATATATGAATATGTGTTTTAAAATGACTGTTGCTCTAATAAAAATAAAACTTATTTATAAAATTAGCAACAAATAGTAAAACACATCCAGAAGTACAAATCTGTTATGTTGAGTTATAAAAACATTATACAACCTGCAGTGAAAATGAGCCTTACTGCACTTGGCTATTTGTAATACGGATCAATGCCATAATTGAATTTTGTGACAAAGAATTTATTAGACTAGGTAATATTAGATTAAAAATACACAGAATGCTTGCAATGGAGGAAGTCAGACAGTTAAAGAGAGTGCAGATTTTTGTGAAGCACTTTTTTCCCAGCTTGCAATAACAGCACTTGCTCTGGTTTAGTCATCTCTTGAGACTGACTATTCCTTCTTGTCACGTGAGAGTACCATTATCCTTCTGTTTCCATCAAAAAATATAAAAAGGCAAAGAATATAAAGCTTCACCAAATTTAGGTACTGCATGTCAGATGTGACTTTCCACTAACTTCTTCTTTTCCTTCCCTGGGGTCTTAACTGCTTATTGAAATTCACATCCAAAACAAGGTCCTCACCAAACTTATCCACTGTAATCCATCAAGCTCTCAGGGGCACATACCTGTCTGTATGATTCTGGCAAAGTACATCAGAAGTGGCACTTTTGCAAGAAGAAATAGAACAATTGTCACACCTTGACCACAGGAGCTTTCTAGCTTTCTTTGATTTAGCTAAATAAACCTGAAATGAAGTTATTGTGCTACCACTGATTACGTATTCTACAATATATTTTTTTCTGATTGCATGCCCTAACTCATCCTTGAAGCTTTCTGCCCTGCTGTATCTTCAGTAGGAGTAATTTCCTTTTGTCTTTCATCTATTCTGGGCTGCATCAAAAGTATCATGGCCAGCAAGTCAAGGGAGGTGATTCTACACCTCTAATATGTTTTGCTGAGACCCCACCCAGAGTGCTGCATTGAGCTTCGAGATCCTCATCACATGACATGTTGGAGCAAGTCCAGGGGAGGCCACCAAGGTGGTTAGAGGGATGGAGTATCTCTTGGATGAAGATAGGCTGAGAGAACGAAGCCTGGTAAAGAGCAGACTTTGAGATGACCTAATTCTATCCTTCTAGTACCTGAAGGGAGCCTATGAGACACATGGAGAGGGACTTTTTACAAGAGCATGTAGTGCCAGGACGAGAGGGCATGTCTTTAAACTAAAAGAGAGTAGGTTTAGATAAGATATTAGGAGGAAGATAGTCCTCTGCAGTGAGGGTGGTGGAGTACTGAAATAGGTTGCCCAGAGAAGCTGGAAATGGCCCCAGCCCTGGAAGTGTTCAAGGTGAAGGCTGGATGGAGCTCTGAACAATCTGATCTAGTAAAAGGTCTCCCTGTCCATGGCAGGAGGGGTTAGAACTAGATGATCTTTAAGGTCCCTTCCAACCCAAGTTGTTCTATGATTCTATGATCTTCAATTCACATCAATAGAAAATAGAAAAACACAGGAGCTCTTTGTTGGGACACTGAGGAAAAGCTCCAGTTTCTGTGAACAAGTTTAAAAAATCTGACAGGAAGATGCAATTTACTATTCCTGCTGCAGTATAAAAGCTTTTCAAGAGCCTCTAAAAATTGTAAATCATGCTCTAATGACAACCTTATGTGCAAATTAGGGTCTAAAATATTTTACCTCTTTTTTGCCTGTATGGGAAATAACTATAATGCCCTCCTTCTATCAAGATGGCTTGCTGCTATTTTTGATGGCATTAACAATGCTGAGTTAAAGGGTAGCAAGATGGATTTTTCCTGAATACTTTCTCACTTTGTCTTTAGCAATATTCAGTGAATAATTGCTTGAGAGATCCCTCAAGTGCCAATTTCAAGTCTAATCATGAACTGTGCAATAGTATAAATATCAAGAACACAAATTTATAGCTGAAGCAATATGTCTGAAGTGCTCCTTCTCTTTCTATTTTCATTTCTCACAATCTTTTCCACTTCCTAGGGGGAATTTAGCTTTTTAAAAAATCAGTGTGAGTTGAAAGAAGCAGCATCTCTGATAAAGGAATGTACTACTGGGAGTTACTTAACAAGCAAAGCCTTAGTAAGACCTCCAGTTTTCCTCTACTTTGTTTTGCCTGAAAGCAGTACCCCTCCTGATTCCTACATCCCAAACTCATTTGAATTCCTCATTTCTTACTTATATAGGAGAATCTATATGTTCCTGACAATGTTACATAAACCAGCTTAGAAAAAACTTAAAGAAAATTTTCTTTTGTTCTTTCATTTTTAAGCTTTCTGCAACCAAGCCTTTTTTTTGTGTGTGTGTGTTTATAAACAGCTCTCTGCAATCTTTCTTTCCAATTTCTTTTTTTTTCTTCCTTAATTTCAGTTGCCACCATAACCTTTGATCACAGGTGTTTGAGGGGTATGTCACCATCTCACAGGAAAGATAAACAACTCGTATGAAGGGGTTAAGATGGCTAATGCATTTATTCTCTAGGTATTTTTTTCTTCAAACATTTGTTGTGCTAGCAATTTTTCTACTATTTTGTGTTCTATTTTTTCTACCTTCTTGTTAGACCCTACATGATTTTGTCTGTAATTTTCTTGTATAGTCTATGTTACAGAAAATGCTCTGAATTAGTTTTACAGACATCATAAATTATACTACCTCCACTCAGCTTCATTGCATCTCTGTATTTGCTTCACCTTGTGGCAGGGTCTTGTTTATCTTTGTTCTGATTTTTTTTTAGAAATAATCAAAAACCAGACTGGTTGAAGTCTACATGCCATAGAAAGAGCTATATACAGAATGCAGAGTAAAAACTAAAGCCAAGCTTCTTGTCTTAGAAAGGTGGGGAAAGAGGCTCTGGAGTTCTTCTCCCTCCTCCCTCCTAGCTTTGGGCTCTGTCAGCCTGGACTACATGTCCTCCTTTCCTGCCTACCCTATGGGGCCTGAATTACCTTCCTGCTCAAAAAACTCTCTTCCTTGTTTCCACACCAAACCTACTCATACAGTAGCTATGAGAAAAAGAGGAAAGCCTAAGCTTCAATGAAGGTCCTTAAAGGCATTTACTCAGGTTGCAAAAGACCAAATGTTGAATGTGTGTGCGTGGCAGAGAGTGAACAGCTAAGCCAGACAGAAAATGGAGTAGTATGAAGCCTAATTTTATTTTAGTGTGGAAATTAATATGAAATATTTCAAGTGATTAAAAAAATTATTGAGTATGTAATTGGAAAAAAATGCAAAAATATGTCACAATAGGGATCTAGTTATTTCTGCAAAGTCAGGCTTGAACACACAATTACACTCTTGAGAAAGACACAGGAGGGGTTAAAGTACTAGATGACTCTTTGTGCTGTCTCATAAGAATTAATGTACAAAAGAAATCTGTAAGTTTCTTTTAATGCTGTGTTTTTTATAACTTCCCATAAAATATATATGGCCCTCATGGTGCAGTATATCATTAAGCCATAGTATTTTATACAGCAAAGATATTTTTGCAAGAGCCAACCTGCAATTTAATCATAACTACAGTATTTCATTCTCAGTATATAAATACATTAGTTATGAAGCATGCAATACTAATTTAGATTTTTGAAAGGACTGATTAAGTGCACACTGAAGTCAACAAATAAAAATATTTGTCTCTAAGCACTGGGGTTGGCTTCTAGTTTAGCTAAAAATGTTTAAATCAGATAACATTTTTTATGTGCCACTTTATTTAAGACCACTCCACATCTTTTGAAACAATGCTGTGGAAAAGGCAGCACATTTTTTGAAAGAGTGAGTATGCATCTGGGAGAGTCTTATATGACACATCTTTAGATGAACTGCTAGGAAAATAAAATGACAGTCCATAAATAGAAGCTGGCATGCCTCAACAGAATAATGATTCTTCCGTTTGGTATTCTGGACAAAGAAGACAAAGCCAATTCAAACTGCACTGCTGCGCGTTATGGTATATTACAACCATTATTTCAAAAAAGATGGATTAGAATACAATTAATGTGATGCCAGCTTGCTATTAATGTCTCATGAATAAGATATTTTATCTTGTTTACCATTTTACTGTTGTTTGTAATCCATATCACTAATATATTTGTTCAGTCTTGTATTTATTTAAATTTTTTCCGTTTCCTAATTTTACTAGGTAGGTATATTTTTTGTTATCATCTTCATTATTTTAGATTCAATCTCCCTGACCAGGCTGAGAAAAAAGGTGAGTCCAGGAAGACTGGACATTCTCAAAGAAGGAAATCTTAAAGGCACAGGAGCAGGCTGTCCCCAGATGCTGAAATACAAGATGCCAGGGAAGAAGACTGGCCTGGCTGATCAGCGAGTTTTGACTGGAACTCAGAAATAAAAGGAGACTATATGACCTTTGGAAGAAGGGGCAAGCAATTCAGGAGGGCTACAAAAGTGTCGTGAGGTTATGTAGTGACAAAATCAGAACCAAAGTCCAACTAGAAATTTGACTAGTGCTGTAAAAACAATAAAAATGTTTCTACAAATAGTACAGAAACAAAAAGATGACTAAGAAGTATCTTCATCCTTCATTGGATGTGACAAGAAACACAATGACAAAGGTGATGGAGGAAGAAGCTGAGGTTCAAAATGAAAGTCCTGTTTGAGTATTCTGACCTACTTCTATGAGGTGACCCACTTAGTAGATGAAGGAGAGGGTGTGTGGGTGTTGTCTATGTGGAGTTCAGCAAAGCCTTTAACACAGTTTTCTGCAGCATTCTCCTGCTCATGGCTTGGACAGGCATGCTCTTCACATGGTAAAATACTGGCTGGATGGCCAGTGCCAGAGAATGGTGGGGAATGGATTTACATCCAGCTGGTGGCTGGTCACAAGTGGTGTTCCCCAGGGCTCAGTCTTGGATCCAGTCTTGTTTAATATCTTTATCAATGATCTGGATGGGGAGATTGATGGGAGTGGAACAGAATGAGACATGAAGGGCAGAGCATGTATTAAGTCCATGACAGAATCATAGAGTGGTTTGAGTGGAAGGGACATTTAAAAGTTCTTTGGTCTAAATCTGTGCCATAGGCAAGGAAATCTTTCTCCTGGATCAGAAGTCCAAACAGATGACATGATTGATAAGATTCTGCACCTACTGATTGACAAACACGAAGGTGACAGAAAATTCTGAAAACAGAGAATAGCACATGCTCAGCCCATGATATTTGAGAAATGCACAAGAGTGGCTTAATTTGCAATTGATAGTTGCTTCCAATCAATATAGGAAAGAAATGCATTGTCCTTAAACACTTCACTGACCTCTATGACTGTAATATTGGTAATGTCTAAACTAAAAAAAACATAGAAAAAATTGATAAACTATAAAAAATTTAGAATTCAGACAAAATACTTAATATTCACTATATAGAGATGCATAACAAGAAGATTTGGAATATTGATTGAAATATTTCTTTTTTGTATTCTTCTGGTAGTGAAGACTCCATGTAGTTGAGGAATACATAAAAATTTCAGATCTTTATAGCTAATTTTGTGAGGACCAAAAATAGGTGTTCCAATCATTATCAATTTCAATACTTTGTGTAATTTAGTGCTATAAATGATTAGCACTTAAAATTTACAACTCTGAACTTGTAGTCATTTTATATTCCTTTTTATCCAAATTATCTTAGTTCATATGAGCTAAGAAAATAATGACCCAAAAATTAGTAAGATACCCTAATTTATTCTCCTTTGGGAGAAGCATTTTTGGGAAAGCATTTTTATGGAAATACCCTTCAGAATTCATCTGTGGTCCCTGTACAATCACCTGTCATGAAGATTAGAAAACCAAATTTCTTAGTACAAGCTGAAAGAAAGACACATTAATATTTTAAAGATATTTAGTCAATTTGGAAATATTCTGTTCAAATTCCTTTCCTAAATGAATTTTAGTGATCCTGAAATAATAATAATCTCATAACAATACCTAAATTTCTGAAATATGTGTTATCACACACAGCAATTTTAAAGGTTTTTCTGTATGCTTTGATAAATGCTGACTCATGACAGTTGAATTAGGTAGTGCTTGCCAAAAGTGAGCTGGTTTTGAAAAGCATTCTTTTTAATAAGCTGATTGTTCCGTTGTTATACTCTTCCTCTGCCTGCTAGTCAATTTACTTATGACCATTGATCTACATCAAAGATTTTCTGACAGTTCAGCGTTCTCATTTTATACTTATGACTGGTAGAAGAATGCCATACAACTTAGATTAGATTATTCATGAGAGGGAGAGATGCAATTCCTTTAGATGAGGAGCAGGGCAGGAGTATATTACTATACTGCAGTTTTTATGATGCTACGTCATTCTGACACCCAAATATACTCGACATTACAGATTACTGGAGGCAGCTGTGTTAGAGCATTGGGTGTGGATGTCTGTGTAAGGCAAATTACAATTTTAATATTCAATACCTTGATTGCTCAGTGCAGCCTTTTTAAAATGCTTTGCACTAAAGAAAAAAGTATTTTGATATGATCCATTCTGGATGGCAAGTGAATTGTTCATAGCTGATATGATATATGGTGTCTGTCTGATCAAAACTTACATTTGATGTCAGATATATTTTTGTCCTTGCCTTTTCAACAGCATAATCAGAGAATACTTAAATGTCAACTTACACTTAAATATAAGCCTGAGAATTTAGAGTCTTTTGGTCTCATGCTTATTTTGCTTGGGAAATAAGCTATCTGCTGTGAAGCTTGAGAAATCATAGAATCATAGAATCGATTGGGTTGGAAAAGACCTCCAAGATCATCGAGTCCAACCCTTGGTCCAACTCTAGTCCATTTACCAGATCATGGCACTCAGTGCCACGGCCAATCTGCATTTAAAAATCTCCAGGGATGGTGAATCCACCACCTCTCCGGGCAGCCCATTCCAATGCCTGATTACTCTCTGGAAAGAATTTTTTTCTGATATCCAACTTAAATTTCCCTTGTCCTATTGCTGAGTGCCTGGGAGAAGAGACCAACCCCCACCTGGCTATAACTTCCCTTCAGGTAGTTCTAGACAGTGATGAGGTCACCTCTGAGCCTCCTCTTCTCCAGGCTAAACAACCCCAGCTCCCTCAGCCTCTCCCCATAGGGCTTGTGCTCCAGTCCCTTCACCAGCCTTGTTGCTCTTCTCTGGACTTGCTCCAGCCCCTCAATATCCTTTCTGAACTGAGGGGCCCAGAACTGAACACAGTACTCAAGGTGTGGCCTCACCAAAGCAGAGTACAGGGGAAGGATCACTTCCCTGGTCCTGCTGGTCATGCTATTTTTGATCCAGGACAGGATCCCATTGGCCTTCTTGGCCACCTGGGCACATTGTTGACTCATGTTGAGCTTCCTGTCAATTAGTACTCCAAGGTCCCTTTCTGCCTGGCTGCTCTCCAGCCACTCTGTGCCCAGCCTGGAGCGCTGCAGGGGGTTGTTGTGGCCAAAGTGCAGGACCCGGCACTTGGCCTTGTTGAACTTCATCCCATTGGAATCAGCCCATCTCTCAAGTCTATCCAGATCCCTCTGCAGAGCCCTCCTGCCTTCCAGCAGGTCGACACTCCCTCCCAACTTGGTGTCATCAGCAAATTTGCTGATGATGGACTCAATCCCCTCATCTAAATCATCAATAAAGATGTTAAACAGGACTGGACCCAACACAGACCCCTGGGGAACACCACTGGTGACCGGCCGCCAGCTGGATGCAGCTCCATTCACCAGCACTCTCTGGGCCCGACCCTCCAGCCAGCTAACAACACATAGAAAGTATTTATAAAGTAGATATAAAAAATAGCTTTGGCATAGGAATGAACTTTTGGAGTTTCAAATAAAGTTATACCTAAAGAAGTAGGTGTCAGTGGGACCTTCAAGTCAATGATCATTGTGTCTCCTTGTAGGAACACGCTGAGTTTGTTCAAGTGTTTGTAATTCCAAACTGAGACCACATTAATAAAATTGATTGATAATGTCACTACTGACCTTCTATATCAAAGTATTATATGGAGGAAGGCAATGTAAAGAACATAAGATACATGGAGCCTCTTAAAAGGCTGGACAAAACTGAAATGACCTGTCCCAGATTTTGCTCTTAAATAAATGAAGTAGGAAATGCCCTTTTATTTTCTTGATTGATAAGAGCAATGTCCACTTTTGCTGCAGTGGTGAGAAGGGAACTATAGCAGAGTGGTGAGCAGGCTCCTGAGTGGTCAGACTAAGACGAGACATCTCTCTTGCTGTCTTAAGTCCTGGAAACTTCCCACTCAAAGAACTCCACTTTGTTTCCTACTACTCCAAAGAAGAGGACTTTCCTGAATCATCACTCAGGAGAACTAAATTGTTTCCCCCCCTCCCCAACTGGCTGATGGACTTGATGCCAGATGAAAGGAGAGGCACAAGGAAGGATGAATAAAACTGAGGCTGCTTGGAGACTTTGGCAAGTGGCATATAACGTTCACTGATCCTTCTTAAACACCTAGAACAAACTGCTTCTCTAAAACCCCCATCCAGCTGATAACAGGGAAACTGTTATTGTTCCTAAAGATGCTGAATATACTGAATTAAAAGTACAAGGAAGATAGCAAAGGATGAAAAGTGGCATTAATATTAGATTTAGGTCAAGAATAATCCTTTCAAGGATTTCTGTCCTTATCTGCTGCTTTTGTTGAAATGTTAGTCATCTGAGGCAGGGATCTGATGGAGGAGAGTGAACAATTTGGACTGATGTTGAAAAGGTCACTTTTCAGAAGCAGGTTATGGGCTTATCTTTCTAAATAACTACTGTAGTAATTTTGTACATGCTTAAGAAATTGTAAGGTGTAGGTTTTAAAACAGTCAGTGAATAGCAAAATTAAATGAGCACTGACTAATACAAATTAACTCAGCTCTGAAGGTTTTCTTGAAATAAATCCCAAATGAAGGGTCTTGGATGAACTGAGAAGATCATACGTTTGCTAGAAATTCGAGGCAACAATAAAAAGGTGCTCTCTGGCTTAATAAGGCAGAACTACTGAAACAGTACTTTCAAATGTACTAGAATATATTTAGCAGTGCTTAATATTTTCAAGTTTGTGATTTATTGGATGAACCATAGTTGATGACATTTGTGTAGCTCAATAGCTATTCAAGTAATGGAAATAATAGCAGCAGTTTTAGCTAGTAATTTGATGATAAATTCATTCTGGTGCTTTTAGGCTGAGCAATAATGGAAGGGGTGTAGGAGAACCTAGAATATCTGTGAAAGAGACAGTGATATTATAGATATGACAGTGGATTTGACTGCAATATCATATAGAAAGATTGCCCTGGAGATTTGGTAATCTATAAAAAAAGGCAACTGCAGACATAAAAATCATGTGTAGGTTGTATTAGTGCAAATATATTTTAAAGATTTCTTTCATATGAGAACACTTTCAGAGAGATGGATGGATAAAAATATAGTGTTCAGCCCTGATAGGAATGCCACTGGTCTTTGCTCACTGCAGAGGAAAATTTGGAAATGTTGCCCCTGAAGACAATGAAAGGTAAATGTAACATGTTCTCTGCTACTTTTAATTTGGCAAATCAGAAGTGAGCCTTCGTGCTAGGTTGTACACTATGAAGTTTCTTTCTCTCAAACCCATTTTCCTAATTTTTACCTAACAGAAACATCTCTCTCTCTCTCTCCCTTATCCCTCGAAGAGGCAAAGACATTGCAGCACCTGAGATGTCTCTAATTAAAATTTTAATAATTCAAAAAATTCTAGTTAGTTATAGAGAAGGGTTGTATCAATTTTTCCCTAGTTTATCAACTGACTGTTTTATGAAGGAAGGGATGAGAGTTTTAGGAGTGGAAATTTGAATAACTAGACAGCAATGGCAATATAAAATCAGACATTTTAATCAGAATGAAAAGAGTAGTAACCAAGCTAGTGAACAGGTTGTATAGAGGTTTGGTTGTTTTTGTTGTACAGTCTGCACAGACTTCTCACTGACCTTGTCTATGCACAGTGCTTTTAATGTGCCTCTAGCATTTTCAGTTGCTGATCTCCAGAAGTTGGGGTGCTTTCTCCAAATGCAATTCCGAGTCAATGGTTTGGGAAATATAATGATTTCTTAGTGCATGCACTAGTGTGCTGGTTTAAAGGCGAACCAGCAGGGGAAATGAACTCACCACGAGAGAGATTATAAGTCAGAGCTAAAATTTAATAATAATATTACACTAAAAACACTGACACAAAAGGGAAATTGCTTTCAACTCACAAAAACCCAGCAGTATAACCCAGTGTTCTGGGGCACAAACCCAAGGGGATTTGTTTGCCCTTGTGCTGAGACACCTGTGACTCCCCCAAGTCCAGAGCAAAAGGAAATGAAAAACCTGTTGGTGCAGGCAAGGGCTGTGGTCTGGGCAAGAGCGGTGATCTCCTCCTGTCGAGGTCCTGCTGCTCCTCTGGATCCAACGAGAGGTTCCTGAGGTCTTCCTACCCACCACTTATGTACCCTCAGGGAGCACCCAGTCCCTCCCCCTGGGCGGGGACTCACACAATGGGTGATTAACTCTGGGAGCCAGGGGGTATTGAACTGTTGATGGCCCATTAGCAGCTCCACCCCCTCAGGCTGAGTGTGAAGGTGATAATGGCTCCCTGGGCAGCTGCTGCTAATGGTCCATTGTCCTTGGGGAATGAATAGAGGGGGTAGAATACACAGCTTTGGTCACCCCCACACAGTGTCAACTGGTCCCTCCTGCTCAACTAGGACAACTAGGAAAAAACAAAGGGCATTATAAGTTCATAAGGTATGAACCTGAGATATTCCTTTTTCTATTGATCCCTAGCAGTAAAATTTAAAGCTTGGGATTCAGGTCTGTAGAATGAAGTACTATGCCACTGTGATTCCTGACAGATTTGTAACATCAGTGACACTACTCTTTAGGGCAAAAAGTTGTTCTAAACTGCACGTAGCCCGAGACAAAGATGACAGAAGATCTGACCAAAATTAATGGCAATTTTTTTTTTTTAAGCTGCTTTACTGAGGTGGAAAATAATGAAACCAAAGACTGACCTGTTCCAAAAGATGCTATGGAGAGGTAAAGAGTTCACAGTAGCTAACCCAGGAACAGAAGTGACTAAGATTAACTGGACTGGACTGCTCTGCCCTGCCCTGTGGACTATTGGTGGAAAATTTTTTTTCCCCTTTCTCCTCTGAGTCTGCAGGAACACTGACTAACAAGGTAAAAGTGTCCAGGGCATAAGGGATTTGAACTGAAACAAATTAAAAATGATCATTCCTATCTCAGACAGCCCAAGCTCATATAGTATAAAGGTAGTTTGATTATGTTGTTTTGTCCTTATGATACAAAGTTCTTATGTCTTACTGCTGTTGTCTCTTTAATAACTAACTACAGCTGTCTACTTCTGTCCAGCTCTGCTTCTTCCAAACATGAAACTCAACCTCTTGCAGCCCAGTGTCTCCTGTAGCTGCTGCTCCTGGCCTGCTGCACCTGCTCTATTCTGTGACCCTGCTGTCCAGTTTCCTCTCACAGAAGCTTTATTACTGCTGAAACTTTTATTAGGTGTATATTGGGCTGTGGAACAACATTGTAC
Source organism: Pithys albifrons albifrons (assembly GCF_047495875.1). Lineage (NCBI taxonomy): Eukaryota > Metazoa > Chordata > Aves > Passeriformes > Thamnophilidae > Pithys > Pithys albifrons. Next base: position 4,809,426 of record NC_092458.1, on the reverse strand, counting down.
TACCCAACAAGCATTCAGACCCTGAGTTTTCCATGGGTTAAAATAGAAGAAACTGTGGACAGATGATTGTAGTGAAGTTTTTCTGATGCTAAGACTTTGACTGATGTAATTTGAAAATCAGTGTTGTCCATTAATGGTGTTCAGTAGTGTCAATTCTCAAATTAGTGTGGTCCACTAAGTAGGTCCAAATGAAATAGATTGGCATGAAGTTTTCTGAGAACACTAGAATAAAATTGCTTCTAAATATATTATCTGTATTTATAGTTTTCTTGAGTACTGTTCCTCTGAAATCATAGAATCATAGAATCAAGTCCAACCTTTGACCGAGCACTACCATGTCTACTAGATCATGGTGCTAAGTGCCATGTCCTGTCTGTTCTTAAACACCTCCAGGGGTGGTGATTCACCCCACCACCTTGGGCAGTCCATTCCAAAGTTTAGACACCCTTTCTGCGAAGAAATTCCTCCTGATGTCCACACTGAACTTCTGCTGGTGCAGCTTGAGACTAATAATAAATGAATGCCTCTCTTTTCCCAAAATAAAAGACAAGTGTCATTTTGGGATGAGGACTATACTGTCTCTAGTGGAGTGCTTGGAAAGGCAGACACTTCTAGCTCCTTCTTTTTGGGGCAATTCTTTCTGTTGAAGGGATTTTCCTCTCTTTTGTGTCTTTATTTTGATAAAGGTGTCTAGAAATGTGTCCTTTATAGAAGCAGCTCCCTTTACAGTTTTTGTACCTATTACATCTTGTCAAGAGTAAGTATCCAGGCTATACATAAATGTGTGGCTTAGGTAGAAGGAGCATGATGTATGTTTAAGGGTTTGAAGAATGGGTTTCTATCTGCCTCAAGAGAGCTGTGGTCTTGGAGGAAAGCCTGAGGCTAAAACTGACTTGATGATTCCTGAAGTGAGGAAAGGAGAAATATATGTGGTTTTACAGACTGACTCAGTTCATCTGCACAAACCAGATTTGAACTAATTTAATTATGTGCTGGGTACTGTGTTTGTTATTCTGTTCCTGAACACTCTTTGAAACCTCTGACTCATCATAACCCCTTGTATATGCTTGTATGTTTGGGCTCTCTGATTCGCTGTCTCATGACCTACATTTTATAGTAGTCCCAAAGCCCAAGGTTTCTCTGTGGAAAGCTTACTGTCTCTGAAGCAGACTTTGCTTATGTGTCAAAGCCAACACTTACCTGGGACCATTGGGAGTATTTCAGTTTATCAGTTGTTTTCTCACTCTCACTCCTGGAGTGAGGGACTTATTGCATTTTCTTCAAAATATGGAAGGATACAAGAAGAGCATCCTAAGACATTCTAAAAACATTTAAAAAGTAGTTTTATCAGTATATATTAATTGCATATACTTGTATTGTGTAATTACTGACAGCCACATAAAAAGGAAGGGTTGTTTCCTTTTTCAAGGAGATACACAGGGAAAGAAAGGTTGAACTGATAATTATAATTTAAAAAAAGAAAAAATTCTTCTGAGAGGAGATGAACTGTATTTAGAAATGCTATGTGAGCCTTCTGGTACAGCTTATCATCTTGTAGTTTTTAGGAACTAGAACTGAATAAAAACAACCCTAACAAATCTGATGAGAAATACCTTTACTACTCTGTAAAATTACATTAAGTAATTTCTGATAACCTCCAATGGCTGAACTGGCTTCCTCCCTTTCCCTCGAACTTGTTGTTAAACTAATATATCGAAAAGACTGCTAATGTCTTTGCTGCACTTATGACCCTCTTGGACTTTCCTTTGTTAAGCACTTCCAATCCATTTCTAACTGATTCATGATTCATGATGGAAAAAACCTAGGTGTAAGCTTAATTTACTCCTTCATTGAGACTGGGCAGCTTCTTAAAGTACCTAAAAATATGCTGCATCAGATCATAAAAAGTCAAATCCAGCTTCACATTATTGTGGATGCTGGTTTCATTGATCTAACTTTCAAGTCAGATCCTGCTTTGTATTAGATGAGTAAATGCAACCTCAAAAGATATACTCTAGTTAGCTGATACATAGTCATAATATCTTACACTGAAACTGTTGCATCAAATTTTTATGCATTCCATTTTCTGGCTGTTCATAAATAAAATATGTCTGGACTATCAAACAAAACTTTTCAATAGAAGTCTCATAAACTAAATGAATGTAAGGATAAAAATTAATAGCAAGAGACTTGAACACTTGCTCCAAGAAAATATATTATTGAAAAAAATTATTTGGACCAGATCTTAAAGTGAGTTGCAAATGTCCTCCCCAAAGCATTTTATTTTTTATTGCATTTCAGCACTCACTAAAAGTATAAATCCATAGCAGTAACCTTAATGTGTACTTACTGTGTGGCATACTATATACCATAAAAGGTCTCCTGAAGCTGGCATTCTCTTTTCTTATTTTATTTCCACGAGGATTTTGTCTTGTTGTACCAGATTTCATCATTTATAGTTTCTATTTCACTGATTATTGTATAGTATATTTTATGGTATTGTATTATAGAATTAGTTCTTGAAGACTATTCAATACTCCCCATCAGAAAAACCTTTTTAAAATTCATATATAATAGAATCATAGAGTCATAGAATCATTTGGATTGGAAAGGACCTCAAGGACCATCTAGTTCCAGCCCTACTGTGGGCAGGGACAACTTTCACCAAACCAGGTTACTCAGAACTTCAGCCAGCCTGGTCTTGAGCAGTGCCAGGGCCGGGGCATCCACAACTTCCTACCACCCTCATGTTAAAGAATTTCTTCCTAATATCTAATCTAAAGCTGCCCTCTATCCATTTGAAGCCACTGCCTCTTGTCCTATCACCCCCTTCCCCTTCCCCTTCCCCTTCCCCTTCCCCTTCCCCTTCTCCTTCTCCTTCTCCTTCTCCTTCCCCTTCCCCTTCCCCTTCCCCTTCCCCTTCCCCTTCCCCTTCCCCTTCCCCTTCCCCTTTCCCCTTCCCCTTCCCTTCTTCTTTTTTTTTAATTTTTTTTTTTTTTTTTTTGTATAGAGTAATTGTTAGACCTCTTCCACCTTCACAGAACACTTCAGTGACTACTGTGAGGGCAGGGAGCCAGGAGAACTGCTGCATTGTATGCAGTGAAAGATAAATTCGGGCACATATAAAGAACCTACACAACTGTGTGGACCTGTGTAGTCCCATTAACTGGGAAAAAGGTAAATTAATCTAAAAATATTAATTGTGCTGATATGTGGCTGTTCCATTTGTCCAGGGCTTTCCCTGTAAAGTATGTGAACTCATCTTCCTCAAGAAATATTCACTTCAGAAATTGCAACAAATATGAGCTGTCATTAAAATGTTGAGGGTTGTACAGTCACCTGAGCAAGAGTGTTGTATGGCCACTCAGAGAGAAGCCTTGATCATGCAAGGTTATTTTCTAATTGAATAAGACAAGATTAATGTTATAACCACACAAAAATAAGAATTTCTGTATAAAGGTTACTTTAGTAATGGACTTGAGGCAACAGGAATGGAGAATGTACAGAAAATCAAAATATGACGTACATGCTGTACTAAAAAAAAACCCAACTCTGTAAAGTGGGATAAAATGACAGATGACTTAAAGAAATTTCATCTAAATGGATTTCCTTTCACAGTGCAGTTTGCCTGCTGCGCTCAACTGATGATAACTTTGTTATCTCTTATGAAAGAATGATCTTTTCATGCTACTTGTTACAGCTATAAAATGACATCATTACTGAAGTTAGTTTTATCAGAAACAAGAGTAATTAACACTCTGGAAACAGCTGCCCATATTTCATAAAAGCTGTCCTATACCATATTAGAAGTTAATACTCTGTACAATTGCTTATGTTCCTTCTACTACATGGCTTTTCCCTTAATGTCATGAGACTTACTCCTCAATAAAAGCAGTCAGCAGAAGAAATAATTTGAGATAACCTTTGGCATAGATGTATAACCTCAATAAAAACTGGATAAATAACAGCAGGTTGGTAATCATCCTTGACTATTTAAACCAGGCGGAACAAAAATGTTTGACTTGATAGGTCTCCAAACCAGATTAAGGCTGACTTCAGGAAAGCAATGACCTCTTAATTTCTGTGGTTAAAAGTTCCCTATGAATAGAAATTCCCATAGACTTAAGGTGAGTTCCTGCACTGTCTATCAAGCATCTTTTTCTTTTTCTGTAGTTAGGAGAGTCTCTACAAAAAAAATAGGACACAATATTTAAAGCTACTTTAATTTACTTTTTTTTTTGTTTAGCTTTCTTTTTTACTGCTCCTTATTGAGCCTAGTCAAACAGGAAGCCTACAGGCTAGCCCAAGACCAGGGGATGCTCTCTCCTTCAACCCACTGGTGGATCCTTGGGATGGAGCCAGGAGGCTGTGACTGCTGCTGGGATTGGCAGCCATACTCTGGGGTGCTGCTGCCTTAAGGGCAGTGACACGAGGAGGAGTGGAGCAATAGGACAGTGTGGTGACCTGGCTGCAGCCCTGCAGCTGATAGGACTAGTCAATTCTCTCTGCACTTGGTAGGAGCACTGTGCTGAAATTCCTCAGCTGTAAAGATGCTACTCTGTTGCTTTAAAGAAAACTATTTTCTCCTGAGGCAATGTCAGCTCTTTGCCTATGCTCTGTAGAGGTGCTGCATCATCATCTCTTTTGCATGAAAGTGGTAGCTGTCCTGTAGACTAGGAAGAACTCTGCCCATCTGTGGAAACTTAAACATTAGTGGAGAGACTCTTGGTCATTTCCAGCTTTTAGACTGCAAGTAGTTCTAAGTTCACATTGCAGACGTTACAAAATTAAACAGCTACTCACAATGATGAAGAAGGAGAAGGTCAAGGTTAAAGTTCACTTTGACTTTAACAAAGATCTTCACTTCAGGAACATCCCTTTCTGTGAAAAATAGGAAAAGAGAGAACATAAGGAGGAGGTGCTGAATGTCTAAGCATAAGTCTAATCACTGCCAATGTAAATTTGAGCACAAATTTCATCTCTTTGCTACAGAGGGGAGAGGAAGCCAAGGGGTAACATTCCCTAATAAAGTCTTGCCTGAACACTCAAAAAACCAGGATTTCTCATACCAAGGAAATTTATTGACATATTTACACAGGTTAAATCCCTCCTATGCCTCCTGGCATGAGAAGCATCACAACTGGGAGCAGGTGCAGAGACTGACTTCAGTTTGTCATATGAGAGAGGAAGAATGACAACACTTTCTTGGTCATGGATGTAGGAGTGACTGGCTGGCAGATCCACTCGATTGACCATCTGGGAGTGCCATGCCACTCATTCTCTTCCTCCTCCCTCTCTTCCTCAGAACTACTGGAAGTTTCCCCCTGCCTCCTGCTGTCATAGCCAGAGATTTTCTGCCTGGGCAGCCAGTAGATCTCAAAGAGAATAAGGATCTTGGCAGAGCCCCAGAAGCACCAGTGGTGGCAGGCGAGAGGAGCACGCTGTCCTGGGTGAGTCCAGTCTGCTTCTGGCTCCTCTGCTTCATCTCCTCCAGTAGCCACATCACCTCTTGGCTCCGTTGCTCCTCATGATGCTGCAGGAGCTCTTGCATGATGTCTTCTTTCTGGTCGCACAAGTCCAGTAAGCACTGCAGGATGTTCAATGTTGCCAGGACATGTGTGATGCTCCCAGCCATTGCCTGGAGGAGAAGGAGGAGTAGAGAAGTGGTTCAACAGGGGCTGTGTGGCAGGGAGATGGCAGCTGGGGCACTGGGAACAGGAGACACAGAGACCTGGGGATGGTTGGGAGGCAGGATGAGTGCGATCAAAGGTATCAAGGAGAAGGTTAGTGAGGTCTGTGAGGGTGGGCCCACATCCCCACAGCTCCCACGAGACTCTCCATGGTGGACAGCTCCGGTCACCTCTGTGCCCAGTCCCAAGGGTGGCACCTGCCCTACCCAGGTTGTTCCCAGCAGTCCCTGCACCCCAACTTCAACCTTAGAAATGCACCAGTGCTTCTACCCCAGCCGTTGTCCAGGCCAGCCGTCCCCCTGCATGTCCCATCTCCTCTGGCCTGAGCTGCACTGCAGCAGCAGCACTGCCATCTGCATGTGGTGACACCCACTCTGTGACTTGTCCTTTGTGATGTCAACCATCATCAGAGCCACATGGTGACATTTGATTTGCCCAGCTATGGCCAGCACTGAAAAATGCTTTGAACTTGACCTTCTCTCCAGAAATCCTAAACAAATTCTGTTCTCCTCAGTAGATTGGTTTAGTTTTAACATTTGTTGATTTATTATTCCATAATAGACTAAATTTTAGGGGCTTCAGTTATTTTTACTGTTTGGATTTTCTTTCTTGTTTGGACAATGTAATTTTGCAAATATTCCATACAAACTTCCATGAAAAATAATGCTCATTATTTTCTGTATCACCATTGTCCTTTCTATACTGAACCCACATCATGTGTACATCTAGTGGCTATCTCCTGTTTATTTATGGTAAAAGGAAGGTCAAACAGGCTGTGAGTCTCATGTCTGTTCATAACCACCAGGCTGACAATCCATAGAACAGAGTCATTTAGAAAGACAATTTTATCTCCATTTTTTCTGGCATGAAACATTTACATAAATGGCCCCAAGGTGGCTGCTTTGGCAGTCATAGTGCATTGCAAACTAATGGCTAATTTTTTGTCCAATGTCATTCCTAGGTCCCCTTCAATCCAGCAGCTTTTCAAAATTTTCCAAAGTATTTAGGGTTATTTTATTTAGCATGCATAAATCAGCAGTTTCTGTGCAATGGTACCATATATTGTACAATGTTCATCTGGGCTAAAATATAACAATACAGTAACATCAGTGGAAAACATTCACATCACATTGATGAAGCTCACACTTAACCAAAGCAAATATAATTAAAAAAAAAAAGAATAATGAGCTTAGTTTCAGTAACATCTACTTTGCTGATTGTCAGTTTTCATTGCCTTTTGCAACTCCTACTAATTTAGTGCCACTTGAAATTTTGCTAAGGTGAAGCGAAATCTTTCTAGTGCTTTGATTTTACTTTCTAATTCTACCCTGGGAGAACAATAAAACTGTAAAACATAATGGATAACTACATTTTAAAATAAGATTTCTCCTGAGGAATTTTGCCATTTGATTAGAGAAAAGAGACTTTGGTGAAATGCTGTTTGATTTACCCCTTGTAATCAGTTGCAGTTACAAAACACTTGCAGAAAAGAAAGGGATTTAGGATTTTTATTAATATTGCACTAAGGAGAAATTTGGTTCCTGAAAATTGGTATCTGTGATGCGTAATGAAAATGCTTGAAGAAAAGAAATTACATCAAGCTAGTACAAATCCATTCCTCTTGTATGGCAAAGCACAGGGCCAGTTGGGGGTGTAAGCTGGTTCTCACACAGTGGGCTTGAGTTTCTAAGCAGCTGTTGCATAGAGATCCACAATCCAGCTGTGTGTGAAAGAGTTCACTGCAGGGTTTGGACACAGTAAACAGTGCTCACACCCTTCAGTAGCAAAGGTGGCAGGAAGGAAATGAGATGTAAGATCATGGAATTACTGGAGCATACTCATATTTTCCCTGATCCCTCTCAATCTATGTAGATATCTTTATAGATAACCAGGGTGGCATGAAACAAAACTGATGTTGTGAATTTCCATCTTTATTAAATGCAGGAATCAAAGGTAAATTCCCAACTTTCTGGTGAATACATTGAATAGCCACAGTATGGGACACAAACACAAAATATTCTTTCTTTCACAGTATAAATGATACAATCATCAACATATTCCTGACTATCTTTCTCGACCTGCTAAATAGGGCTAATCTGGTATCAGTCACGTGACATGCCTTAGTGGCTATCTGTAAGCATGCTTGCATATTCACACCTTCCAGCAAAATTCCTGTTAGGAAGTGATTAAGAAACTAATTGGGTCATCACCCAGGAGGAAAAGCCTGTGATACTTATCACCAGTTACTAATTTTTGTCACAGGCTCTTAGCTTTGTCTGTAGTTCTCAGTAACAGTTGGTATAGCAAATATAACTCAACTATAGGATGACCAAAAATTGTATTCCCCATCTGAAATTCCTGGTGGAACTCTTGTAGACTGAAAGAAATAGTTAATCACATGTTTTAGGGGTACATTTTGAAGACACCACTGTACAAGATCTTTTAGTGACTAGCTTTTAGTACCATCTTCATGCTTTCTTAGAGCTGAGATGTACAATTTTGGACATTCTGTAAGAGAATTACACTCTGAATCGACAATGAATGTTGTAACTGCAGAATATGGGATCCTGTCCTGTATCAAAAATAGCGTGGCCAGCAGGCCCAGGGCAGTGATCCTTCCCCTGTACTCTGCGTTGGTGAGGCCACACCTTGAGTGTTGTGTTCAGTTCTGGGCCCCTCAGCTCAGAAAGGATATTGAGGTGCTGGAGCAAGTCCAGAGAAGAGCAACAAGGCTGGTGAAGGGACTGGAGCACAAGTGCTGTGGGGAGAGGCTGAGGGAGCTGGGGGTGTTTAGCCTGGAGAAGAGGAGGCTCAGAGGTGATCTCATCACTGTCTAGAACTACCTGAAGGGAAGTTATAGCCAGGTGGGGGTTGGTCTCTTCTCCCAAGCACTCAGCAATAGGACAAGGGGGCACGAGCTTAAGCTCTGCCAGGGGAAATTTAAGTTGGATATCAGAAAAAAATTCTTTACAGAGAGAGTAATCAGGCATTGGAATGGGCTGCCCGGAGAGGGGGTGGATTCACCATCCCTGGAGATTTTTAAACACAGATTGGACGTGGCGCTGAGTGCCATGATCTGGTAAAGGGACTGGAGTTGGACCAAGGGTTGGACTCTGATCTTGGAGGTCTTTTCCAACCCAATCCATTCTATGATTCTATGATTCTATGATATCTGGATATTACTGAGCCTATTTTTCAGATTCATTTGCATAGATACTTTCCCAATTATTTATAGTTCATGTATTTAAACATAGAGACAATCTTCAAGCAAGATAATTTCTGGTGCTGAACAGGCTTGCTTTCTTGTTCACTAAGCATCTCAGAAATCTCTGCTTTCATACTGAAATGGAAAAGGCTTTTTTAACATCCATATGGTATATTGATCTGTTTTAATAGAAATTCCAGGACAGTCAGTTCTTTTTCCATTTATTTTCCTTGCTAGGCATTTGATTACTTTTATGGTAGTTTAAGAAGGCTTTGTCAGGCCTGACTCATGGGTTTTCAAACAAGAATTCTTCTGTGTGGGCTGTTATATTCTCCATTTCCCCCTCTTAACTTCTCAGTTTCATAAAGCTTCTTATTTAAGCTGCATGGGTTTTAAGATTTATCACACAAATGCTGCCTTGGCTACCTCACTTCCTGCTGCATGAGAAGCATGGCAAGTTGTGCAGATATTGCCCATATTAGCACAAGATTTCTGAGTGTCTCCTGGATTTCCCTGTTTATGTGCAGGCAACTGAGTAGCTTAAGCATATATATTTTTAACCTGATTTTCCAAACAGCTGATGTTACACATTATCAAATAATATCATAGAGAAACAATGTAATCTAGTAATGCAGAAAGGTGAATGTCAAGCAAAAAGAAGTTCCTTTTATCAAGAGGGAAAAAAATAGTTGGTACTTGCTGCAACACCATGATGATCTGAAAGAGGATGCTGCTTTATTTATTTGTTTATTTATTCCCCTTATACCTTTGAATATTGCACCAAATGGATTAATTTGCTGGGAAATTATTGAGTGTTTTGCCTGCATATAAGATTTTTTTAAATTATGTTGTGCCTATAGTACTAAAATAACTGGATAGCTGATGATCTGTCATCTGTTGCAATAAATTTAGACAGTGAGTATTTAATCTAATTTAATACTGGGCATCAGATCAAAAACATACCTTCAGTATCCCACTAATTTGCAGTGAGTGAAATCTGAAAATATAAATATATTAAAACTGAAACTAGCAATATGTGAATGTAGATTTACATATCTGTTTACTTCATCTTAATGATATAGTACCTTAATCAAATTGGACATGTTAATTATGAACTTCTGAATTATTAAAATTAATTTGAATGTTGCATCTATTCTGATTCTCCTAGTTTGAGTACATCTAAAGAACTGCTGTGTACACGACTGAGGTACTTCAATGGAATTGTAATTCCTTTGTGGGAGCTATGAATTTAAATATTTCTTCTGAGACCTTATTTGTGAGGAAAAGCTGAGAAAGAGGAGAGAAATTTTTCAAAAGGAACAACCTGGTGTCAGGTTTTTCTAGAAAATAGGTATTTAATCAAATCTATGAAACAACTTTTCAAGATATATAATACCATGATTTGTAATAATTAATGTGACTTTTGATTCCTCAGTTACAGAGGAATCACACCATTATTTTTTAAATCAGAATATGTAAATCCATAAGTCACAAACTGACATTTGTGTATAAGTATGAGGTGATTGTGACAGTGTTTGCAGGGTCACACCATACTTTTCATCTCACTTTTCAGTGGGAGTTGTGACATTTATGCCCATGATGTACACCTTATTATGCTTTTAATTTCTTTGCTTAATAGGAGATTTTCCTAGAATTTCCATCCATTTCTGATCTAGATGATGTTTACTGTGCTGCAATAAATCAGAGTAACTCATCCTTATTTTTAAGCAGAAATGGATTTTGTGGATTCCACTGGTCTTCCTATCCATGCCATGCAGTGTTTTCTAAAGAAAGAAAAATGTCTTTATATATCAGACAGACTTCTGCTCTTTTCCTTGTTTGGCACCTAACACTAGTTACTTTTATTCTGGTTAAGCATTGTCTGAATCCATAACCAAAGGATTCCCACGTGGTAATCACAACTCATTTTACCTTAACATTAAGAGACAAGCAGAGAGGCAGCTGACATGGTGAGCAGTTGCTCCATCTCCTTCTGGGGTGCACAGTGCAGGGGCTGGCATAGAGGTGTAATAGGAATGTCTGACCTGCCCTGGGAGTGCGTAAAGGCTGTGGTGGCAACAACTGGAGCTCTTTTGCTGATGGTAAAAAGTTTCATTAGTACAAATGCTTTTCTTGGCAGAAAAGAGTTTTGGGTGCTCAGTTATGAATTCTCTTGGTGTGTACTTCTCTAGCCTTTAACAAGCCCTATTTCTAGTAACCTGTGAATTTTCTTCTTTCCATGCATAAAAAATTACTGAAGATTAGTTACTTTGTGGGAAGACAGTTGATAGAATGCATGAATGCACAGCCATAAGGATCTGTACAGTCTGAGAATTCCTCCTCATCTATCTAAGGTTATTGATCAAAAAAGGATGGGGAAATTTTATTTAGTTTATTTCAGTTGGTATGAGTGGGTGGATGGAGAAGGAGTTTTATTTTCTGCAGATTGCCTACATTCTGTCTGCCTATCTCCAGGACAAAATACATAAATAACTTTATATACTTGGGACTATGATTCTATTTACATGAATTTTGAAGTATCTTTAAAGATATAGAATTCACAAGCAAATAAATTAAATGTCTTCTTTCAAATGAGGAATGTCTGATTGATGCTTGTAATAGGTTTGGAATGTAATGCCAAAATTAAGAACCAGATTATCTCAACTTCTATTCGTCTGATGATGCTGAACTGCACACCAACAGAGCATGGACAAGAGACCTAATGTTTTAGGCTCATGTGTAGTTAAAAAAATAGGAGGTCTGCAGAATATAATTAGGTAGCAACTTTACTGTTTGCAGGTCAGCTATAGTCTGTCTGGTATCAGTGGAGAGATAGGTCAGGATTGGATCTCCTGAGTCACTGAGCCTGCTTCCCTGACTTGATAACAGTACTTGTCAAACAAACTCATTACTAATCTCATGAGGGACAGAGTATAAAAGAAATGATGCTGCTAATGAACCTTTTTACTATCTTGGTACATAAAATTGCCTCATCTCACAATAAGATATGACATCATGGCATGTATGAGTTGGTGTCAGACACAAATTTCTTCAAGTTATGATCTCAGACAGAAGGAGAAGTTCCAGCTGCAAAATACCAGCTACCTTCATTATCAAGACTGAGTAAATTTAGACACCATCCTGAGTTGTGCATCTATAAACGGATCTCAGAGAGAGTTTGTCAGGAAGCATAAATATGGTTCACTGGACTACAACTTCAGTCCAGATTTGGGTGATGTGCTTTCACAACTCACCTGGCCTGGAAGAAGGAAGGGTGTCATGAAACAAGTGTTTTTAGTGTTGCTGAAAGCAGCGTGGCCTGTGCAGGGTGGGGATGCACCACTACAGAGTGGTTTTACCTTACACAGGTGGGCAGGCTCTGAACTAGTACAAAACTCATGTCACATAAACAGTGGTTTGTCCTGCAAGTATTCATTAGATTTGCATTGCAAGGAAAGGGAAGGGAAGGCAAGGCAAGGCAAGGCAAGGCAAGGCAAGGCAATGAAAAAAGAAAAGAAAAGAAAAAAGAAAAGAAAAGAAAAAAGAAAAGAAAAGAAAAGAAAAGAAAAGAAAAGAAAAGAAAAGAAAAGAAAAGAAAAGAAAAGAAAAGAAAAGAAAAAAGAAAAGGAAAGGAAAGGGAAAAGAAAAGAAAAAGAAAAGAAAAGAGAAAAGGAAAAAAAGAAAAAAGAAAAAAGAGAAAAGAAAAGAAGAAAATACTTCCTCTCAACACTTGCACTTTTCCCCATGTTTGTGGCCATCCAAGGCCCAAATGAGCCACATAAGCTCTCTGAGCACATTTTGTGCAGTAATGAAAAACTTTAGCTCTTAATGCTCTATCTTGTAACTATTTTAAAATTATTTTCTTACCTGTATTTCTGTGGCTTTAATGATAGCAATTTGCCTGAAATTCTTAGACTCTCATATCCTTGGAAACTCAGCATCTGAAGTTTTGCAGAAAGAACCCTTCCTTCCTATGCTTATGTTACATCTTTTTAGATCTTCTTCTGCAGTTCTTAAATGCTTGTGGCTCTGCCTGGACACACTGAAGGTTCTAAGGATGCAGATTTCCAGATCAATAACGTCTTTCATTCTGTTGAATCCAAGAAGTACAGTAAAGCTCCGGCGATGCAATCATCTCTGCATCACAACTAAATGCAATATTGCTGTAGCCCAGTGAAGTGAATCAGTCAGGATTTGTGCTGGTCTACAAGAAACAATGTCCAGTAAGAGCTACTATGAGCTTTGTGTGTAGTCTATAAATTACAAGCACAAAGCGTTTATCATGGCATTTCCTTTCAAAAAAGCACTTAAATGGTTCAGTGAAAACTGAATTCCCATAGTAAAGAAAGAATTTCTAAGTGAAAAGGAGGAAACCTGATACTGGACAAAAACTCACTCAATTGACATGAATAAATAAAAAATAAAGTAATTAAAAATACTTATGTAAAGTGCCATACTTTTATGTCAGTCTGCACTCATTGTTGCTTTGAACAAAATCCTATTCTAAGTACACAGATGGAACACACAGTTGGTATTTCCTCAGCTGTAGGAAGGGTTTTGATAGTGAAATGTGCACTGAAAAGTAAATGTTTCTGAAGCTGGTCTCTTGAGAATAATTGATCATTTGGACTGTTAACAAAACCCAAACAGAAAAGAAAAAAACACAAAAACCATTCAGAGATTATAAATTAACATCAGGAAATAGATGTCTTATTTCATGTAACTTGCTGTTGAAACCAAAAGGTTTTACTTTGTTTAACTTTATTGTATTAGTCTCTTGCCCATATGAGATTGGCTCTTCTTTTAGTCTTTGGTGGTATCCACTCTTCTTTGTGTATACTTTCATTTCATTCTATAGTGACAGTGAAGGGTCTTGAGAGAAGGTCATGTGAAGAGCAAATGGGGGCACTTGGTCTGTTCAGCCTGGAGAAGAGGAGACTGAGGGGAGACCTCTTTGCATTTTCAACTTCCTTGTGAGTGGAAGAGGAAAGGCAGGCACTGATCTCTTCTCTATGGTGACCAGTGACAGAACCCTAGGGAATGTCCCGAAGTTGTGTCAGGGGAGGTTTAGGGTGGATATTAGAAAAAGTTTCTTCCCCTAGAGGGTGGTTGGGCACTTGACCAGGCTCTACAGGGAAGTGGTCACAGCACCAGGTCTGGTTCAAGAAGCATATGGATGATGCTCTAAGGCACATGGTGTGACTCTTGGGGATGGTCCTGTGTGGGGCTGAGGGATGTATTTGATAATCCTTGTGGGTCCCTTCCAACTCATAATGTTCTGTTATTCTGTGGTTTTGTGATTCCAGATCATGTGATTATTAACTTCAATGGATGCTTGTCTTTCCTCTGATAAATTATTGACATGCTGCACTAGCTGCTGTAAAATCTAGTGTGCAATCTGATGATTGCAACAAAATTCTTCATTTTTAGAGGGATATTTTATTTTTACCAGAAAATTAGGCTACTGTTCTATGTAGAAGAGCTCAGGCTCAAGGAGTCGTATTTAAATTATCAGTGGACTCACCTTATTTCCTCAGAACAGAGACACACCTTTTCACTGGCATATAAATAAAATTCAGTGCATGTCACTGGCTATCTGAGAAGCAGCTGATTATTTCCACCATTGCTAGCAGATCTTCAGGTCACAGCATGAAAACATAAGTTAACAAAATTTGTACTTTAAAAAAAGAATTTGCAAAAATTAACAGTTGTCTAAAAGATGGCTTCTCAAATGTACAAGTATTTTGCTGCCTCCATCAATAACACTGATAGACCACACTTAACTGATCTTCATTCATTCATTATTGATTCCCTACTTTAAGATCACCCTGAGACTCACCATGTTTTAAATGAATACCTTAACAGAATGTTCAAAATAAATTTCAGCTTCATGTAGAAATGAAACCCTTAAAGAGAATCAAAATCAAACAAATGCCATTAAGTTGTTTAACCATATTTTCTTCATTTTGGAGCAGAGTGGTGGCATTTGCACACTTTTTTGCATCATAAACTGTGTAATGCTTGGGAGTTAGAAGTCAGGAAATGGTGATGAATTTTATGGATATCTGGCTATAAAGATGTTTCATTCTTTGACAGATAAGATTGATGTCTTGAACCTTGATTTATCCAGTGAGGACAGCTGGTGATCCTCCTTCCATAAAGACTATTTAGAAGAAATCTGTATTGGATTTTTGAAAAGTTTTATGACTTCACATAGAGACTTACTGTGCAAAAGTAGTCTAGATGGAAAAAGTCTATATGAAATGTCTCAAGCAGAGAGTGTTGGTGAAAATTACTCTTTGCAAACAAGGTGTGACAGTTCAAACCTGTTTCCTTACTATATTTGAGCACCTGAAAACAGATTAACAATGGGTTTTGAAAATATATCTATGTTCTGCTCCAGTTTAAGTAAAACATGTGCTTCTCCTGGGCCTTCAAAGTAATTTATATTTTAGGATCCTGTTCCTGACAGTGTTAGCTACATTCCCTTCTTTCCCCCTTTCCTTACTTTGCTTAAAACTTGTGTTTTAGATGATTGTGGATGACTTTTGTTTTTCAGATACTAGACTGAAGTAAAAAACTTTATTTTGTAAGCTGGGGAAAATCTACTAAAAAAGAAACAAAAATATGCAAAACTCTGTTTTAGGATCTCTTTAATATCTAATCCTGTTCCACATACTCTGGATATAAGACTGAGACTATAAACAAATGTTAGAATTAAAATATATAGAGAGGTGAAATAGAATTGGAATAAGAATAATATCCATGTTGTCCTTGCTAATTTTTAAGACTGATATATGGCATTCATCTTCCTTGTCAGTTATCATCCCATGAACAAGTAATGCACATACTGTGATTTCAAACAAAAACTCATACTTGGTAGTTTTAGTGTCTGCACTAAAGGAAGGCTGCTCAGAAGCTTGTCTTGAGTTTCTGTATCTGGAAACAAGAAGAACTGGAAGCTCATATGCAGTCAGAGGATCATGATATGATAAGTGCCATGGGGACCTGGCACATGTGAGTGGAGCACAGTCCTTGGTGGGTAGAGGGCTTTTTGGAAGGGATGAGCAATAGAAATAGGAAGGGAATTTTTGTTCCTTGGAAAGGCGGGACTTGACTGCCCAGAGCTGCAGTGACAAAAAGAAGACATGGGTCCAGAGTTGGCCAAGGTTAAGGGAAGCAATTTCAGTGGTATCGTCATTAGGATATGCTAGAAACTACCTCAGGTGGGTTTGGGCTTCCACCAAGAATTAGTGGAAGGGTCCTGACCATGGCCTCTAGTTTTCATGGGAGATGACACCCACACTGTAGTCTCTTGAGAGTGCAGCATGGCTTTGTGCAGCAATGTGAGAAGGTTCTAAATTGAATTGGTGACATTTGCTAATGAAAATGCTAGAAAGGCTGAGCAGGAGCAATGCTCTGATTGCTTAGTGCTTACAGCCAAGGAAGAATGACAAATGTGGTCACAGATGGCAGGGTGGGCTGCAGCAAACAGAAAATGGTGGAGTTCAGGACCCAGGGGAAAACTGGGAAGGAGAATAGCAGAGTTAGGGCTCTGAGCTGTGGGTTATTAGACTGTGCTGTTCTGGAAGCTGCTAGACAATATCCCTGAGGGGAAGCTGACCAAGGGGAGAAGTACACAGGAGAGCTGTTTGTTTTTTAAGAAAAAGTAATTTGGAGGTTAGGAAAAAAGCGATTTCCTTGGGGAGGAACACTGGGAATTTTGTCAGAGGCTTCTGAATTCAAGAGGAAATTGGGAGCACATGTGAGGTGGAAACAAGTAACAGCAAAGAGATTTGTGTATGCATTTTTCTGACACTTTGGTTGAAATCAGAAAGGACAGTCAGCCTCATCTTAGTTTCCACAAAAGTCATAAAGTACATTTTCACAGAATTGATTTCCAAACATGTGAGGCTGAGAGAGAAAATTATTAACAGTCAACTTATATATACCAATGGAAATTCCTTTTTATCTGACATGGTGAGCTTCTACAATGAAAAAAAATCTGTGAATGTGAAGGGAGAGGTGACTGTAATATACTTATGTCCTAGTTCAGCAGGAGGGACCAGCTAACCCTGTGTAGGGGTGATCAAAGCTGTGTATTCTACCCCCTCTATTCATTCCCCAAGGTCAATGGGCCATTAGCAGCAGCTGCCCAGGGAGTCATTATCACCTTCACACCCAGACTGAGGGGGGCGGAACTGCTAATGGGCCATCAACAGTTCAACACCCCCTGGCTCCCAGAGTTAATCACCCATTGTGTGAGTCCCCGCCCAGGGGGAGGGACTGGGCGCTCCCTGAGGGTACATAAGTGGTGGGTAAGAAGACCTCGGGAACTTCTCGTTGGATCCAGAGCAGCAGCAGGACCTTGACAGGAGGAGATCCCCGCTCTCGCCCAGACCACAGCCCTCGCCTGCACCAACAGGTTTTTCTTTTCCTTTTGCTCTGGACTTGAGGGAACCACAGGGGTCTTAGCACAAGGGCAAACAAACCCCCTTGGGTTTGTGCCCCAGGACACTGGGTTATACTGCTGGGGTATTGTGAGTTGAAAGCAATTTCCCTTGTGTGTCAGTGTTGTTATTGTAATATTGTTATTAAATTTTAGCTCTGACTTATAATCTCTCTCGTGGTGAGTTCATTTCCCCTGCTGGTTCACCTTCAAACCAGCACAACTTAGTACTGCTCATAGCCCATAACTATTGATGTGGTCCTGTTCAAATGAATATTATCCGATGCAGTAAATAGTTTCCAATTGTTTTAGTAAATTATCATGACAGCTGAACTCTATTTCCATAAATTTCCCTTAAAAATATGAAGTTTAAAAAAGAAACTCCCAGAGCTAGGCACTATTAAAAGTCACTTCACTTTGTCCCAGTACTTTAAGAAATATATAATATTTTCTTTGCCCAAATGTTTCCTATTAGTGGCATAGTCTTACAAAATATCAAAGAGACAATATGAAAAAATAAGGAAACAAATATATAAAAATACAAATACTCTTTTTCCCTGATCATGCTTAACTTTCTTCTTCTTCAGTGATGTCAGCAGCTTCTTAGCTCTTATTCTAAGGCATTTTCCTTCTTGCTGGATCTGAGCAAATTAGATCAGTTTGAGCATGGAATTCCATCATGAGGAGTCAGATAAAATATGAGCTTCCTTATCCTCTGTAGGACTAAAAGCTTTTCCTCTAGCTTTGATCATTTGGGTAGTGGTATAAAAATGAGAAAGCTTTAACTGGAGAGACACAAAATGGACTCCACAAGTGCCAGAGGAGATTCAGAAAATTTAATTATTATCTAAACTGACAAATAAGGGATATTTTTCAGCATTTAGTTTTTGAATAGGCTTTAAACCTGACTAATATGTTTATTGACAGATGTTTCAGCAAGTCACCACAGTTACTGTATTTACAGACTTGAGTTATACATATGATTATATTTATGATTCCTATTATTTATAGTGACTTTGAGGAACAATGATGAATGAGTTCTTGTTCTTGGCACATGAAACTGCTGCAAAATGAGGCCAGAAAGAATAAAAAGAGGAGCTTTATAGTTAGCTCTCAGAAACAGCTGGTTTCCAAGTAAATTCTTCTGCAATATTAACCATAAAGTGATGAACATAAAATGGGAATCTGGGATAAAATTTTTCCTGAGATGTCTACTGTAGATTTTATAATGTTGAAAGGTTCATTTGGAGAAAACATTTCATACTAAGCAGAGCTAGTTATTACATAGGGAAATTCTCAGCTGTTCCAGTTTTGGCCCATTTCCTCTCCTTAAATCAGCAGTTCTCTACTGGCATAAAGAACTGTAATCTATTATCTGAACCAAATCACAGCAAAATTCCACAGATAAAAAATCCATTTACAAAAAAAAAAAAAAACCAAGAAAACCAAACCCAAAACCAAACCCCAAACCAAACACCAAACCTTCCCCTACTTTTCTGCATGTGTGTGAACATGCTAAGTTTGAACCTGCACTGAGTGCTTAAAATGACATAAATGCTCTATTCAGGAATTCCACTGCTATCTAATTAGTTCAGGTGATTGAGTCTCTGTCTTGTTTCATTGTGCTATAGCATATTGCAGAAAACACCTTTAGTTCCCTGGGTAGGTTTATTTTTCATAATAGAAGATAAATATACAGAAAAAGGTATTTGTTTGCTTGGTAATGTGGCACTTCATTTTGTGAGTATGGTTTATTGCACAGTGTCATGCATTGTAGCATTTTCATACACTTTCTGTTTTCAAAGTGTGTTTTATTCCTTTATTTGTTTTGTAATTTTCTCCTGACTTCATGCAAACTTGTATGGGTTGCCAAGAACTGGCTGAAGGTGCTTGGTCACTGTGATTGTTTATTTAATTTTTGTAGCTTGACAAATAAACAGCAAACAAGAACAAACCCACAAATGCTCTGAGATGGTGATGACAAGCAAAATTTAGCAGGTGTACATGAATTTCTCATATTTCTCATTATGATCTCTTGGCCTCTTGTTTTAACACAGTCTTTATGGGACCCCCAGTGTTACTACTTCTCATTCTTTTGCAAAGCTTCAAACAGCATCATTGTTATATGTAGCTGAAATTTTGCACAGACCTCAAATTTTTCCAATAGAAAATTTAAGAAAATGCTGAACTGGAGAGGTAGGTAGCTCCACTGAAGCAGTGCTGATTCATGCCAGTAGGCAGTCCACAAGTCAGACTGGCTTATGAAACACATCCTGGCTACAAGGTACCATCAGGTTTACTGACAAATTGGAGATGTTTTCTTGCTACAGAATGCCCACAGACTACAGAAAAAAAAGTAAGAGAAAGTGTTATGGCATATGAGCACATTTCTTCCCCTCTCCTATCAGAATCAGATCCATAGTGATTTTCACCCCCCTTTTTCATCTTCCTTGTTTTTTCTACTTGCACTCTTTATGAAAACAGTTACAGAGCTATACAGTATGTTGGGCTAAAAAGACAGTATAAAAGAGAACCTTACACATATTTACTCCCACATGGGAGTGCAGAGTATGCAGGAGGAGAACGTTTACACATAAAGAGAATTCTGGGTTTGCAATGACCATGTAGAGAAATTCCAGGAATTGAAAAGGCACAAATATGCTGAAATATAGAAAAAAATAAGGTTGCTGAAACAGAATGATATAAAATACTTCCAATTGACAGTAATACTGTTGGAATCTTGAGCTTCAGTCTTGTAACCTCTGAATCCATTACTCCAATATTATTAGGACGGTCAATACAATCCTTCCTTTGACTCACTTTATTAAGGTGTTTTTCTGTGATGCAGTCAAAAGTCAAACTTCCTGTCTGCAATATATAATTGGATATATTCCAGGTAGAAAGACTTGCTTTAAAAGGTCACTGTGTTTTGAATTTTCTTCTTTCAAATAATTTAATTTCAAGTATCACTAAGACATTGATGTTTAGCTGTAAGTTTTCAAATTGTCTTTGTTTTTCTGTATGTATAGGGTTGGTAGTACCTCTGTAAATGAGATTAGAAGATTGTTATGGGTTCACCTAGGTGGGCCTAGATTTGGGCCCTGAAGTGTGGACTAGGCCGAAGCTGTCAGCTGACTTGAGCTGGGCTGAGCTAACAGCTGACCTCTTCTAGCCAGTAATTTTGTATTCCATACCACATTATGACATCATCTCCAGGGAAGTAGGAACCAGTGTGGGAGTGGTTAAGTCAGTCGCTTCTCAGCCCTCCTCCTGGGAGGACGCACGATGCTGCCCCAGGGGGGATGGAGAGGACCAGGCCCACCACTGGCTCACAGGGTACCTCAGGAAAGTAAAATGTGTTGTTCTGGGTCTCTCCTTTCTGCTTGGGTTTGTCTCCCTGGGGAATAAGCTTCTTCTTAAGTAATGTGTAGTTAGGACAGTAGAATTTGTGTGTTCATTATGAAGTTGAGGTGGGGAACTTGTTGTTGTAGACTTGTGTGAGTGTATATTTGTACTCTCTTCTAATTGTCTCTTTCTTTCTGTGAAAAATATATGTAGATTTAGTATAAATGCAGTTTGAAGTGTTTTTTTTCTTTCCCCTCTCTTTTCCTCCCTTTCCCTGGTGTTAGGAGGGAGGCTTTTCTCTCTGTGCTTGGGGGGGTTGGCAGTTGCTTATCTCAAACCAAGACAAAGATGTTAGAAGATGCCCACAAAATCAAATACAAAATTGTTTTTTCATGATTTTTTTTAACTTTTCATTATCTTTACCTTAATTTTCACTGATAGATTGTAAAACTGGCAAACATAGTCAATTTTGCAAAATATTTCTTGGTCCTGTAATGCTCAGATACCATTTCAGAAACCTTTTCTCTTAGGAGAAATAAGCAATTTTTTTTTTTGGTTCATGTGATGGCTAAAAATGTTAAAATTCTCATAGAATGGAGATTCCATGTTATAGCTCGTTTGAGCTTTGAGCTGCTGGTGAGTCACTTTGGGCTCTGATCATTGAACATGTTGGTCCTGAAAGCGGAGTTCAGATTTGTCTTTCATAGAGAAGCAAGCACTTTATGTTACCATTGTTTTATTTAGTAACATTGTATGGATCTAGTGAGCTGTGATCCCTTTCTCTCTCTTGGTGCACTAGTTCCTATGACTTAGAGTAGGAAATCTTTCTTTAATTTCATGTATGAAATTTCTCAGTTGAATTGCCTTGAGTCTTTTTTTTCATTTTTTTTCATTTTTTTTTCATTTTTTCCTCTCTCTCTGAGGCTATACAGTGGGCGGCATAAAAAAAAGAAGGATTTACCATTACCATGGTAAAGTAATGAACTTCAATGCAGTGCTTGCTGAATTGGAATTTCTATAGATTCTGTGTTAATCCCCATGCAGTTCATCTCATGAGACTCCACTTAGCTCACCGTATTTATCTTGCAATTATCTCATAGTTTTGGTTCCAGTAAGAAAAGTTATTGGTAGACAATAAAACAAATGCTGAAATTCCAGATAAAAGAGTAGTTTCACAGAACACTTTGAGATTGCATCAGTCCAGATCAGTGTGTAGCAGCTTCTTAGCTGAGAATAAATAAGTCAGATAAGATATTTAGAAACCAGTTTGGTTACTGGATGCACAGAATCCTGAAGGCAGATGCAGCACAGGAGGAAACACCTGAAGCTGTATTATGATGTCGTGAATGGTTTGGGCTTTTGGTGTGAGGATTTTCATTTATTTTTGGAAGTCCAAGAAATAGCATTTCATAGTATGTCTGAAATACTGAAAAGCTCTTCTGATTTTGGTTATGGGAACATGTCACTTGAGGTATAATTCTCCACATATTCAAAAACATGCATATTTCTTTTTGACAATGCTGACTGGATAAGAAAGGGAAAATTTTTTTTCAAAATAAATATTGTGTAATAGAAAATATTATTTTTATATTATACTTTCCTATAGAGAGAATTTCCTGCAATATTAAAACCAAAATTTGCCATTTTGACTTACTCAGTTTTGTAATTTCAACTGTCTTTTAGGAATTTTGAGTTATACCTGCAATTCTGACACTACCAAAGCTACCTACCAAAAGCTTCTGCTTAATATATTTTTGAATTCTTTAACACAGGGGAAGAACTTATTTTTTACAGAAGGTACCAGGGCTGAGAGATTAATCTGTGAACTCAAATAGTGCTTGGATTACACAAAAATGCGCAGAAATACCACACAAATTAAGGGATATGACTTCACTTTTCTTGGCAAATTGCTAATCTACCATTGAACTGATAGTAGTAAGAACTAGATTATTATGGGACAGGCAAATTGACATGGAAGTCTTTGCTAGGGAGTGCCACTCAAACCAGGCTTTTTGCAGTAGCTGCATAAACCTTTGCACAGAGGAGGCTGAGTCCTGCACATTGCACTCCTCCTGCCGTGCATCTGTGAGCACAGGATGTAGCATGAGGTGCCCATATCAGAGGCACACGGCGTTTTGCTTTTTTTTTTGGACAATGGGAGACTCGCACTTTGAAATCTCTTCTGGTTATGTACCACAAACAGGGCTCAAGGAATCTGAGAAAGTGAATGGTTAAAAAGAAGCCATTAGTTTGATGTGCAGTTCTTCATCTTGATTGTTATGGGTTTAGGCAGGTGGGCCTAAACTTAGGTTTTAAACTTCAGCTAGGCCTAAGATTGTCAACTGATTTAAGCTGGGCTGAGCTAGCTCACAGCTGACTTCTTCCCGCCAATAATATTGTATTCCATACCATACTACATCATCTCAAAGGGTGTAAAATCCAGTGTGTGGGAGTGGCTTAGTTAGTTCCATCATGGCTGCACTAAGAGGAAGACATTTAGCAGCTCCTCTACTATGCTAGGCTCTGATCCTGTTGCCTCTGCTTGCATTTTGTTTGCATTCAGGGAAGTAGAAACATTTTTGTTGTTACTCTTTCTGTTTCTTGCTATGTGTCGCTCAGAGTACTTACAGATCTAGTGTAATAGACTTTGCTTTGTATTAATTGGGGAGTGGGAAGTTATTCCTTGTTATATATATGTAACTTGAGTAAGTGTGTGTTATATTGTAGTTCGCTCTTGGTTTTCTCTTCTCTGTATAAATATATGTAGTTAGTTTCAGCATAAACCTGGTTTTGAAGGCTTTTCTTTCTTCTCCCTCTTCTTTTCCCTTGGCTGGTTGGGGGGAGGAGGAACCCTCTTCACTCTGTCCTGGACAGTTGGCGTTTTGCCAGCTCAACCCAGGACACTGATTTAAAGAGGACTTGGAGATCAAGTGCAAAATTTAACTGGGTTTGAATCCAGCTTAGTGAGAAGAGAGACAAGAACTTTTCACCAGTCTCTTTCAAGTTCTTCTTCTTTCACCCTTCAGGACACAGGATAAAGTTCACCATGTTGCACATTGTGTCCTGTGGACTTTTATTTAATACATCACAAAAAAATTCTGTGTCTGTGGGGTACTACTATTGCCAGCTATCTCTCATTGTAAATATTTATGGAACACTTGAAGACACTTAGACATGATTCATAAAACTTTCTGGTCATGCAGACAGGAAGACAGATATTTTATAGATATAGTACTCTCTAAAATGTCCATATTGTCCAGTAGTTGCAGTATCCCATAACAATTGTCTGTGAAACAGAATAAAGATCAATTGTGGATGTTTGTATTACAAAGCTAGGGTGATAAATAAATTAAAGATGTGCTTTTTTCAGTAAAATAATTAGCAAATATTAACAGTTTAAGTGTGCTGTAAATTATGAGACATCATTAAATCTCTTAAAAATTGAGAGTTTTCAGATTGAAAAGAGTCACAGAAGAGAACATTGATTATAAAGCTGTAAGGAAATAAGCTTCTATATTTGATTTCACATCACATCTAGATTTATAATTAATTCAATTTTTTTAGTTTGAATTTAACTTGCTCTGAATAAGGTGTGTTGTACAGACATTACATCTAGAGGTGATGAGAAATTCTTGGCTCTCTGACAAATACATGGTTGCTATAAATTAGAGATCTTTCACTGCATGGAAGAAATTAAAAGCCTGGATGACAAGATCTTGTAGTAAATGTTAATAGACCTGCATGGCTCTTTCACGTTGCTTAATGCAAACCAAAACACAAATCGTTGAATCAAAGTAAATACACTTGAGTGTTTGTGTTATCAGGAAAACTCAGATATAATGAGGGAGCTCTAAAGCCTGCTAATATACATTCCAGATTTTAAATATCACTATGTAAAGAGCAACGTAGATTTTTTAACATCTTTCTACATTTTAAAAAATGTAGAGAGCTGAAAGGTGCGTAGTGAACCTTTCTCTTTTCATCATGCAACTGAACAATTTTGCTGAGAGATGAAATGTGCAGAAGCAGATATGCTCTGTATCCCCACCCAGTTTCTCTTGGTAGCACTGATTAACCTCTAAGGCTACTACTACCCTCAGTTTAGTTACAGAGTGTGTTTTAGGGATATGAAGTTCCCCTTTAGTGTGAACCTTGGTGTGGATGGCTGTGTTACTGAAATCCAGAGTCTTGTCCTGCTCTAGAATGATGACATGACTGAGGAGCACAGCTAGGCTCAGGATCTCCCAGACATTTTAACAGGTTTCTTTATACAAATGGTCTGCAATCCAGTTAGAAGAACCTTGTCATGTTCCCAAAGGCAAGTAATTAGCCTCATCTTTTCTCCCTGATGCCGTGAATGACCCTTCCCCCAAAAACAGGACTTTGAGCCACGTTAGTGTAGGGTAAGATAAAAAGTAAAGGTCCTTTAATATCACAGGCCTACAGCCCACAGGAATACAGGATGACATGCATGTGTCCCAGTTCTTGTTTCCATGGCTTTTATAATAAAATCCTCCAATCATTGCTTTAAACATTTCCCAGTCCCACCCCTGTTCCACCCCCTGAAATTGGGTCTGGGGTCATCAAGACCCTCTGTCTTCATCAACTCCTCTTCCTCAGGCACACAAAGGTCTCTTAGAGTTCATCCAATTCTGGCTTTTGGGTCACTCTGACCTGTGTTTATGTTTTATTCTGTAGGCCTTCTAATATCCTTCAGCTCTACCTTGGAAAGGAGTCTAAACAAGATTAATTAACTAAAGAAATTTGAGCTCCCTGTTCTGGGACAGGGGTAGTGATAGAAAGGAATTAAACTTAAACTGTTAGAAATATTAACTTTCTAAAAATCCACAACTACTGTGTTCCTAAAATCTACAAAATGTGAAAATCAGAACAAAATCCCTTTGGCATCATCCCCAAGAGATGATCAGTGATGAGAAATATTCCTTCTCTCAATGCATGAAAATAATATTTTCCAGAGATACTTTTGTCACAGTGTATGTCAATATTGCCTTCTTGTCAGACCATTTCCAAAAGGCTAATAAACATCTGGCTTCTTTGTCTTGATCTTCCTCTCCCATTTGCTATTAATCACTCGTAAGGGCTGATCATGCCTGCTAGTCTTGCTAAAACAAAACACCACTGAAAGTGTGGACTACTCCTGGGTGTTTATTTTGAAATATATATAATTAATGCAATGAAAATGTTCTTAAAAGAAATGAGAATCCTCCTCATTCTGTTCCCTTCTAGTGCTGAGGCAGAATACTGAAACTCCTTGGAAGAAACTGCTAAACAAGACAATTTTCTGCTGGTACTCAGAGAAGACACAGTATATAGATGTACAGTGATATACTTTCATTTTTATTAACTGAGCAGTAAGTTTGAACACTGTGACTAGGTTTTAATTTAAAAATCAACATGAATCCTTTGGTGGCTGCTGTGTGGATGCTGGTCTGTAAGGGAAGATTCACCATTATCAGCCACTAGGTATTGTCTTCCATTTTAAGTCCAAAATGTTTCCTAATGGATCCTGTGTGTGAGGCTATATACATTTCCAAGCATGAGGCAGAATAGAATAGAAAACTGAGTGACAAAGCTAACAGAGAAAACAAGAAGGGGGGATAGCTGAAGAAACAGCAGAACCAAACATGTCAATGACTGGTGTTCTTACTGGCCCAAGATAACTTGGAAAAGCACCTGGCTCACATGGGAAGAAAATTATAATGTGAAAGATCTTCAGATCTGCATTTTACCCCACTGGACAAGGGCAAGCCTGTCAGAATGTTTAGGAACCATCCTTCTTTAAATTCTTCTCTAAAACGCTATCTTCCTCAAATGGAAAGTATTGAAGATGTTACAATATGGTATTTACAGATATAAAAATCTAATTTTTTTCCAGTCAGGACCTTGGAAAGTACCCTCTTGATGCCACTGGAGTCAGTCTCAAAATAGGTCCATATGGTCAACACATTTGTTAAGGGGCATTGGTAGAGGTAGTTTAACACTGGTAGGCAGGTAAGCCCAGAAAAACCACACATTCATCTCAGAATGAGAGAGGGGAATGAAGAAGAAGGGTAAAACTGTCAAAACTATAGACAGTGGCTACAATTATAGGTTGAGATATAGACAGTTTTGTAAAAAACAACAAAGGAAAAAAAAGGAAAAACAAATAAGAAACCACCCCCACAAACAAACCAAAAAGCCAACAAACCAGAAAAAGAAAAAAGAGGTAAGAATTAAAACAAACAATGGATCATCACTATCAAAACTGACAAATGCCCAGGCAGTCCCAGACACCAGCAGCACTGGCCAACCTTCATCCCACAGCTTTTATTGTTGAGCATGAAGTCACACCGTATGGGATATCCTTTCGGTCAGTTGGAATCAGCTGTCCCAGCTGTGACCTCTGCCAGCTTCTTGTCACCTCAGCCTGCTCACTGGTGTGTGGTGTGAGAAGCTGAGAAGATCTTGATGCTCTGTAAGCACTGCTCAGAAATAGCTAAAATGTCCCTGTATTATCAACATTAGTTTGGTCACAAATCCAAAACACAGCACTACACAAGCTGCTATAAAGTAATTTACCTCTGTCCCAGTCAAATCTAGTACATCTGAAAAGACTATTTCTCTGTTGCTACCTAGAGACCTAGAGGGAGACTTGCTGGGAGATTTGGGAGGCCCTGTAAATATTGAAGTTTTGTCATGTCAATCCCCACCAATACTTATAACCAGATCCAACAGTTAGACAATATATCATACCTTGCCCAGACTGGCAAATCCAGACATTTTATCTGATACTATTTTGGGGCTCCAGAAATTATCAGACTTGCCTCCATTCAGGCACCTGTATCTTACCTGATGGTCTCAGGGAAACAATGATGAAGAAATTTTTAAACAAGTAAAAGTAATATCACTGAAAATCCCTTACTCTACTGCAGATGCAATACATTCATAAAAGAATATTTGAGTTGGACCTTACTCACAAGACTTGGCATTGTGGTGGACAGACAATAAAAACCAGCAGGATGTGTGTTCTCCAAGGATAATGAAGATTTCTGATCATGTAGGGGAATAGTTTGTATCATGTTATTTTCTTTTCTCTTTCTGGGTAAAAAACTGAAATATATATCCTGACATGGTGTCAGAATAGGAAGCAAAAAATTTGATCTACATGTGGGTGAGCTCAGACATTCAACTTTTCCTCTGTGCAATTATAATACAATTTCTGATCATGAAAAGACTCCTACTACTGCACCCATTTATTTGTCAGAAAACAATGTAGATGGTTATTTTAGAATCTTCTCATTTCAGTGAGTTTAATTTCAGTAAATTATCTGATGAAAACCCTTTGGCCTGTTTAACTATATTAAAGTACTACAGCTAACACAAAATATTGAATATACAGTAAAGGCAGTCTGTTGTTATAGAATAAAAGACAGATCTAGTATTGCAAAAACAATGTGCTGTACTATGCCTGTTACAGTGTCTTGCAGCTGAAACAATGATTTTACAGCTAGAAGATTTACAGAATAAAAGGTTCTCTCTGATCTCTTGGCTAAATGGTAAATAAGCTTGAGACTGGAAAAAGCAGGCAATTTCTTATATATTAATGATCAGTGGGAAGTAGAATGGCAAAATATGCTTAAGCTGCAGAAACTTTCAACCTGGAATTCTTCTGATGACCTTCTTAGAACATCGTAATTTTTAAGGGACATAGAATTTGCTGATAATAAGAAAATGTGCTGCTACTTTCTGTGCAGCTGCTGCTGCTTTCATTGCATGAAAGGATTCCATGAAATTGAAACAATTTGTGTATGAGAAATTCCATAAAGGTAATTTACTGACTGTGACTAGGGAAGAAAACATTCAAAGAAGAAGGAAATTTTGTAAACCTTCCTCTATAATAATTTTTTAAAGTTTTAATTTAAGCAGATTAATGCACTGCACTATATTAGGGCCTATTATTCAGCATTCCTGAAAACAGGGATATCAGAAATACGTTTCAGGGCTATGAACCTCTGTCACACTGAATGTTGTAGTTGGTGCAAACATTGGATCAGGTGGTTGAGCCAGAAATAGCTTATTTTGCATATTTGGTTAGATGTAAATACAAAACCACTGTTGTAATTAAATCAGCAATATATTTTATTACTATATTTTTCAGAGGTTTGTTTGCTTGTTTCTGGAGGAAGCATTCCTTTCTCTTCCATAATGAATATTTCTTTCCTTGAATGATATACAGAGCAGTGCTATGAGCAAGAGGACCACACTACTTAAAAGAACTCGTAAAACTCACTCATTCATGGTGTGGCAAGTGATGTATTGAAATGTATCACATTTTTAGTGAAGAGTTTTTATTGCAAACAGTAATATTTACACATTCTAATGTGTAATTACCATTTCAAATAGTAATTTACTTCAATGTGATTTTTTCCAGCTAAATAAATCATTCAATTCAATATTTCTCTGAAATACCTTCATTAATTTTTGCAACCATTGCTTCTATATTTCTAGAGCTAGCAATTCATTCAATAATTTTATGTGAACTGAAGTGACTGGCTTTTATTTCCCCCTTTTCAACTGAATGTTTTAGTAAAAAACCACACTTGGATCCTTTGCTGTGAGTTAGTTTGGGGACATTTCACCCCAATTATGTTGAGAAATGGCAGCAAGACAGATTTTGTATGTGGAGCAGATATTGGTAGGTTTCAAAAAAATCCCTCATTGAATCAGGTTACTGGTGCATAAGTAGACTTGTTGATAATATATTAAAATGAACCACAGCATAATTCCACAAAAGAAGGAGTTCTTTTCCCATTGTGCTACCCACTCTTTCTGTGAACCGAATTTTTGAAATTCTGTTTTATCCCATATCCTGCTTATAAATATTAAAAATAAGATATGTATCTTCCCAGCAATCCTATTGCTGCAGGGAAATAACAATAAATAACAGGAAAGTCCTGTTTTCCTTCACTGATTTTGGTGAATTTTAAAGACTAGATAAAGCAGTTTAGGAAACTGCTATACTTCCTCTCTTTCCCTCAAAACCAGAAATGCTAAAGCAATCAAAAAGTAATGCATTGGAAAGATACATAGAGAGAGAGGTTTCATAACTAGTGAACAATAGAATTAATGTGAATTAATGTGTCCACTGCCTTTGGTTATGGAGGGCTGTTTAGTCTCTGATTACGAACAGAGATGCACTTTCACATTGAGGGCTTTTCTGCAGGGTGGCACTAATAGGATCTCCCTCTTCTATCTTGCTATATCCTTTTAGCCTTTATCTCTTTCAAGTCTGCCTGACATTGCCCTGGGTGTTGAAACAGTATCAGAGAAGAAAGATGAGTGTACACACACAGTTGTGTGCTCGGAGTTGAATCTCATAGCCTGGTCTCTCAAGACCTAAACCAGCTAAAACATTCCTCTCACATTTTTATTTATTTTGTATTTATGATTCTTTAACAAAATATGTCAACTAAAAGCATTAAAAAGAAAAAAAAAGCAGGAAAATTAAATGTACATTTCTACAGGAATTTCAGGTGTGTGTGTGGCTCAGCTTCGCGAACGAAGATTTGGGCAGGGCTGTCCCCACGTGGGTGTGCCCTTCCAGCCTGCGCAGTGGATTTTAGGTGAGGCTCAGCGTGCGCAGAACTGGCCCCACCGTTTCAGTCCTGAGGTTCATCTGCCACGGCCGAGCGAGCTTGGACAGTGCCAGTGAAGTCCTCGGGACTAGAACCTACAGCACCCGGCATTTCCCAGGAGGTTTCCCATCCAAGTACTAATCCTGGGCTGACCCTGCTGAGCTTCCGAGATCTGACGGGATCGGATGTCAAGGAGGCATTTAACTGCCTTACAGGAATTTCAGGTAGTTTATTCTAATTATGCTTTCAAAAACCTAGACCAGTCTTTAGCAATACATGGCCTCCAGCTCACGGGGTTTTTTCATTTATGAAGCACATTCTTATGCAAAACCTCAGGTAGTTCTGGGATCAGCAGCCAGTGCCTTTCTCAAGCCACTCTAGAGATCACATTCTGCAAAGACAGCTACCAAAGTGGCATATGGAGGAAAACTGAATAATTTATTGTAGGAGTCTGTACAGAAAGGTGGAAGAGAGACCTCTGCATTGCTAGGAGGAAATAGAGGGTGTAAATGCATTTATTTGAAACTCACCATGGATAAACTGAAGCGCTTGACAGTCTATCCAGAAACCTGATTGGGCAGCTGTGATCTAGCATATTTTAGTAACCTCTGTGAGTAAACACTCAGGAACACAGAGACATTCATGCATTTGCTCACACATAGACACACTCGAAGTAATATGTAGTAAATGTTAGACCTTTAGGAATTCATTTTCTCATTTCCATCTATATAGCTCCTGTTGGCATACATTTGCTCTGCTTTTAGTATCCTGTGGGGGTACAGAGGCCAGAACAAACCCTGTTTAAATTCTATTGAAGTCAGTTGAGTTATCGCAGAGAGCAACTTGATTTATTTACTTTGTTTATTCAATCCAACTCCCATGTAAGGCATAATTAATACAGAGTGGAGCTGAAATTATTTTACATACGCAGATAGATGTTAAAATATTTTTATTGTTTTTTCACTCTTGCATATGAAGAAATAGAAGAAAATGCCTAATATATTTTGACTTATTTTTATTCAGTGAAAAATTTCGGTTACTTCTCAACTTTAATTATTAGTTAAAGTCCATCCAAACTGGTGGTTGTAGATATATACATAACATTAATTATGCACTTATTTGGTTTATTGAACAGATGATACTTTCTGAACCCAGGACATGAGGGAAAAGTGCTTTAATAGCAAACTAAGTCCTCTGAAAAGGAGATGCAATCAGCATAAATTATGATAGCAGAATTTCACCTTTTAAAATCAGATCAGTGTAAATCCATCTTTTTATTAAAAAAAAAATTGTCCCAAACAAAAGTATCAAGAAATTATGCCAAAAAGAGGTAACATTGTACAAATAAAAGCTTTTATAAGCAATGAAAGACTTCAAAGTGACTACTTAATAATCTGGAAATAAATCTTGTCTAGAGACATATTTAATTTACTAGCATGTGTAATGACACTAGATAAAAACCCTGAAAATGAATACATCTGAATCTGGGTTGTGTGACTGATTTGCATAGGAGTTGATTTTATCATCTGCTTACTATATCTAATAACACAGCACAAGTTTATAGTGTCTTAATTGGTTTAGGTTATTGGTTCTTAAATATACACTGTGTAAGTGTTCCTTGGTATTAAAACCCATGGTTGACTGGAACATAATTTGCACTTCATCTTCCATTTCAGTGACTCTGTTAATTCCATTCTATCATTCCTATCAATAAATGACTAAATGACACTAAATGAGCATTCAAAGTAATTTGCCTTGAATTCCCTGCTTTGTGACTTGTATCCCATTTTGCATTGATTGGCAGCATGGGAGAAACAACTGTTGGAAACTGTTCCCTTCACTTCTGAATTGCCTTACTAAAGAACAGATATGTTAATTAATTTTCTTCTTGTTTCCTTCTCTCTTGTCCTACTTTTAACCCATTCTTGTTTCACCACTTAAAATTTCTGCCCTCTTCAGGTTTCCAGAAAAACTGCAGTTTTACAGGACAGGGATATGCAAAATTCATCAGGGTCATATTAGACAATGGACCACCACTGGCTAACATCATGCAACTTCCCTTGGTGGTTTGAATTATTTTTTTCCCCTCAAATTGTGTGTTTAGTCCCAAAGGGAAATTTCCTATCAGGAAATCCAGCAAATGAATACATGAAAATATGTGAGACTCTGAGTTTTTTATATAAAGACATTAAGCCCACAACTGGCTCACTGAAAGATCAAGGTCTGTGTATTAAAACAGAAGAGGGAGAGTTAAGGAAACCTTACTTAATATGTTTGCTGCAGAAATTTAAAACCTGGGAATTTATATTTAGTGGGAACAGACTCTGTAATCAAGGTGAGGGTTCTTGGTTTTACCATTTAGAGAACAAAAAAAAAAAAGGAAAGAGAGACAGGAAAAAAAAGATTTGCAGACAGAATTAATATGAAGATATGATGGTAACACAATGCAATTTAAATGTGAAAACCAAGTAAAACAATATGAGATACACCCATTTTTTGGGGAAGATTTCCCCAGTTTCTTTGAAGTCAATGTAAATTTTTTAAGCTAGTGGCAATCATTACATAAAATGACAGCTGAAGGCTCTGTTTCTCTGTGTTATTACCACAAAAATGTAGTGAAAAATAAAATGTGCATAAGAAAAAGGAATATTAGAATTATTGTATGTGAAAAGGTGTTCTGTTGTAGCTTATGTAGATACACATATATGAGATTAGAACAGATATTTGGAATAGAGATCCTTTCAGTGCTTAATTTGAGTGTACAATGGTAAGTCTTGAAGGAATGAACAATGGTGGTTTGGTCTTAAAAGTCACAAAAAGGAATTGTCTAACCCGAGTTTATTAAAATAATCTCAGATAGCTTTCAAATCAGTAGGTTGACCTGAAAGCTGCAGAAACGTGAATAAATGCCTGATATTTTAGGAAGCTCATTAAAATAAATTTAGACTCAAGCATAGCAACTCTAATAAGGTAATGGAGATGTGATAGTGGCGATGTTTATTCTGATCTCAGCTGATTGGGGCAGAATTCACATATAGGTCTTCCCACCAATTAGGCAACTAGTGAGAGAATAAATGACACTACACTTTCAGCACATTACAGTCCTCTAATACAATCAAATAGTGTTGAAATATCATAACACTCTCATAACAATGGACAGAAGTCCCAGAAATTGCTCCGGTACAATAAGATGTGCAGCTAATGAAAGCTGGTAATGAAGAATAATTCAAGATGAAAGTTTTGCCCCTGTAGCCCAGGCATGTCAGATGCTTTTTCTGCTTACAGATTGTGTTCTTGTAATATATTTCCATTTTTAATGTTGGCTGTGAAGTTTCTATGACTGTGGAAAACATATATGGGTGGGTTTCCCACTATGCAATTCAGGGGTGGCTTTAAAAAACAGATCTGTACCAACAGATGTTGAAGGGAGAGCAAGATATAGCCAATCTTGAGGGATTTAAAATGCAATTTTGTGGGAACTGAAGTCCTTAGTATCATTAAGGACTTTAAAGAAATCAGTTTTGCACCAAACCTTTTACTGGATTAAAAGAATTCTTCTACTTCTTTGAATTAAGTAGTGTTCTCCAGGATACTGAAACTGCATCAGTTTTGCTCAAAACCAAGCAAGAACAATACAGCACTTCATTTTACTATTTGATTCAAGTAGATGAGTAATGATATAGTCTCCTTTTACTCGATGATCTTCAGTGGTGAACAGATCAAAACTGGAACCTGTAAAGGACACATATAGTGATTATTTTGTATATTTGATGCTACAAATATAAATGAGTGATTTGTGCAGTCATTAGGAATCAGGTACCTGAATCCATTAACTGAGTAGGTTTTAGAAAATGTTCGGAAATAAAAAAAGGTACTGTTAAAGTACTTTTGAATAGTACTTTTAAAGCTGTTTTGGTGGGATCATATTTACTGCTAATCACAATTTTTAGTACAAATATAGGTATATATTAAAATTATGTATAAATTAAAAGTTATTGTTCTAGTTTTGTATTAAAAGTCTAATTTCAATGCTGAACACTAACATTTGTTTTATACTTTGCCTTATGAGTGTGTGAATTTTGATACCTTCAGAGTGACTTGGAAGATATTAACGCAGTAGAGTAATAAAGGATTAATTACTTTATGTAGTCTGATAATCATCAAGAATAAAATTTTTACTTCAAAAATTGGATTGCAGAATACAGAAAGCTTTTTTTCAGATACGAGCGCTCCTAATTCCCTCTCTTATCACCTGAAAAAATTGCAGGCAGTTTTCAATAATTGCTGTGCTCTGTGTTATTTGACTAGAACTTATGTTAAAACAAAGTAATCTGTTTAATTAAGTACAGATTTAAGTGTTACAAGACAGTGAGTTTATCTACTGCTCCAATTACTTGTTACAGTGGTGAATGGAAATTGTATTTGCATTGGCAGATATAAAATTTACAAACAAATTACATGTTAGCATCGTGGATACTACTGTATTTCAACTTTTTTTTTTTTCAGGAGTGGAAGGTAAGTTATGATCCACTCATGAATATTCATAGGTCCTTTCTTGTTCTCTGGATGTCAGAAGTAAGTGTTTTTCAATGCAGAAACAGATCAACATACAACATGCTACCTAAGACCAAGCATCCTTAAATTTTCACCAAAGGAGAGATAGTGACATAATACTAAATACTAAAAGATTTGTTGTAGGAGAAAAAAGAAATAAATTTTATTTTTAAAAAGTAATGACAGTGTCATTGAAAGTATACTGAAATTAACTCTATATGGACTCATAAGTGCATCAGTTATCTTGCATTCCTTCCATTTAGGACCTCAGTGGAGAGCTGCCACCCACCTGCATGTAGGGCCCTGAAAGTCTTTGTCAGGGTGAGAAGAACGCAGAAACATGCAGCATCTTGTGGCCAGTTGCAGAATCCAGGCAGTTAAGAACACTCAGATACACCCCTACAGGATCTCCCAGTCTCAGCTGACAACCTCACCTGTGGATGGAACAGAAGAGCAAAAGCACAGCGCTAATAAATGTGTAAGAAGATATACACTGGCTGAGGTTGAAGTGTTGTGAGATTGCTTGCAAAAAGTGAATTTCTGAGCAATCCAAACTGCTTCAGCTCCGTGAGAATCACGCTGATATTTCAGCCTGCAAGGACACACACCTGCTGTTTGTCTGGTAGGTGACGGTCACTCCTTGCAAGTGTTTTCATGAGAACGTCTCAACTGCCTTCCTGATCTCTGGACATGGACCTCAAAACATCGGGATGAGATAATACAAACACCGGACTTGTGAGAGATTGGCTTTTAACCAGTTAGAAGCTCTAGGGTGTTGGGGTGAGACCCTTTTAGCCAATAAGATGTACCTCTAACCCTATATAAACTGTGTGCTGTGTGAAATGAAAGGTCTTCACTATAAACTTCATAAGCTTGTTGGTGAAGTCCTTTTCTCCGCGAAAGTTTGTTTACTTTAATTGAAGTTTGCTTTGTACTATAAGGCTTAGTTCTTTTTGGAGGCTTTTAAAAAACGTGGCACCATCTGGTTGTGCTGGTTTAAAGGCGAACCAGCAGGGGAAATGAACTCACCATGAGAGAGATTATAAGTCAGAGCTAAAATTTAATAATAATATTACAATAACAACACTGACACAAAAGGGAAATTGCTTTCAACTCACAAAACCCCCAGCAGTATAAGCCAGTGTCCTGGGGCACAAACCCAAGGGGGTTTGTTTGCCCTTGTGCTGAGACACCTGTGGTTCAAGTCCAGAGCAAAAGGAAATGAAAAACCTGTTGGTGCAGGCAAGAGCTGCGGTCTGGGCGAGAGCGGTGATCTCCTCCTGTCGAGGTCCTGCTGCTCCTCTGGATACGATGAGAAGTTCCCGAGGTCTTCTTACCCACCACTTATGTACCCTCAGAGAGCACGCAGTCCCTCCCCCTGGGCAGGGACTCACACAATGGGTGATTAACTCTGGGAGCCAGGGGGTGTTGAACTGTTGATGGCCCATTAGCAGCTCCGCCCCCCTCAGGCTGAGTGTGAAGGTGATAATGACTCCCTGGGCAGCTGCTGCTAATGGTCCATTGTCCTTGGGGAATGAATAGAGGGGGTAGAATACACAGCTTTGATCACCCCCCCACAGGGTTAGCTGGTCCCTCCTGCTCAACTAGGACACTGGTATAAACCGAAAAAGACTAATAGTTTGTCAGCACAGCTACAAATACGGTTTCCCCATATCTCTCAAATTCTTTCCTCTGAGGTTCATTATTTCACTTCTGCTCACATTATTCAAGGCCAGGTTGAATGGGGCTCTGACCAGCTTGGTCTAATGAAAGGCAGGGAGGTTGGGTGATGTTTGATGTCCTTTCCAATCCAAGCCACTCTATAATTCTCTGAATCTATGAATATGAATGTTAGCTCCTGACTTGTAGTTTTTATGTACTGAGCTTAGAATTGGAAATATGCTGTGGACAAAACTCTGACGTGGAAGTCACCGGTTGTGAAAGAACAGATATCCATAATCCATTAACCTCCAAAATGTCATTTCCATTTTGTGTATTAGCAATGCTCCCTGACACAATTGCCAAAACGGATAAGAGTTTTTGGGAGAGACAAAGGAATGGCAGGAAGCACTCTCTCAAGTTAAGAGCAGAGATAATTCAGGCCCTAGAGGGAAGAGGGGTCCAAGAGAATTAGTTTATATTTAAGGGTAGCTGATTACAACCTCAGGAACAGTTCATCCCAATGAGCAGGAAATCAGGTGAAAGTGTCAAGAGCCCTGCATGGATGAACAAGATGCTCCTGGCAAAACTGAAGAAAAACAACCCAAGAAGTACACAAAAAGTGGAGTCAGAGATAGATATCCTGGGAAGAATTTGGAGACACTGCCTGAGCATGCAAAGGTGCAGTTAAGAAAGTCAAAGATCACTTGGAATTGAATCTGGAGAGGTATGTCAAGGGCATCAGGAAGGGCTTTGTCAAGTCCATAAGCAGAAAAAGGAAGACTGAGTAAAATTTGTGCCCACTGTTTAATTAGACAGTGGTCCAGGACAAGAAAAAAAGATGAAGTGCTGCATGGATTCTTCACTTCAGTGTTTATCAGTAAACCAACCTTCAGGAACACCAGGCTACAGAGACCATGAGGGAGAAAGGAAAAGCTACTTTTGGTGAAAGAGTATCAGATCAGAAGGTACTTAAGCAAACTGGTCATACACTAGTCCATGGACCCTGGTGGGATACCCCCTGCTGGGGGAGCTGGCAGATGTCATTGTGAGGCCATTCTTAATTATCTTTGAATGATCTGGTGGCTGGGAGAGAAATCTGAAGACTGGAAGGGGAAAAAAGTCACTTTAAGTTAAGAAAGACATCAAGAAGGACACAGACTGATCAGCCTCTCTTTGGTCTCTTGGAATGTTGTGGACCAGCTAATCCTGGAGACCATTTCCAGAGACATGAAGGACAAAAAAGTGATTTGGAATAGCCGGCATGGATTCACAAAGGGGAACTCATGCTTAATGAACCCAGGTGCTTTCTACAGTGAAATGACTGGCTTTGTAGATGAGGAAAGAGTAGTGGATATTGCCTACCTGATATGTCATAGGGTCATGCTGCCATCCTGAGGGACATTAATAGGCTGGAGAAGTTCATTCCCAGGAACCTTTCACAGTTCAGCTGAGGGAAGTTGAACCTTATGCAGCTGGAGAGGAGCAACCCAATGCATCAGCACAAGCTGACAACAACCCAGGTCATGCCTTGTAGGACAGGATCTATGGGGGTCCTGGTGGACACCAAGATGAACATGAGCAATCAATGTAATCTTGTTTCATATGAGAAAAAGGGCTGTTAACTTCTCTTCCTATTTCCAAATTTTTATGAAAATGTTTTCCAAAAACCTAAATATCAAATGGAAATCAAGAGGGTTTTCCTGTTTCAAGCCCATTTATTCTCTCTTTATTTCAGGTAGTTTTCAAACTGTTTCTATTTTTGTCTCTTTAGTTTTCTTATAAATGGTGTTTTTCAGCTACTTTATACTCTTAATGAAGTACTCATCAGCATCTCAATGTTACTAATATGCACAAAACCTGTTAGTCTTACAATTATTTAATAAAAATACTTACAGAACTTGATTTATATGGCATTTTTAGTTTTTATTTTTATAAGGAAAAATAGTACTTCTCATGACTCTCAATGGTTTTTTAGTCATATAACTAAAGCTCCAAGGTCTACCATGATAAATTAGTGAGCTATGGGTCATTAGCAAAATGTGAATTAATGCAAAATGCACAATAGGCTGCACATTTTATCCTTTCTCCAGATGGTTAATTAAATATTTGAAAGCACAATATGACAAAAGTATGACAATATTATTACTTAATGGCATTGACTATGGAAGGGGTTTAATTGTTCTATTTCTCTCTTTCATCATTGATTAAAATAATGTATTTCAATAAAATTTAGCATCAACCAGCATCTCAGTATTTCCTCTTAGCTGAAAATTAGGTCATCTTTCCTTAGAAGGAGTGAAAATTATTATCTGCTGAACAAATTGGAATGTCATGTTAAAGATACAGCCTTACAATATCTAACTTCTTTAAGGTTGAGATGACACATCCCATATATTTATGTAAGTCTAGTAATTCCCAGGTATACGGTTCTAAAAATCCACATTACGACATCTTCACTGTTTATTCATAAAAGACCTTATCAATCAACAATATGATTTTGAAGTGTTTTTAAGAACACTAAAGAAAATTTGACATTATAGCTGTTTATTTCTTGTGATATGTAGAGAACTATTTTAAAATTCATTAAAACATAAGAAATGTGGATTATTTATTTATATTTAATTTATAGTATTCTTAGAGCTATTAAAATATTTGAGTATAAATACATTGAAGTACTAAAATCTGGTTATTTGATTACAGTAAGAACCAGTGACCCTGGTAAGCTGTTTCTCCAAAGACCTCAGTCTCTGAGATGCAGAAGGACTCCGTGGCACTGTAAGCAAGGCTCCTCACAGGCTTTTACTGCATGTGGCATTTGGCTTGTAGACCTATATTTTTCAGATTTTATCATTACCTTTTAAATGAAACAAGTTGTAGGGCTGCAGAATTACCCCAAATGTGTGTGTGGGTGGCTTGGCTTCGCGAACGCAGATTTGGGCAGGGCTGTCCCCACGTGGGTGGGCCCTTCCAGCCTGCGCAGTGGATTTTAGGTGAGGCTCAGCGTGCGCAGAACTGGCCCCACCGTTTCAGTCCTGAGGTTCATCTGCCACGGCCGAGCGAGCTTGGACAGTGCCAGTGAAGTCCTCAGGACTAGAACCTACAGCACCCGGCACATCCCAGGAGGTCTCCCATCCAAGTACTAATCCGGGGCTGACCCTGCTGAGCTTCTGAGATCTGACGGGATCGGATGTCAGGGAGGCAAATACAAGGGGAAAACACCCATCTCTTGTAAATTATTGATTATGAGTGTTGACTAAACTGACAGGACTAGGAAGACAGGGATTGTACAGTCTCTATGAAGTCTGGATGGAAGTCCAGGGGGGAAAAAATAAAATTATCAGGTTTGGGAAGGGAGATGAAATTTGCTAATCACAGTTTGCTACAAAATATCAGTAACCTGTATGTGTTCTATCCTTTGGCATTATTTCATTTGGGAACTCAGAAACTCCTTTAGTGAATAACACCTTACATAGTTGCACTGCAGAATCATGACCATATTCTGAAGACTTGTTATGTGACTTACTGGTACTGTAAATTCAGAAGACACCTAAAGATAATGAAGTTTTTTAAAATATTTGTCTAAAGGGCCATCCGGAACAAAATAATTCACTTAAAACTTATATTCCTTACAGAAAACATGCATTCCTATTGAAATATTTTGATCTGTATAATTTTGAAAATGTCCTACTGTGTCTTTCTGATGAAGTCATTGTTAAGAGACAGTATAAGAGTTTTTAGAGATGAGTATAAGAGATACTGGATATTAAAGGTAAAGAAAATAAGGATTTTGAAAAAAGAAATAAAACATAAACCCTATCTAAAAGTGATATAGATTGGTATATCTCTATTAATTATAGTCCACATTCCTTTCCATCAATATCCATAATTAAAGAGAAAACAGTGGGGAAATACTGGACACCAGTGGGGAAATACAGGACACCAGAATCTATAAAATATTAAGCAAAAAACCAACAATCAGATATTTGATTTGTGCAGAAATATTCACAGTCTTATGGTGATACTACCAATATTAAGATACAGAAGTGAGGATACTAGTGACTACCATAACAAACCTAAGAAGCTGTTTTTAAATGTACATATTCTTTACCTGTTATTGATGTTTTGGCAGTAACTGAGTACTGTGTTCAGTTCTGGGCCCCTCAGTTCAGAAAGGATATTGAGGTGCTGGAGTGAGTCCAGAGAAGAGCAACAAGGCTGGAGAAGGGACTGGAGCACAAGCCCTATGGGGAGAGGCTGAGGGAGCTGGGGGTGTTTAGCCTGGAGAAGAGGAGGCTCAGAGGTGACCTCAGCACTGTCTGGAACTACCTGAAGGGAAGTTCTAGCCAGGTGGGGGCTGGTCTCTTCTCCCAGGCACTCAGCAATCGGACAAGGGGGCACGATAGGCTTAAGCTTTGCCAGGGGAAATTTAAGTTGGATATCAGAAATAATTCTTTCTAGAGAGAGTAATCAGGGATTGGAATGGGCTGCCCAGAGAGGGGGTGGATTCACCATCCCTAGAGATTTTTAAACGCAGATTGGACGTGGCACTGAGTGCCATGATCTGGTAAAGGGACTGGAGTTGGACCAAGGGTTGGACTCGATGATCTCGGAGGTCTTTTCCAACCCAATCCATTCTATGATTCTATGATTCTATGATTCTATTTATACCCAACAAATGTAGCCTCTTCAGAACAGGACAAACCTTTCCTTCTCTGCAGAATTTGTTTCCCTCCAGGTTGTCCCAAACAGCAAGAACATTGCTAAAAGCTCATCCAAGGTTCTGAACAGATGCAGCTGAGATAGGAAACCATGGGACTGGTTTATGCTTCTAAAACTTAGGACACTAAGTTGTATTGGAAAAATTTTGCTCACTCTTCTGTCTCCTTGTCATTTGATAAAACCTCCCTTCCCAGCCGGTAGGTCTGGAATCACTTGCAGCGTGTAGTGTACAACCATCACTACTGGTTTCCTTAAAAATATCCTGTCCACTTGTAACACCTAAGAATCATTGAGGTTTTAGGATAAAATCCTAAACACAGAAATGCAGATGTCAAGGTGTGCAGACAAGGATCTTTTCCAAGAGTGGGGAGAATAACCATGACCTGTCTGTGGTTAGTTCTGGAAAAGCATTGACACTCTGCATCTCTATTCTGAAGGGTGCATAGTTTCTGGAAGGAGCTGCAGTGTAAGATAGTGAGAGTCTGAGAAGAAAAAAAATAATTCCAACATGGGTAACTTGGAAATCTGAAAGGATGTTTTGGCTCTACTAAATTTTATTCCATTCTTTATTTCTCCTGTGATATAGTGGATCACTTACAAACACCACAGCTACATTTAAAGACTTGTAATAAAATATACTATAAAATTTTATCTTAATTTTCTTTTCTAGTTAAGTTTGGGTTTGTTTTTTTTTTTTTTAAATGTGAATTAAATGTCAAATACTGCAATTCATAATAATCTACTGAATGGGGTTCCAATGTACACCTGAATCTCTGGTATTCATAGGATTCTTGTCTTTAGTAGTTAGAATTTAATTCATATAAATGCACACACACACACATATATATATATACATATATGTACACACACACACACATTTTATCTATGCAACTCCACTTAGCAATACAGTAGATTTTTAGAATTCAGCTACGCCACAGGCCCACAGAATGACTGTGGCATGTCTGGAGATTACCTAATCAAACCTCTTGCTCAGAGCAGCATCAGCTAGGCCAGGTCTCTCAGAGCTGCGACCACTCAAGTTTTAATATGCCCAACGATGGATATTTCAAATGTTTTAGGTTTTTTTACTTTCTTAAAAATACTTCTGAAATTGAGAAATACCTGGTTTCTCAAAATGGTGTGGCAGGTCTGAGATCAAGTTTACCTGTTCACTCAATTGGGAAAAAAGAACTGAAATAAAGATGAATATGTTTTGCATGAAGAGCACGGTAAAGACACAATATTCTCTTCAGTTAAGATAATATGATATTAACTTGTTGGCATTAAAATTTAATTTGTGCTGATCTAACTTGAATAATTAATGTTATTCTTGTATTAAAATTCAGAAGGAGTATGCTTCCTATTTTCTAGCCTGAATATATTAGGGGCTTAGCTGTCAAATGACTTGACACAGAGCCAAGAATTTGCAGAGATACTATTACCTGAGATCACATTTGAAAGGGGGAAAATGTTGTTATTGGAGCAAAGCTCCAAATAATTACAGCCTATGAAACTGAAGGTCAAGACAAGGTGTTCCCTCACAGAAGAAATTCTTAATAGTACAAGAAAGAAAGTCACTTTTGGTGAACCTTTCTGACTAGTGATTGTAAAAGCTAAAGCTCATCAGGGACCAGTTGACCCATTTCAAAGGAAAATAGGTAGTGAGGTACAATCAGCTATTTCCTTAAAACTACTGTCTTCTCTCATTTGTCCTTTACAGCACAGATAAGTACTAGCTGAAGCTGAAGAAAGGGAAATTTTATAAATAAATTTATATGTTGATAAAGCTAACATTCACATTAATGATCTACAGTATAGTAGTAATGTCTGGCTACTCAATGTTAATAGCAGCGTTTGGTAGAATTGACTCAGTTTTCATGAGTACCACAAGCATCATGTTTTTGTCTGAAAGACTTTTAAAAGTACAATTTAGATTCTTTGCTCTTCTTTCTTTTAAAACTTAGGATATCTGTAAGAAATAAGGACATAATTTGAGTGTGAATAGTCTTAGATAAAGCTCCTCAGAGTCAAATAGAAGGTTTGACACCAAAAGGGCTGTCAGATTCTAATGTCACAGGTAAATAAGCTCTTCCTCTCTGACCTTTTTTTTTCTCAGTGTCTACAATAAGAACATCAGAAAAAGAAAGTATTTGCCTCTTCCTTTGACTCGTATTTTGTAGATTTTCCCCTTAGCCTCATCCAGAAATTCATTCAGTAAAGACATTTCACTACATAGAAGATACAAATTCTATTTCAACAGTCCAAAAAGTAAATTATTAAAGATGTCACTAAGTTTTTGTTGCTTGTATATATACACACACATCCCCACATGCACAGAGAAAATGGACATCAGTAATCTATTCTTCTATTCTTGAAAAACAATCTTTTGAAAAGAGAAAATTACTGAGTGGTTTGTTGTGAATAGAGGAGGACACCCAAGTTACTGTGGAAAGCAATCTTAAATGCCATTGGTACCTCAAAACAGTTTTTCCAAAACAAACAGGCAAGGATATCACATTTACCACAGAACCTTAGAGTTGGAGAGTTGGAATAATAGAGACATTTATATGAAAATGCACAGATGACAAACAAACAAACAAACAAAGAAAAAACCCCAAGAGGTGAAACAAGTAGTGGTCAAAATAGGTATTGTACTGGTATTGTTTAAATATTTTATTTTGAGTAGCCTGATGCCAAAGGGGTTTTTGTTCTGATTTTCACATTTTGTAGATTTTAGGAACACAGTAGTTGTAGATTTTTAGAGGGTTAATATTTCTAACAGTTTAAGTTTAATGCCTTTCTATCACTACCCCTGTCCCAGAACAGGGAGCTCAAATTCCTTTAGTTAATTAATCTTGTTTAGACTCCTTTCCAAGGTAGAGCTGAAGGATATCAGAAGGCCTACAAAATGAAACATAAACACAGGTCAGAGTGACCCAAAAGCCAGAACTGGATGAACTCCAAGAGACCTTTGTGTGCCTGAGGAAGAGGAGCTGATGAAGACAGAGGGTCTTGACGACCCCAGACCCAATTCCAGGGGGTTGGACCAGAGGTGGGACTGGGGCTGGACTGAGAAATGTGTAAAGCAATGATTGGAGGGATCTTATTATAAAAGCCATGGAAACAAGAACTGGGACACATGCATGTCATCCTGTATTCCTGTGGGCTGTAGGCCCTGTGTTATTAAAGGACCTTTACTTTTTATCTTACCCTACACTAACGTGGCTCGAAGTCCTGTTTTTGGGGGGAAGGGTCATTCACGGCATCAGCCAAATGCATACAATCCAATTTTTAAACAGGAATTACCAAGGCTGCTTTCCAGAGCTGAATTTTACAGGTCAGACAATCAGACATTTTCAATTATTCAAAACTTTGATAAACATCTTTGAAGAAACTAAGCA
Organism: Pithys albifrons albifrons; assembly: GCF_047495875.1. NCBI lineage: Eukaryota > Metazoa > Chordata > Aves > Passeriformes > Thamnophilidae > Pithys > Pithys albifrons. Next base: position 4,764,766 of record NC_092458.1, on the reverse strand, counting down.
TGGAAGCAGAGGCTTGGGACAGATAAGCTGGTGACGCTGTTATTAGAAATAAGGTTTGTGGGTAATTAACCTGTGCAATTCAAGATGTTGAAAATATTACTGTAATCTAAGATGGCAGTTCATTGTTTTCTCAAAAAGTGCTCATAAACCTATTTTGGTTCACCCAATTATACGTTTGTGCCTAAACAACATAACTGGTTTACGTTAATTGTAATATTTATGGCTAAGCAGGACAAAAACTGTTTGAGGGTTCAAAACCCCTCCATAATAAAAAAAACCAAAACAAAACACCAAAACCCCAAACCCACCCAGCCCAGTTATAAATTCAGACCATATCACTAAACAGTTTTCACAATCTAACCTATTAGGTTAGCTGGATTCTTTATAATGAACAAATTTTACCTAGATGCAACTTTTTTACTGGACAGTTATTTTCCTGATTTTTGTTATCTCGTATCCACCAATAGAGATTTGTTAAAAGACAACACCCAGACTTAATCAGTATAAAAAGAACACTGGGGGATTTCTACCTGCTTCTTTGAGTGGAGTATTTTACCAAAAAAGAGGCTGCGATGCACTAAGTAATTAATATATATCTGATTGTTGACAACAGAGGTTCCCATTCATTGGCTTTTTTTATTCTCCTTAGTAAAGAGTAATGTAAAGTTTTCTTTAACCTGAATTAATTTGTAACTGTGTAGCCTAACTGTAAGAGAATGTGTCATATCATGTTGGGAGTGCAGCCAATTAATCTGTAAAATTTCATTTATATCTGCACAAACCAATCAATCTCCACAGTGTGAGGGGATTAAAAAAAGAGTTTAACACTTTAACAGAAATGACTGATACTCCATTATAAGTAGAGAGTAAGAGGCCAGGAACATAATCTCCACACTTCATTTTTATTTCAGTTAATATTTTGTATAAATTTTCATAATTTATTTCATGTTATTAAATGTAAAGTTGCAAAGATAATTCTAGTATTATTTATGGTTTTCCATCACAGAAAGCTTTCACCAAATCAGCTGTTGAGCAGAAGTTAACTTTTGCTTGAAATTAATTTTGATGCATTTTCTATAAGAAATCTTTTGAACTTTATAATGACAAAGATCTTATCTAATACAGAAATATTTACTTATGGTTAAAAGTTTCCAAAATAAACCTGTAAAAATCATATAGAATTTACAATAATGGCACCCTTTTTACCATATTATGAAAAAACAACACAAATATCTGATTACTACTCCATGTTGTTAATAGATGTTTAAATCTCCATAATTGCTACAGTACAAAAATAACAGGTGTGAATACAATGTGAACATAAGTCCTTTTAAGGAAGTACATGAAGCCACTCTTAGTGTTCTAACTTGTGTACCAGTATTACTGAATCAGAGTGTAATAGACAAAGATCCTCAAGGAATATTTATTATTTAAATATCAGGCTATAAGTAATACTACTCACTGGTATACTACTGATTGATAAGACTAGAGAATAGGTGAAATACAGACAGAATGAATAAACAGTAATTTTAAAGATGTTAGAAGAAAGAAGACTTTATCTTAAAAAAACAAAGCAAACAACCTCTCTCTGAATACAGGCAAGAAAGACATCTGTAAATTCCTGAATATGGATAGCAAAATTAATAAGACAATCTAAAAGAGAGAATTAAATAGCAAAATGAGTCAAGGCTAATAATAAATCTGTTTCCAAACATACCTGGAGTAGAAAACCTGTCAAGGAGTCTTTTATCAGGGCATAAAAGCAGCATTACGATAAACTAAGCCAATTCTTTTCATCACCATTCACCTCAGGAGATACCCATACTAGCAGAAGATCTGCCTCAATGTGTAACACCTGTAGATGTTAAACAAAACTAACACTACAAATTTGCTCAAGCCAAATGTCAATCCAAGAGGTCTGCAGGACCTGAGAGGTAGAGACAGCTGCAGCAATAAAGGTCTATATAACCTCTCTTTTAACCTGCCTTGATGCTTATAACTGAATACTGGAAGTATGATTTGCTTGTTTAAAGAGTTGTTCCTGCATTTCTATGATTTCTATGCTTTCTTTTACTTAATGCTTCTCAAAATTAGGTTGGTGTTTCCATGAAACTTATAGGTAGGGAATACAGAAATAAATGGAGAACCTTATTATCATGTGAGTGTTTGAGAGAGACAACTGCACTCCTGAAGTCCTTACATCATGACACTGCACAATGCCATGATTAATTTGCATTTGCAGTATGAAGTGGTGTTCTAGTGCATTCATGTCAAGAAAGATATGTTTGATTTTAATAAGATTCAAAGAGAAAGTTGATCAGATACAGGGAAGAGCCTATGTATGTGGAATAAGCAGCTGAACTAGGAGTTTTCAGCATGGAAAAGTCATGGTTTAAATGGGGTTGACAAAATAATAAGTAGCATGGTGAAAAAAATAATTGTTTAATTTCTCTTCCAGCACAAGAAAGCCAAGAACTTACTGATAGCCTAAAGTAACCATATCATCAAAAATACAAAAAACCCATTATTTGTTCAGTTACAATAATGCTGATACTGATAGAACAAATTAATACAGAATAGCATTACTAATAATACCTCTAAAAGTGTTACAAAAGAATACTTACTAATATTTACTCATTGCCTTTTCCATTTTGATCATTCTGCCAGCATCCCTGTGGATCTTCAGGCTGACAGCAAGAGGTTTCCTGAGGCAGAGTGGCTGGGAGTATTAATGGCATTCCCAGTTTTTTGGTGCAAGGAGTAATGTGCTGGTGGCAAGAGTCACGTTCTCACTTTTACATCTGTTTTTATGTTTAGCACAGCCTGCTTCCATTTCACTGGTTCCTGGGTAAAGTTTGAAAGTGGTGCAGTAGCATTCTGCTATCGTTATTGATAGAAAGTGCTGTTGTTTGTTATGCAGTGGTTAGCCAGGGTTTTCAGACCTCATACTAGATATGGTGTGTATAGAGCTTAAGCACTGTCAAAACAAACTAAAATTAGTTCACATGTAGGCAAGTTCAGACCACTGCAGAGACTCTGCTGTATCAGCTCAATATAAGGCTTATGGCCTTCTAGTGAGAGGTCATATTTACTGGGCTACAAGAGAAAACATATCCATCTTGGTTCTCAGAACTAAAATAGATGGAAAATAGAAAGATGCATAGAAAATGTGCATCTTTGCCCTTTTTTATTTTTCCTAAGTGAAATGCTTATGGGTCCTGTCAGTAACCAAATTCTGTGCTAGCTGCAGCTTTAATGTGACACAGCATGGTTATTATTATTATCTCTATGTAAATTAATACATTGCCTCCTAACTGCAGCAAACCCTCACAGTTTTTCTATGACATAGCCAAGAAGGTAAAATTGAGGGCTTCAGTTTTAGCTGCAAATATGCTGTATTTATATTTGGGTATTCCCTCATGATTTCTCCATCCTGCAGTTTATTCTTAGGTTGAAAGCTATCAAGAGTCTCCTCTAAGGAAAGATTGGACATGGTTCTGAGTATGCTTCCAGAGGAGTTAGGATTTGCCTCTTAGACAAAATGGAAATGCTTTATGACGACAATTTTTGTAATTATCTTAAAGAGTCCTGTCTGATTTCCTGCCAGATCAATGAGCCTTCAGGCAGGGGAGAAACATTTCAGGATGTTGTTTTATCTAGTCTGCTCACAGAACAAAAATTCTAATGACCTTTAGTGTCTTTTTATCTTGTCGGGTCCTTCCACACTACTGGGATCTTAGAAAAATGGGCAACCACTGGCAATCAGTGTATTTGTCAGTTTTCATCATGACCTCCTAAAAGGTAACATCAAGGGCTTTGTCATCTTGCTGCTAACTCTCATCAGATCCTTGTTACTGATTGAAGAGTAGCATCCAGCAGAGGATCGCAGTGAACACCTATAGGAGTTATGTTAATGTCAGTCTGCAATGGGGGGATTTTTCACACTTCATAGCAATCTGTGGCTTCAGTGTAAACTGAAGCTCCTCGGAGCACACTTTTTATTGTGGAAGTCAAAAGTAAGATGGTGGTTTCTCAATAAACCATAGAAAAGAATTTAAGCTCTGTAGAACAAAATAAAACAAAAAAAAAATAGCCAACAGAAACAAACAAGCAAAAAATCCCCACAACACCTCCATGACAAGTTTAGTTTTCTCCTATAATGGAACAAAACCAACTAAACAGACAAAAAGCCAAATAGAAACCATTCAGGAAAATAAAACATACTCAAATATACTTTACAGTAAGAAAGGAAACACACAATTGTTGTAGTAATTGCTGTGCTATCTAAATTATTCAACCTACTAGTAGGTACTGTAACATAAACTCCAAAATTCCTTAACCATCCTTCTAGTCTGGAAGAGTTCTGGCAGTTTTCTGTCACTGTCAAAGCCATAGATAAAAATTTGTACTGTAGACATTTGGAATGACCTATTCAAGTTCTTCTTGAGTAAAAGTACATTTCATGCTGAACATTAAGAAGATCATTTGAAGAACTAAGACAACATTGTTTGCTAATTTTTTGAGGAAAGTAGCATTTCTGCTTTTAAATAAGACTCTCTCCTCAAAAACCACCTCAACATAAAAAATTGTATTCAGTACATGAAGAATTTTTGTCAAACATTACAAAATGCTATTAAAAATATCCTTTTAGAAAGACAGTATTGAAAGTACTGGTATTTTTGTAAAACAAAAACCACAGGCAAAATTATAGAAAGGCACTTGTTCAGTCACTTTATTCTTCTCTTGGTAGTGAAAGGCTGCTCCCTAAGGTGCATATCTAGTGCTTATTAGCCCTTTTTAAAGCATCAGGCAGTGTAGCTCCATTCTGTTCCCATGGGAGATTATTCAGTGATTTCAGAGATCTGACTGTCAGGAAGATTATCAGTCTGCTATTTAACCTTAATTTTCCTTATCCTAATTTAGTGTCATTACTCTCAGTTACCCCATCATAACATGTTTTGAGATGTAATATGAACAAATAGTTACTTAACAACAAGATAAACATCCCATCAGCTTTTCACAGGGAGACTTATTTTTAGATTCTTTTTAAATGCTGAGGGTCTTGCTTTATTTCTCTGCTGAGGCAATAAAAATAGGTACAAGAAAAATAAGTTAATGTCAAACTATGCATCTTCATAGGTATAGCTACCATCTAACAACTACTGTAGAAGGTCTGGTTTTGTACCTCTTTCTTTTGTGCATTTGGTTGCCCCTGGATAGCAAGGTTTATAATAATTTTGCTAACCCAGATTTTACTAGAAAATAAACTCTGTGCTGCAATAACAGATGTACAAAAAGAATTAGCCTCAGGATGAACAAAAGTATGCAGAGAAAAAAAAGTCAGACTACCCCCTTAGCAAAGAGAATAGCAGACTTTTGTTTTCTTTATTGGTGTTTTATTTTAGACTCTTGGGTTTAGAATAATGAAAAGCCAAATTTTATGGTTGTTATAGTTTGTGGGTTTTTTCCAACAACAACAAATTAAATCCACAGTGATATAATGTTACAAGAAGGACTCAACTGATGCTGTTGATAAGTTTCCCTACTAAGAAATAGCTCATACCTTTGTAGTTTGGAGGCCTACTAATTAATTGACAAAGCTCTGGGATCTATGCCACAAAGAGGGAGACATGAACTGAACTTGCCCTAGATATTATCAATATGAATGCTAAATCATAACAGGTCAGCATTGTAATGACCTAAAAATGTGGGAGTCATTGTAATGACCTAAAAATTCAAGAGTCTTCTGGTCAAACTCAAGCAACACAAGATGGCACTTCACTCACTGAAAGATTATTGAAAGTTCATCTATCTGAATGGCTATGCTAAACTCATGTGTGCTCATGTTCTACTTTCTCAAACTCTAGTTTGCTCAGTTTTTCTAGCCACACCCCAGACATCAAAGTGTATATAAGGATGACACAGGGATAGAAGGAACAGATATTGCTGCCTTACAAGACAAGGTTTCTTTCCTGTCACAAGACTCCTTCAATTATCAGACATGTGAGCTTTGTACCAGCAGTTTAGGGGTAGCAATTCAATACTGTCTTAGCAGATTTCCCAATATATTTATATGATAACTTCATCCAATGTTTATTTTGTTAATATAAAACCATTCTTAGAAAAAATGTTTACATTCCACATTGCAGGATTCAAATGAAGTTATCACTGTCAGGAAACTGAGTGTGATTATTAAATATATTTTACATGCCTAATGATAACATTTTCTTCTAAGTGACAGCCATAATAATGATTTGTTGCAGGATAACATGACAATTTTAAATAACCTTTCCATTCTAAGCATTTGGACACAGGCAGGAAAGACAGTGTAATTAAGGGGAAAAGAAAGAGGGAGTGCCACCAATTTATGACTTCACCTTTTACAACCCAATTAATCCAACAGGTTTTAGAACCAATAGATGAAAAATCTTCTACAATTCACAGAGTGAACAGGTGGCATAGCAGTATTGAAAAGGACCGTGAATATACACCAAATGAACTGGTGTTCTGCTCTAGTAAAGAAGCTGTCAACATTTGTATTACAAACCTCAGTATTCAAGGGTTTGTAAATTGTCTCTTTCAGATAACATCTGGAAAGATTGGCTTACAAGCTGCATGCCTAGGTACCACATAAAAAAATTAAAAAGTATATTTATTACTGTCGCAGGCTTGGCCTAGCTGTTACCAACCCTGGACTGCCCCCCTTCTCCCTCCCAGAACTCTTCCAGCAAAGGGAAGAAAAAAAAACCTGAAAAGAAATGCACTCAAAAGAAACTGAACTGAATAAAATAAATAAATTATATTTTCTAACATGTACAACCACACTGTATACACAGTACATAGGATCCCACCCCCAGGGGAAAGGGAAAAAGAGGACTGATTAACCAGAAAATTGGGAAGAAACAAACCCAAACCAAAAAAACCCAAATGAAACAGACAAACACAATTAAAAACCTTAAGGAAGGGGAACAAGCATGAAACAATCTCACCCAGGACAGGAGAACCACCAACAACCGGAGGGACCAGTCCAAGCTCTCCCACCAGCAACCCCGGCCAAAGAGAGAGAGAAAACCTAAACCACTCCTCCCCTGCTACGTGGAAGACACCTGTGGAATACTTGTAACTTCCTTAGATACAATGGTTACTGAGGAAGCCATGGGTCAAACCATTACAATTACTTAATCCACTTCATACTATTTACACTTGTATGATAATATTGTAAATGCTAGCTGTGACCTAAATTGCTGATGGAATGCCTTTATCTACCAGGGGAATTTGAATGGGCTGTTGAGTTCGTGAGCAGCTGTGCTGGCTGTCCACAGAAGAGCATGGCTGTCTCTAATCTCCTCCTTTGTAGAGGAGGCTTTAAGGACCTCTGGTGAGACTTGCCTGAGCACCCAGAGACTCCATGTCTGGGACGTTAATGTCTTGTGAGGCATTTTCAAACCCACTGTGAAGCCATTCTGAGGAACAAAATTGATGAAGGTGCCAAAAATAAAAGATGAGCAATTTGAAGTAGCACTACAGCCAAAGTAAATATTTGTGTTAAGTACATTTGGGCTTAAAAAGATTTCAAGCTGTGTTGAAACAAATAATTTTTTATATCCAACAGTGGTTTGCATAGGTACAGCCAGGCAGGTGTATCTGTGCATTGCATGCAAATCCTGCTTACACAGGGTATCATTTTTGGCCATAAAAGAAAACCAGAAGATTGTAAAATTTTGCCAGAGAAAATGGAATGGCAGCTCAGGAAGGATTTCAGGGTTTGGCTCACCAACCAAACATTTTTAAATTATAAGCTACCAGGCACTAAACTGCTTATGAGATTAGTATCAACATATTGTGCCTGTTAACTGTAGGTTTCAATCTATATCATGATCTCTGTGGCTGGATTGAACATAAAGGCAAACGTTGGTCTTGATACATGGATCTACTGAGTCTAGTTTTTGAAGCAGAAGTGAGAAATTAGTAAATATTGTAATAACAGATTCATGGAATCTATTCTATGAAGGGGTTATTTGACTGTGAAAGAATATAGGGAAAAAGTAAATGGGTTAAAGACATGTACCAGAAATAATAATGTGATTTTCAATTTGGACAACTGTGACCTCATTCTTTCAGGAGGAAACATCAGGAAACAAACAAACTAGCCAACCAGTTGAAGTGGAAATTACATTTTTAGTGCCATTTAGAGGAAAGGAAGTGCAGCACAATCAATCAGAGTTGCACCCACTGAGACTTTCATATGTCAAACAGATTCTCTCAATGGAATTATGAGTTCATAGAATCATAGAATGGATTGGGTTGAAAAAGACCTCTGAGATCAACAAGTACAACCCTTGGTCCAACTCCAGTCCATTTATTCCCCCCAAATTCTGAATGGGAATTTTTGCAGGTTTTGATATCCAAATGTTCCTGGAATTCCATGACTACTACATGCCTTATTCCCCAAGGCGCATTTGAAATTCCTATTTTAGATGGAATATATATTATACAAAATCTTCAGCTTCAGGACATCATCAACAAAAACTTGAGGCACTTAAGAACAAAATACATGTAAAGGTCTTGTGAAAGATTAATGTACAAAATAATGAATATGAATAGCTTCGATAAATACTGAGAGTGTAGGTAGTGAGAGGGAATATATTTGCTGGTATATCTAATTATATTCCACTGATGTGGCCAATATCTAAATGAGAATAGAATAAATAAATAAAAATTGTGTATTTTATGACGTGACTGAAAGCAAAAAACTTAATTCTGAAATTAAAAAAAAATAAGAACAAGCTTAAGCATGGAAAAATGATGATGAATGCTGATGGAAGAGGGAATGCAATCACTATAATTTTAAGTTAAGGTCTCACCCTCTTTGTCAGCACCTCAGCTTCTATTCTTCACATAATTAGATGGGAACCAAAAATTGAAAGCTGAGTCTTGCAATGGCTTCCAGTTCCCTTTGATTTTCTGAAACAGCAACAATTGTATTCCCTGTCTCAGAGAGTTGCATGTACCTGTCTCCCTGTTCCAAGTAGGACTCTGTTTCTTATGGCCATCTCTCACTAAACTGAATCAGATATTACATTCTTAATGCATGATTTGCTCTGTTTTATCATGCTGGTTCTTTACTCGCTGTACCAAGGCCATGCAACTGCCCAGGCTGTGATCCATGACCTCTAGTACACCTGGGGCCACGTGTCCACCTGCTGCACCATTTGGAGTTCATGATGTACTCGCTGCCATTCTTGGCTGGCTACTGGAATAGTATCTTGAACTTGTATTTTGAACTTAGTGCAATCTGGTTTCTTTGTAAAAAACTAATTAAAATACATATTGTTCACCCTTTTCAACATTTTTGAGTAAGCATCAGATTCAAAAGTCTGACCACAATATTAAAATAAATCCCATGTTTTCCAAGTTTTCTTTCACGATTGCAGGGTGTAATGGTTTGACCCATGGCTTCCTCAGTAACCATTGTATCTAAGGAAGTTACAAGTATTCCACAGGTGTCTTCCACGTAGCAGGGGAGGAGTGGTTTAGTTGGACTTTCCTTCCTTGGCCGGGGAGCTTGTGGGTGTTGGAGTCTGATCCCTCCGGTTGTTGGTGGTTCTCCTGTCCTGGGTGAGATTGTTTCATGCTTGTTCCCCTTCCTTGAGGTTTTTACTTGTGTTTGTTTGTTTCATTTGGTGTTCTTTTGCTTTGGTTTTGTTTCTTCTCAATTTTCTGGTTGATCAGTCCCCTTTTTCCTTTTCCCTTTCCCCTGGGGGTGGGATCCTACGTACTGTGTATACAGTGTGGTTGTACATGTTAGAAAATATAATTTATTTATTTTATTCAGTTCAGTTCCTTTTGAGTGTGTTTCTTTTCAGTTTTTTTTCCCTTTCCTTTGCTGGGAAAGTTCTGGGAGGGGGAAGGGGGGCCAGTCCAGGGTTGATAACAGCTATGCCAAACCAGTGACACAGGGACTAAATTATGTAGTTTCCATGTATCAGAAAATACCTTTTCAAATATGCTTTGGAACTTGAAATATTAATAAATGGCATATTTCACAGGAATCACGAGTTAAAGTGAAATATCTCATAAAGGAAAGTATTAGGAAGAGGTTTATTTCCTCCAAGCAGAAAATAAGTTCTACAGTTCATACTAAGCCTTCCATGCAATAAGGTTTTCAGGAAAAACAAAGTTGGGAATCTGTGATTACTGCTTTGTGATGTAGTCCAGAAGTGTTCTCAAAGGCCAGTTCAAATAATTGGATGACAAAAACTGGAATATTATGACCTTTATGGATAAAATATTACAGAAGACATAAAATGTTGTTAATGTGTTTGCTTCCAGGTATCTGAAGGTATGGGCATATCTAAATGAGACTAATAATGCACTGCAATAAACAGTGCCATCAGGCTTCTCCAGGACTTTGCTGATTCGTGTGCCAAGATAATTAATAAAAATATCTACCAATATTTGCTGAACTGAAGAGCAGTGCTTGATAAACATAACTAATAGCTTCATTTTAGTCTAATATTTTTTCTTCCCGTACTATTGAGTGTTGACCTTTCAGTCAGGCCCTTTCCTGTGTCATAATATTTGCAGAGATTTTCCTCTTTTCCATCTTAATTAACAAGTTTCCTAATGTGAGATTTTATAAAGTTCTACTATTGTTTAAATAATGAGATTCACTATATTACAAAAAAAAACAAAACAAAAACAAACAAAAAACACAAAACAAAACAAAAAACCAAACACATCCCAAACAACCCAAAAAACCAAAAAGAACCCAACAGCCTCCAAACAAACAACAGGTATCCAAACAAAGTATTAAATGTACGTGACTCATATCTCTTTCTATTTCTTTTATTTCTTTCCTCACTCCATTAGCAATGGCTGGCATGGAAAATGCTTCTGGATATCACGCGCCTCTTGGCTGCACAGATGCTCAGCCCTTCACTCAGGTCAGGGTGAATTTGCCCTTGCACAGAGATGTATATTACAGATGTAATAATAATGAGCCTGAAAGAACCAGGATCACTTCACTGTCTTTTAAAAGTATAAATGTTGCTGAGACTGCAATTTCATGCACCAATTGTTTGAGATTTCTGAAATGAAGATTAGCTGGTCAATTCTCTCATTCAAGAGCACTAGTCTTTGAGATTCCTTTCACCTCTTTTGTGATAATTTCTCTTTTCATACTCTCATTCTTTCTTTCTGTGTTAGACTCAATTTTTCTTTGCTGTTATTTTTTTCAATAGCAATGAATCTGAGGCAAGTTCTCATTTTTTAGCTCTACTTTAAACCTTACACTGTTGAGAGAATTCTTTTGCTATTTTAACATTTTGGCTAGGGATGTCTTTGATATTTTTTGTTTTATAGTCTTTCTTATTTCTAATTGTTTTATGAACAATAAATACACAGCTAGTCCACACAGTTACATAGTTACATTAAACATTACTTTTTAGACTCTAAGTACATATAATTAATTTTTTTATTACATGATCCAGTGAACTCCCACTAACATGGATTAACTCACTTGTTCCTCAGTGTGATATCCAGAAAATACTCCTATTTCTTTTTCTAAATAGCATCATAGTCTAATTATATTCTAATCATATTCTAACTCAGAACAGGAAAAAGGATATACTAAATCATAGAATTAGTCTAGTTTTATCTAGATGACTTTAACTTAAATACTCAATTTCACCTCTTTAGTACTTTGTCTTGATTTTTCCCATTTTCTTCTTCTGTTTTCTCTTTCAATAGCACATACATTTTATTATCTGTATGTTGCTGCTCCATCTGTACATTATCTTTAAAATCCTCTCTTTCAATAGTCATTCACTTTCCTGGTCATCACCATCTTCTGCTGTCCAACTTCCTGAAGAAGTTTTCCACAGCTGTGGCACCATGTCCATACTTCATTCCCTAGCTGGAACAGGTGGAGGGCTTTCACTGTGTTTAAACATATAGCCACATTTTCTGCTCAGTGAAGATTCCCACCAGCTTGCTTTCCAAACTCCTGTTCATCCTTTTATTCATAGCTTCATCCACTGTCACGTTTTAAGTTACCCAATTGTCCTCTTATAAATCTAGAGAGGAAATTGATTTTCTACTGACAGTCTTGTTTAATTTATTAGGTTTTATGGTAAAATATTCATATTCTGGTTCATTGATCAGTCAGTGTTGGACTGTATATTCACATGAGAACCCTTTACCTTTATACAGGCTGTAAAAAACCATTGGTTACTGGTGAGGTATTTTTAACTCTAACCTAGGAGAGTGTGTGTGTTACACAGTGTGACAAGACTCTGGGAGCTGGCCATGATGAAAAATAAATAATACAGCCACCACAGGTGTTATCTGAAAGCTGCCCAGAAATATGCATGCAGCTAAGTTTCACCAACATAATTACTTTTTATCTGTCTGTCCCCAGCACTGCTCAGTACTCCAATGGCCATTGTGTGTTCTGAGTTTTTTCATATGCCTCAGTGAAAAAGGAAAAAGTTTTCTTCACCCCCAAAAATAAATCTGTGCTTAGGATTGCATAAAAAAGGGGAATACAACATATCTCCATGCCCTCCTATACCTTTTATTAGTTTCTAACCACCATGGATTAGACATGAGCTTCATCTGGTATCTCGCTGTAGTGAGTGGTGTTATTTTATGAACCAGTTTGCCATTCAGCCGTCCACTGATTGTTACTGTAAGTATACGTTTCTTCAAACAAATGAGCCATTTTACAGGAACACCATGCTGCATCAGCTATCAATTTTGTAGCTGCAGACATTCAAATGAAATTGCCAAGGAACTCAGTTCTGCTTCTCCTAAAATGAACATCTTTTTCTCTTTAGTCACTGTTATTTTGAGAATTGGAGGGCACGCAAATATGAAAGAAAACTTTGGTGTTGCTAGAGAGCTTATCCATCTAAGTAAACCAACTGCAGATCTTAGCAATGTAGAATGGGAAAAAGTTAATTACTGCTACTCAGACACATTAGTGATGATCTTGTTGCATGTTTGCATCTTTATCTACTCTGCATATTCATCCACACACTCTGAAAAGGCCACAAGATAGGTAGATCCTAAATGTGCCTCAGGAGAAAGGCAACTAATGCATTTTTGTGTCCAATTTTATGTCAATTGAACATGAAAATAGAATCATTTTAGTATGTGGATGTCTTTCATTGATAGAGTTATTAATGAATATACTGAAAACTTAAAATGCAGGATCTATTTTGCATATATTTATTTTCTGGTTCAATAGTAGAGCAATAATAGCACGAATACCTATTTCATGTGTTAATTAGTGTATTTTCTTTTTTTTTAATGGAATTTGCTATAAACATGTTTTTTGGAGTGTAGTAGGATAGACAACAGGTGTAAGATTGTACTAACAACACCAAGCTTTGATCAAGTTAAAATTCTATGCAGATTTCAAAAGTCACCATTCAAACATGACTATATTTTTCAAGCATCTCCTGTTACTCAGATGAAGAGATTCAGATTGGAAGGGGTCTCAGAAGGACATCTATAAAGCAAGATACCTTCACATTTAGCTTCAAGGTTTAGGCATAGATATTTGAGAATGAAATCTTATTTACTAATCCTGTTAGAATAGTGCAACATTATTGCTCTAGTTTTATTCTCAGTTTGCTCCTTTCACAATATTATTTTATCTCAACTCTCAAATTTTCCTAAGTATAATGAAAAATCCTTCACCAGTTTTTCTTACAGAATATAGACTCTCAATTTTCTCCCCTAGATAAAATTTTTGTATCGGATATATACATACAGTAATATGGGAGTACTATTGTGTATTGTGAAAAATAAAGGAGAGCATGCCCTTCTGTTTAAAAGGAGATAGCAAATCCCATTTCAATTCTTGGCTTGGATTGTTTCATATGATTGATTGACATTTTCTACTTGTTTGTAAATGGCCTCCTCCTCTTTGCCTGTAGGTGGTTTCTGTGAATTACACAGAAGGACCATCCTGAAGCTTTTCTTTCTGTGAATGTGTTTCTCTACCTGTAAGCATAGCTGTTTGCCATAAGGCTTCTGCAACTCTAGACTTCCAAATTTCAGTCAAATCTGGCTGACAATCAGTTTCTGAAGTGTGCTGGTTTAAAGGCAAACCAGCAGGGAAAATGAACTCACCATGAGAGAGAGATTATAAGTCAGACCTAAAATTTAATAATAATATTACACTGAAAACACTGACAAGAAAGGGAAATTGCTTCCAACTCACAAAAAACCCAGCAGTATAACCCAGTGTCCTGGGGCACAAACCCAAGGGGGTTTGTTTGCCCTTGTGCTGAGACCCCTGTGGCTCCCCCCAGTCCAGAGCAAAAGGAAATGAAAAACCTGTTGGTGCAGGCAAGGGCTGTGGTCTGGGCGAGAGCGGGGATCTCCTCCTGTCAAGGTCCTGCTGCTCCTCTGGATCTGACAAGAACTTCCTGAGGTCTTCTTACCCACCACTTATGTACCCTCAGGGAGCACCCAGTCCCTCCCCCTGGGCGGGGACTCACACAATGGGTGATTAACTCTGGGAGCCAGGGGGTATTGAACTGCTGATGGCCCATTAGCAGCTCTGCCCCCCTCAGGCTGGGTGTGAAGGTGATAATGGCTCCCTGGGCAGCTGCTGCTAATGGTCTATTGTCCTTGGGTTATGAATAGAGGGGGTAGAATACACAGCTTTGATCACCCCCACACAGTGTCAACTGGTCCCTCCTGCTCAACTAGGACATGAAGTTCTAAGATTGGTCATGTATCAACAGAAATGGGAAATAACACACATGTTCTGCTAATCCCAACTATTTAGCTTTGGCTTTCAGATTGGAGTGTACATATAAAAAGTCAAATTGAAGGTGCATCCTGAGGATTTGCTCTTTCCCAGCAAAAATCTGAGAAAAAGAACTTGAAAGCTGCGTCAACACAGTACTACATACTACTGTCTCTGTTACTCTATGAAAAGAGAGCTGTTATCTGATGTGAAATTCAAGAGCTTTGCTGATAATGCAAGATGCATTTATTTTGATTAATACAGTAACTGTGCCCAAATCCAATTTCACCTCTTCACTGGGTGTATGAGAATACCCAGTCTAAGCAAACTCTGCACCATATTTTCCATCATGGTCCATAGTGTTATGCAGATAGCTAAAGATATTCTGTTGCTAATGAAGAGAGGTACTTAGAGGATGATTCATGGTTATAGCCTGCAGGCAAGAAAACAACATTAAGAGTAAAGCCTGTCATTTAAACCTTAAGGGTTATTTAAGACTGCTGAAGTAAAATTACTTTAAAGGGCTGAGTTAACAACTATGGTTATAAAGATGTATCTAACAGGTATTTTTTTAAGTGATTTCATGCTTATTTCTTCCATCTTCCCAGTCCAATTCTGTTTGCTTCATGAGATTCTAGAATTGCGTGGGCCGAGGATAACCACAGTGATGCAGAGAGGGTGGGAAATCAGAGCCATTCTCTGTGGAGGATCTCCATGCTGCTTCTCCTGCTAGCTGGTGTATGTGGACGCTGATGGCCTGAGTACTGGCATCTTCCATAATTTTCTCATGCAAAATTCTTAATGTGATTGCTGCTGCTACTCATATTTCGCAACCTGTGTCTTTTCTGCTTTCTCATGGCAGATATAGTCTCCAGATTTCCTCATCATCTGGAGGAACATTTCAGAAATTATATTAAAAAAAGATTCTGACCCTTCAAAGCCCTCTGGTCTGCTGAAGCAGGAGGGTGCTGTTAGTATCATTGTGAGTAGACAAGTATGAAGGCAGGAGAGGCAGAGGGGGAAGAAGTGGAACAAGACAGAATTGCCACGTGTGCCAGACAGCAGGGGCTTTGACCTCCTGCAGCAGAAGTGGAAACAAAACAGCAGCAGCAGGGTCTGAAGATGGAGATAGGAAGGGAGGGAGAAAGGCGAGCCAGGGCTGGGCAAGCACTGTAGAATAAACAAACCCAAGGTATGGCTCTCTAGGCAGCTGTGGGCAGGAGGTGGTTCACAGCTTCCCTTAGAGGCTGAGCTGCTGTCTTGTCTCATACCTCAAAGTAAAGGCAAAAAAATATTTTTTTTATGAGTCAAATCAGTGAAAGTGATTGGCAAGCTGAAATTTAGCATGCCTGTGACAGTGAAGGGGAAAGAAAAGAGGAGTTCCAGAGCACTGCCAGACATAGAGCAGGTGGGTTGGAACTTGCTGGCACTCAGACTTCAAAAAAACCATGAACTAATTTTTAAGCAGGCAGAAACAGAAGTGAGCAATATTTAAGAGTAACCAGGCATTACAGTGAGCTGTTATAAAGCAGTGACTGGAAAGCAACCATTTTGGCTGTGCTAGTTGTAAAATTTCTTCTTGCAAATACCTAAAGCATAAAGCATTGGTGGCTTCTAAATTCCTGTCTCTGTCTTGAAGTCTTCTTCCTTCAAACAGAAGTGCGGCAGACTTCAGACATAGACTCAAGGCACTTCCAGAAATATATTTAATTACGTGAATTAAAGATAAAAACATAATTATTACAAATCCTGCCCTGGAGATAGTGCCAGACAATTTGAGGACAAGACAATTTTTTTACCCCCTTTTTCTATGGAAAGGACCAAAAGATTCACCTTATAAAAAATACAGTCTCTGTAGATGTGTACCTACCTCTGTAATTGAGTGGAACCCCTTGGATTAAACCAAGTACATTATCAGTGCATAGGACTACAGTGCTCAGTACTATGTATTGCCATTTGTTTACCATAACTACTATATATAAAATAGATACATCTAAATGTTTGTCTTATAATATCCCTTCAGGTATTGCTAATGAATATTTATCAAGTAGTTATAAAAGAATACAAAGTGCCATGACAAACAATAACTTTTAATCTATCTCATCAGTCTTTTAATGGATTATTGCATTAAATATTAGGACTTCGTCCTCTGAAACTGTATCTCTGTGAGGTAGGAATGTATCTTTCTATCTCCTTTCTCCATCCTAAGCAAATATCAATTTTCAAGTGCAAAATTGAGAGATAAAAAGCTCAAATAACTTCCCATGCCATTCCCTTAATGTGAACAAAGCACAATGTTATTTCAGGCAAGTATTCAAAACTCCAACCATTTTTTCTTTGCAATAAGTTTCTAAAGAATAGTCAGTGTCAGCAGATTCAGGCTGATGTATTCCCATAGGTAAATAACTGCCAGGACATACAGGAGGTTTGCTATATCCTTTAAATATATTTACAACAGAACATGGACAGTGCATTTGAACTAATCATGGAGAACCATTTATTAAACCACTTCATAAATAATTGTTGCTATATCTATATTATGGATTAGTAAAATCTGAGTTCCCAAACTGAAACTGAACTGAGAATTTGATATGGCAGAACTCACTGGAGTGGGGTAGTTTCATTCTGGCAGAAGCAACTCTTCAGCTAAGCTGTGCCATAGTATTTCTGGAGGATTGAAGTGATTACTGATAACAAAACACCTTCTCGTGGATTTGTGGAATTTTTCCAGAAAGGCTTAATCACTTGAGTTCAGTTATAGGGCAGCAATATAAAAAACGTAATAGTGTTTTACTGCTGGATTTAAACACATGAAAAAATAATAGTCTTTTCTTATTTTATTGCAGCTGAAACCTTAGTAACACAGATACTAAGATCTGTATTTCATATTTCATACAAAGGTTTTGCTTTGATTCAGTCTGGTAGCTTGAACCTCTTGAAATGGAGAAATAAAAAAAAAAAAAAAGAAGAAAAATATGGAAGGAAACTAGGAGACATATTTGGTGAATTGCATGCTCCACAGAGACCTGACACACTATACATTACAAAGTAATTCAGTAAAACCTTTATGCTTTGTTCCAGTAAGTTATTAAATTTTAAAAGGTAGACAAAATATATATTCTGGATCTTCCTTAAACCTCCTCTCCAGTGTAAATATATGTTACACACATTGATCTGACAAAGTCTAAGGATCTGGTAATACCTAATTTACTAAATGCAGTCTGGCCAATCACACTTATTCTGTCAGTTCTCTATATCTCTATACCTCATTTGTCCTTATATGTTTGACACTGAGATAACAAACCACTAAAGGTCTTATGCAACCATTATGTCTTCCAAGTTTCAGAAGCAACATCTCTCTTTATGTTACTCTTATTGGTCAAGGGTTTTTTGCCATGGTAGGGAAAAAATAAACCCAAACAAAATGTAGAATAAAACTATTGACATTAATATTTTTGAGCCCAATAGTACTTTGGGTAAGTTATAAAGGCATCATTGTTAAAAATATTTTAAAAATTAAGTATCCACTGCAATTGTATTATACACATAAATTTGAGATATTAGAATGGCAGAAGTGACACTGATACAGAAAAGATACATTTGCTGATGACATCAGTATCATAGTTCCTCTATATTACAAAATGTATCATGTTGCAAGAACTATGATTGAGTTAGGCAATTGTTAAGAACCTGCTACTTCTGTTGTTTTTAATAGAGGCCAGACTAAATGCTATAAAAGGCACCTTGTTTTACATATTTCTCTAAAATTGCTTTCCCTGTTCTGAAAAGCATCTTTTGGATATTTTTTCCCCCTTATACTGTTTTTTTTGTTCCCTTCCCAAGATGGATTTTTACTTTGTGTTTTAATAATGAGAGCTTAAAGAATGGAGTATAATAAAAATAGACTTGTTTGCTTAGAACGTATAGACATCCTAGCCCATGGCAACACTCTATAAAATAATGCAGCATGGGTTCCAAATTTGAATATATGAAAGTACACAAAATATTCAATCTCTTCTTGTGTATTAGAGGAAAATAATAACAAGATCCAGCACTGAATTACTGCTACAGTCTTAATCACTTCATATCCACCATAAGCTAATCTTGTCTCAATTATAGATACAGCAGGGAATGGATTTAAAGCTAGATAGCTCTTCTGGTCTTTCTTGGTCAAGGGTTGTGATAGAAAAGTCTTAACAGCATAATTAATAGAAGGATTATTAACATTAAAATGCAGACTATGTAACACTCCATGTGCCAGGTGCAATGTTGTGTCTTTTTGGCCTAATGCTCAAGTTTTGAAGCAGCTGTGAAATACTTTTATTTACTTATCTGTAAGACTTACAATTAAATTTCATACTTAATGCATGAGTAGTTTAGTGGTTTAAGAGTAATCTAGATAAAATGCAATGTTATACTGAGGAATCTGGTAGATTTTTTATATCTGATGGAGATATTTAAAAACCAGAGCATTCTGAAAATTTAAAGCATTTGAAGTTCTTAATATTGATGTTTTCCAAGACAGCTTTTGTGAAACATGACATCTTCCTGAAGTACTTTTCAGTACATTCTGTTTCCACATTTGAGCACTGTCATCACTAAGTTCACAGGATACCTTGCAGCTCCTTTTGCTAACAAAAGAACGACATCAGTCAAAGTCAATGTTAGGGCTCATTTTTAACTCATCTACCAATAATATTCCTTCCTGAAACAGAAGTGAAATAACAAGCTTCTAATAAATTAATTTTTATACTTTAAGCCAGTCTCATTTAAAGAACTATTTCACCTTGGTAAATCAATCAAAATTCTGCTACTTAAAGCCAAATTATGCATTTCATTATGCCTAGTGCCTTAACAGTAACTTCACATGGTTTATTCTATAATCTTTCAAAATTTTGTTTCTAGTCCTTGAGGTGTTGTTGCACACCCTTGCTTGTGGTGCCTTTCTTTTATTGTCCTTTTCCTTTTTTCACTTCTGAGTCTTAGGGCCTGATATATCTTTGCCTTCATTTCTATTTCACGTTCTTCAAATAGGTTTCAAAGCTGGCTAAACTAAGCTATCCAATGGTTTTAGTATTTTGGTTTGTCAACACTCAGAAGTCAAAGTCATTTCAAAGTTAGTAAATTTTACTATCCGGTCTCCAGTTCCACAACCATATGTCTACTACATTTTTTCAATAGGACATCTTTGTCATTCCCTGGGAGGGCTGCATGGAATTCATCTTTTATGCAATAATGGAGCACTTTCATCCACTTTTTAATTTTTGGTTTGCATGCCAGAATTTCCATTATGTATGAAATGCTATCAAAATCTATAATTTTTTTTTCAGAATTGCACACAGTGAAAAGGCTTAGCCAGCTCACAAACAATTCCTGTATCTGTGCAGAATATTTCTCATGTTGGGCAAACCTCATTCTTATTAAAAGTGTGCGCTATGTGGGGCCTCCTCTGTGCTGTTAGTGGATGGATACTCTTTGGAGGCTTAAGTTAGGGTGATTTCAAAACCTGAATGTTGTACCTGCTCTGTATGTTCAAGCTTTTCTGTGTTATGAGTGTCTGGATGTAGGAAATAGTGTTGCAGGTTTCAAATTGAATCTTCAGACCACAAACATGGTTCAGTACTGACTACTTTGAGTGACTGATTTCTGATCTGAGGTGACTGCAACATAGCATGAATGTACATAAACTAGTTTTCAGGGAGCTAGCCCACCTCTGGGTATCCATCTATTGCAGCAGCAGGAAGAACAGTTTGGAATCATCACATTGTCAGGACTGGTGCCAAGTGTTTGACCTCTGAAAAGCTGAGAAAAGACTAACAACCTGCAGTGAAGAAGCCATATGTTTAATAAGCCTGTTTAAAAAAAATACTAAGAAAAGCTCACAAGTTCTTGGGTCTGTGGAGCAGTGATTTATCAGGATTGTCATCTGGAGCTGGAAATTGCACTGGGGTTAGGATGAATAATATTTTTGAACTAATTTTTTCCCTTTTCTGCTCCTATTGGTCAATGGCAGGGTCTCCTTCCTCTTCATTCAGTCTTGATTTGTCCTAATTTACTTCTCTTACTACCTCAGCTCCACTGCAAACAATGTTAATCTTTGCCATAGAGTGGGAATTGACAATTTCTGGGTAGTTTTATCATTTTTCTCTTTAGCCTGGTCCTCTTTTCCAAAGAAGAAACTGTGCAGGAGGTTTAATTTGTTTTCTGAAAACTTGAACCAGTTTTGAACTTATTAAGCCAATTCAAAAACTATTTTTTTTTTCATGGCCAGGCTTCGCGAACGAAGATTTGAGAAGGGCACTACCCACGCTTGCTGCAAGCTGCTGGTGGCTAAAAAGGCCGATACGGGATAGGCAGGTCCGGTCACAGAAGGCACAGGGGAACGTCTCCCTGGGTGACATTGGCAAGGAACGGTTCTGTCTGCTTTGTCTTTTCTCCTCCAGACTGACTCTCCTGCATTCTCAAAGGAAGCAGCAGCATCGTGAATGGTGTGTCTCCATGAATCCCGATTGGAGGCCAGAGTGGACCATTGGTGGCAGTCAATATGGCCAAGGCTGAGGTGTTGTTTCAGGGAGTCCTTGTATCTCTTCTTCGGGGCTCCTCTCTTGCGGCAGCCGGTGGCGAGTTCACCACAGAGCACAATCTTTGGGAGGCGGTGGGTGAACCTCCATCCTGGAGATGTGCCCTGCCCAGAGCAGCTGCGTTCTCATCAGCATGGCCTCGATGCTGCTGACCCCTGCCTGTTCAAGAACAGACACATTGGTCACGTAATCAGCCTGGGTTTGGGGTTGGAGTTGTCCTTCTCCTAGGATGGTTGCCAGATGGCTAGCGAGCCCATCCTGCCCGTGGACACACTTTGTCTGACCCTTCAGCTGAGACCTGTCTGGCATGGGAGACCCTACCGGCAGCACAAACCACCTCCAGCATAGCTCTCAACCTCATGAGGGCATGCAAGCTTCTCCCCCGCGACAAGGGGGTGTCCCCGGAGAAGATTCAAAAACTAATCCTTTTCATAAAATTATTTTCATTTTTTTCAATGGATTATCTTTTTTTTTTCGAGTAGTTTGCTGTGAAAGTGCTGACAAACTTCAACTGACTGAACTCAGAATCTTAAAACACCAAGCATGGTGCAACCTGAAAGGGTGGCAGAATGATCAGCCACACTTACAGCTGCAGGATAAGTGGTACATTGATTTGGATGTGTTGACTCCAGCATAGCATAAATGCACTCGAGCTAGCTGCCAGCTTGCTAGCTCACATACAGGTAACAGCCTAACTGTAGGATCAGAAGAGCTCAAATCAGGGTCACCACACTGTATATGACAGCCTTGACTCACTGACAGCTGGTGAGCAGAATAAAGTCTGAGAAAGTTTCTATGCTAATCGCAGCTACTTTTTATCTCAGTACGGTAAGTGACATGTCACACAGAATGATCAGCAGTTCTGCATATACATCTAGGCAACCACTGAAACAGGAGTTTGATTTTATGATGAAAGAAATCAGTTTATCACTTGTTAAGTTAAAAATAATTTTTCCTTTGGTGCATACGGAAATATAATAGAAATAATATTGAAACAGTAGAAATTAAGTTGAAAAGATGAGAGTTTGATGTACAGAATTTTCTCCATTTAAGTAGGCTTTTAAAATGCATGCATACTAATCTGAGTCTACTTGCAACTTTTAAAATCTTTCAGAATGGCTTAAATGTAGAAGTCATTAATCTTAATCCAGTTTACTTCTTCTCACATTTTGTCTTCATTTGTACAATTGAATTTAGAAAAAAGTAATCAGTGCAAGAAGAATTTTTACTGTGACCAGATGAAAAAGAAAGCTATAAAAGGGTGGGTACGAAAGCATTGAAAAAAATTCTGTTTGATTTTCCCTTTTTTTGTTTGTTTTCTAAATAATTGGAGAAATATTTTAAATAAAGAGAAAGAAATTCCTTGAGCTTTACTTACTCCACAAAGAATTAAGGATTTTTACTCCTTCCGAACTTCTTAGTCAAAACTGGGTTTTGGTTTTAGCACAGCTTATCCATCATATAATGGTGGGAGATCTTTTTTATCTGCTGTGTTCTGTTTCTTCTTATTGAGATTCTTCATCCTCTCCCTTCACTTTCTTTTCTTCAACTGGTACTTCTTTGGCATTAGGGTCATTCCCATTGCCCCTAAATGAGCATAATCTGCGCAGGGGAGAGATATGTCAGCAGCAATAAGGTAGAGTTACTGCTGACAGCAGGACTGTGTGTGTGTCTAAGTATGGACAGGCTTCAGGCTACAGCTAAAAGAAGAACCAGAGACTTCTAACTGTTCATGTGTCTGCAGAGTTTGGTTCAGTCCATGTGATAATTTGGGCAGACAATCTAAAATGCTTCTAGCATATTGATAATGTAATCTGGTATCTGAAAGTCAAGTATAATACTTCTATTCTTCACACCCTAGAAACATTTGTCTCTGGAAATCCTGGATTGATTTCATTTGCAAATTAAGTTGTTCCTCTTGGTTGGAATTTATAATTTCCTGGGTTTTGAGTAAGAGTTATCTCTTTTTTTTTTTTTTTGATATAAGAATCTCACGGTGTAGCAAGTATGCTCTTCTCTTTTAACAAATATATAAATAAATAATTATTTTTTTAAAAAACGTTAAATTAATGAAAAGGCCTTGTTTTCTGGGTCAATTCATGATGTCATCTTATAACAGACTTAAGAAATCATGTTCTTTATCTTTTGCAGAGCTTTAGTCTCATTGTAGGGATTTTCACTGCGCCTACAGGTTTATGCTTCAGGTCATGATCTTCAACCCACATGTTTAGGAAAGTTTTATTTTGCCGAACATCCCAAAGACAAACACCATGGACCAAAATCTCTCTCAGCTGTATAATCAGAGAGAGGTATATATAAGATTTTTGAAAATCTTGCAGGGCACTGGTCAGAATAGCTGTGTAACTCATTGAAATTGGTGTGAAATAGACATTGAATCAAATCTGGCATGGCTGAGAAAATCCTTCTATGAACCTCATCTTGCCATTCAATGCCTAAATAAATTTGTTAACTTGGTTTTTAGGTCTTGAGGTCAACTCAAATATCTGTGCAAGAAAAGCATAAAGAATGCAGACCTGGCATTCTTGTTGCTGAAGAAATAGTAGTAAGATGGACTTGTTGAGGTAACTCATTTACGCCCACATTAGTACTCTAGTTATTAGTGCTTTCAATATGGAATTAGCAATGAAACACCTTTTGTCTTTTGGCTGACAATGGTAGAAAAGCTAAGG
Source organism: Pithys albifrons albifrons (assembly GCF_047495875.1). Taxonomy (NCBI): domain Eukaryota; kingdom Metazoa; phylum Chordata; class Aves; order Passeriformes; family Thamnophilidae; genus Pithys; species Pithys albifrons. The sequence continues at coordinate 4,740,728 of NC_092458.1, read as the reverse complement.
CAAAATAGTACTATGTCTTGCTTCCAGACATGTTCAGTTTACCCTTATTAATCACAGAATCATAGAATCGATTGGGTTGGAAAAGACCTCCAAGATCATCGAGTCCAACCCTTGGTCCAACTCCAGTCCATTTACGAGATCATGGCACCCAGCGCCACGTCCAATCTGCGTTTAAAAATCTCTAGGGATGGTGAGTCCACCACCTCTCTGGGCAGCCCATTCCAATGCCTGATTACTCTCTCTGGAAAGAATTTTTTTCTGATATCCAACTTAAATTTCCCCTTTCTCAACTTTGAAGCATTTTTTGTAGAACTGGGAAGCATAACATTTACCTAGAATTTTATGCAGTCATCTAAAAGTTCACAGATTTTATCTGGAAATTTGAGAAATCATTAAAGGAACATAAGAAAGATGGTGGGGTTATAATACTTCTTTTGAGAATTATAGTAGAGCAGAGGAATAAAAGGGACATGAGATAGTGGAAGAGTTTATTGACCTAATAACCACTCAAGTACTTTCTGAAACTTTTGGACAGATCATTCAGCTTTTGATATGTTAATCTTTTAATTACTCAACATCACTTCTAGTGTTGTGGGAAGATTTTTAACTAGAAACAGAGGAATGGGAATCAGAAAGTATAGCATCAAGGTATGACAGTGTAACTGCTCTTACCAACTACTCACAGGTGATTGTTTTCTCAGCATTTTAAGGTACTTCCTTCCCTTCCTAACAAACTCCATATCTCTAGTAACACGAGGCCCTAATAATTAAGACAAAACAGCAAAACTATTATTTTATTTCAAGTAGCATTGAATCTACATGGAATATTAAAAAAGTCCTTGTCAGTTAGTTACTGGGAATTATATCAGTTCATTATACCAGTGTTATTAAGATCAATATTGCTGTTAGGCCACATAGATAAATGTTTTTAGCAATGTAGTTTTACTACATTTAGCCACAATGCTTGTCTTTGTTAGAAAGGCTCATTTACAAAAACAAGTTTCCATGCAAGCACAAAGTGCAAAGGAAACTGTCTGGCAGTGTACAAGAAGATGGAAAGATCTTTGGCCCAGAATGTCTAACGTTGCCTCTCTGTGCTGTGTTCACAGTCACGAGGTCTGCCAGACTGTGAATCTGAAGTAACACGGTTAAATCAATGGAATGACTCTGGATTTTCTCCAGCTCAAGGGCACGAAGCTTTTGGCAGTGGGTACTCAGCAGTTCATAGAAACCTGACCCTCACTCTATGTGTTGGCATAGATCTTTTAGCTCATTTCTGACAGTTTTATTAAGTAAGATCAGCTTAAATAAACAGGTGTATGGTTTAACTTCTGTGATTTCAGAAAGCCCAGTTGCTGGAGTTAGTTTTGAAGGTCCACGTAAAATTGAAACCTTACACACAATACTACAAATATTTATAAAATATATGTGTTCCTATATATAAACATCTAGTCAATTAAGTGTCAAAATAGTCCAATGTACAGATGTGAGCAATGCTTTACATTGAGATAACATCTTCTAAACCCAAGAATCAACGAAGACAAGAATTCAGTGCCTGGAATTAATCCATTTGCATATCAGGAAAGCACACCATGTCTATAGGACTAAAAATCTTTGCTTTCAAAATGTTGGTGTATCTTTCCACCTATCTGCTTCTGCATATTGTCTGAGTGCTTTCCAATTGTGCTTCAAATTATCAGCTTCAAACAGATTTCAAAAGTGTAATTTGCTACATGTGCATTAGTCAGTAGAGAGATGACAATGACTGATTTGCTTAATGACAATGATTTGTCTGAAAATTTGCTCTCAATCTCTTAGTCTATCTAATTTCTCTTAATCATTGTTTAAGGTAGCTTAGGAGAGCTTTATTGCCTAACAAGTGGGAAGACATTTCTTTTAAATTTCTTAGGATCTAGGGATGTGTGGAAAGTGCAAGTAAGGACTTAGGTCTGATTGATGTGCTTCCTTTGAGACATGAAATAGGTAAAACTTGAATGCATATCTGCATTTCCTTGAGATGAAGTACTCAGAAAACAGTGAAAGTTGCTCATAATCAAATCTGCCTATTGATCAGTGGAAAAGAGGACATCTCAAGGATATTGAGGTGCTGGAGCAAGTCCAGAGAAGAGCAACAAGGCTGGTGAAGGGACTGGAGCACAAGCCCTATGGGGAGAGGCTGAGGGAGCTGGGGTTGTTTAGCATGGAGAAGAGGAGGCTCAGAGGTGACCTCAGCACTGTCTGGAACTACCTGAAGGGAAGTTCTAGCCAGGTGGGGGCTGTTCTCTTCTCACAGGCACTCAGCAATAGGACAAGGGGGCACAGGCTTAAGCTCTGCCAGGGGAAATTTAAGTTGGAGATCAGAAAAAAATTCTTTCCAAAGAGAGTAATCAGGAATTGGAATGGGCTGCCCAGGGAGGTGGTGGATTCACCATCCCTGGAGGTTTTTAAACGCAGATTGGACATGGCGCTGAGTGCCATGATCTAGTAAATGGACTAGAGTTGGACCAAGGGTTGGACTCGATGATCTTGGAGATCTTTTCCAACCCAATCGATTCTATAATTCTATGATTCATCCTTGTGTGTACTTACTTAGAGAATCCCTCAAACAACTAAAACTTGATAGATAGTTGCTGCAGTGATATCCTTCCCTCCATCTTGGGAAACATGCAGGCTTTACTGAGAATGCAAGGGACACAACAGTCCCTGTCCCTCAACAGCTGGTTGGTCACCACCAAGGACAGCTAAGACCTGCAGGCAAGGACATGCATATAATTCTGTGCTGAGCAAGGTTAGGGGATGATGGCTGCAAAGGAATTAGACAAACAAGGTGGAGCAAAGATGTTGTTGACAGACAAAGCAGCACCTTGAATCCTTATTCTTCAGATGTTCACCAGGAGTCAAACACTCAACCTTAAATGGACAGCAAGGCCAGCAGCGGTCAAACTTGGTGGAAAAATTAGCAGAAAGGCTGCATACCCTGAAATAAAAGAAACCAATCAATTTTGCTCAAAAGTCAGATGGAAGCTTGTTTACCTCATCTGAACACTTTATAATAGGAGATATTACTACCAGTGTCTGAGCAAGCCAGGCTAAGCCTCTATAGGTCAGGTACTATGAGACACTTCCCCGCGTATGTGCATGAAAGGACCCATTACCCTCAACAGGGAACTCAAAAGTAACTAAAAGGTGAAATGAGTAAGAATGAAGGAGGTATGTTAATGGATGGGTTTATGTTCCTGAAACCTCTCAGGGCAGCCAATTTATAGGAGGGAGGAGGACTGCCTTTGATTTCCTATCACTGCTTTATTACGTCCTTTCTGGCTGGAGGAATTTCAAGTTTGCTAATACATTCAAAAGGGGAGCATCTTTTTAATGGAGAACTACATATTGGCAATATATTCCATAGTAATAGAAATTGGCTGGAATTATCAATAATAGGTCAGCAATGACTTATCATGTTTTATTTAAGAAAAATAAAAAATATCAGATATAAGACTTTTTGTCTTGCACTAATCTCAAATACTTAGAAAAATATGTAAAGGTGTAGCTAGGAATTACTTAGCTAGCTTTAAGATGTTTATAAGGTGAAAACACCTTTCATTCAATTATTACCCACCTAAAGTTTGGCCTCTGAAATCAAGTGTAAAACTCACATCAGCTTCAAAGGAAGTGGGGCATCAATCTTACCATTAGTTTCAGCAAAAGATCAGTTCTGAAGGATAAAAAGTCTTTGATGGTCCTTCGTGGCAAAAATTCTTTGTTGGGACTCAAAACCTTTGCAAAATGGTAAAAACTCCTTTATATGGAAGTGGTCTTATAATGCTCTTGTAGATTTTGCTTGACAAGTATTTGCAGCAAGGACTGGACTAGTGCAATAAAGATGGTGCACAAGGGCCAATTCGAGAAATTGTTACCTCTAGGGCCAATTTCTGGTTGACATATGATAGGTGCTTATCATTCACAATATATCTGGCCATATCTGTCTGTGTCTTTTCACAAGCTCATTACTTTAGACCTTAGGTACTGCACAGTGATTTATCAGAATTGATATTTTACTTGATTACCTTTGATTTTAACTTTTAATTACTAGTTCTGCACTCTTGTAAACATTTTAACTATAGAATCACAGAATTTCCTGAGTTGGAAGGAACCCACAAGAATCATTGAATTCTAGTTCTGAGACTGTACAGGACAACCCCCCCAAATCACAGCACATTGTTTCCATAGTGCTAGTGTTACTAGTAACCACTGTGCTCTGCCTAAAGTGATGAGTCTATTCTGCAGTACAGGCAGTCCAAAATCTTTAATGGTCTTCCTCAGATGAGAGAGTCTCCCACTGATTAATATTGTACCAGTAGACAATGTGACTTTCCTTCTTGCCGCTTCTCACACTACCCTCCTTTTCTCCCTGCATCAGCTGGAGTAATATGATCCTCACCACATAAAATTTATCTCATTAGAGTTTGAGTCATTTTGATTCAGTATCATTCTTTTTTTCTTCAGTTTAGGTTACCCACCTTATGAAATTTTTTGAAAGATATATCAACTTTCAGTATCTCTTGTTAGGCAGAAGTCCCATATTTCCTATGACAATCTTCTTCTGTTGTGTGATGCTTTAGTTTAACTGATGGGCTTTTTCAATTTAATTTTCTAAAGGATGCATTTGTATATGAGATTTTTTGGCTTTGTGCAAACTAACTTTCTTTCTTACGCCTGACAACTTGCTGATACATCAATGTGCAAGAGAAGTCTTTGGTAACTTTTTTATCACCTATCTCAGAAAAAAAATACATATCCTAATCCAGCCAGTTTTTATGATATTCCCAATTCTCCAGCCACATGTCAGTCTTACATCTGTGTTAAATATTTCACAAGACTTATAGCTGTGTGTGTAGGTTTTGCAGACTCAGTGCTTTCTACTTTAGAAATGTTTACTGTAAAAAAAGAGAGAAAAAATACAATAAAAGAAAAAAGAGCTATAATATTATTATAATAATTGTATTATTATACTATTATTATATCTCTTCCTTCCTGACTTGCCATCCTACCTTAACTCTCTTCATCTGGCCTTCAGGAACTTGAAAAACCTACATATTAATAAATAACCTCTGACTTTAGTGAAACACCATCAGAGTCCTACTGGTCTACCTCAAATGAAACCAAAGGGGTTTGAAAAGAAAATGCTGCGGTCTTAGAGGTGCTTAACTAATGGTTCCCAGTTCACTCATGTCACGTTAATTAATTTGTCCTGCTGTGTAATGACTTCCTTTTTGAAACCATTAAGTTACTCTGCATGGCATTTCTTCAGTTTTGCCTTTAAGAAAGTAAAAATTTCAGATCAGATTTTGCTGCATTAGTTACTATTATGACACAGTGTTTTAAAATGCCATTTTACCATTATTTAGGCTTTTTCCTCTGTTAGCCTGTCTATTTTTCAGTTTCTCTATTACTAGTCTCTATTCCTTTCCCTACAATCCTACAGGCTATGTGTGTGTGAAAATCTGGAGCAAGCCAAGCAAACACACTTTGATTCATTAAGCACAATTGTCAACTAACAGCATTTGGGGAAAAAAAAAGGAAATAACTGGATCTATGTAATATATCTCTTCCTGTCTGCCTCTGATGAGCCTGTTCAGTGCAGAAACTGCTACTTGTTTATTTTTCAACCAATGAAAAAAAGAATCTATATTCAGAATCTCAGAGCTGACTGCTGTTAACAATTCATTCTTTACAGAAGCAGTAATTGAACACCACTTTTTATAAATGAAATTGTAATTACATTCTTGTTATTACATTGGCATAATTTTCTTAGATAACAAGTTTCCTGAAGGTGTAATTTTAACTTCTAATTTTAATTTTAATAAAATATTTAATGCATTGGGACCAGCTGTTGTTTTGAAGAAAGAAAATTAGGAACATGCAGAATTCATATATTTCGATCTTTTTTTAGAAATATTAATTGTATTTGTAAGACTGCATAGAAATATGCAGTGCAAGGTATCCAATAAATATAGCCTTCACACCTAGAACGTGTTTAGTGTCCTTCATGAATATGGGTGTGAGGCCTCATGCCAGCTCTGGAGTTTCCAGTAACTGGGACTTTTGCAGTTGTTAAGAATTTATGGGAAAGAACCGCTTTTCACAAACTGTCTAAGGTTCTGTCAGGTAACTGGGGAGCACAAGGCAAGGCTGACGGTCCTGTTCAGCCTCAAGAACAGACAACTGAGAGGGAACCTCATCAATGTCTTTAAGTATCTGAAGGGAGGATGTCAAGAGGATGGGACCACGTTCTTGTTGGTGGAACAGAGCAATAGGACAAGAGGCAATTGGCAGAACAGAGGAAGTTCTACTTAAGAATGAGGAAGAACTTCTTAACTGTGCAAGTGACTGAGCACTAGCACTGATAGCCCAGAGAGGTTCTTGTTCTCTCTTACTGGAGGTATTCAAGAACCATTGGGATGCAATCCTGTGCCATATGCTCTAGGATAACCCTGCTTGGGCAGGGAGACTGGACCAGATGACCTTACCTGTTTTCCCTTCCAACCTCAATCATTCTGTGATTCTGTTAATTTATTAATAAAAAGTAGACCTCTTTGGCTAGATTTTACTCTTGATGATGATTGCATTTCCTTGACATAGCTTTGATAAACTCAGTCTTATTACAATTCACTCTAAAGCATAGCTTTGATCAGCACGGTACAGTAGGACCACAATTTCAGCATTCCCCTTGAACTCTCTGGTACAAATATAAGCACTGTACATTATCTGTGTCTATTTCAGGAAAACAGGAGATCCCCATATATGTCAGAAATACATGAACTCACATGTCTCATTTACTAAGAAAGTGAGCACCTCAAACCCCACATAATACTAACCAATATAATAATATCTGGTGTCAATAAAGAAAGATTTTATTGTCACGCAGAAATCTAATGCAGAGATAGACTGGGAAGCTTTCAGATCTCAAGCATCCACAAATGGAGCTAAACAACACACAGGGCAGCATCCAGGATCCACAGCCTTGCTCACAGTCTGCCAGTACGTGACTGCACACCAGCAAACATCTCACAAAAGCTGTCAATCTGTGACACACCAGACGGAGGTCTCTAGATTGCATTGGAAGTATTTTTCTGGCTCCTCTTAACTTGGCTCCTCTGTGCCAGTTTTCTCCCATAAAAAGATCCCCTTTTCTCTGTTCTATGGCCATGTTCAGGCTAGTGCTTGTTATTTTTTCCAGTTTGCCTGTGTTTCCTGGTACTGCCCCTGAGACACTATTTGGTTTTTCAAGTGGAGATAAAGGAATCTTGCTTTCATTTCCAAATCCTATGATCTTTGCTACAACTCCAGGAAAGCTGCACTTGACAAATTCACAGGCTTCTGAGGGGGAAAGAAAATACTCAAGCTAAGTGTGGAAATATAGAAGGACAAAATATATGTTTACATTTTAAAAGAGAAGTTAGAGTGAATAATTAAAAAAAATTCTTTAGCTTCCTTTATACAAGGCCTTTATCCATAAATAGTATTTTTCTTACTTAAATATTGCCTACCTGTTCTTTTATATGGTAATGTCCTCCAAATATGCCATTTTTATAATAATTTTTCTAGTCATATGCAATAATAAAAGTCCTTCCCACCATACTTGGAAAAAAATATATAAAAAAATAAAGAGAATGTGTATAGGGCTACATATATGAATGTTTCAACATTTTCCCAGAATCTCATATCAAACTTATCTCATTTGGAAAACACAGGCAGAAATAGATTATATGAAGGTTTGCTATGATAAAACAGACTGTTCCCTAAAAGGATGATTGCCCACAGAAAAAGGAAGATGCTTCTTCTTTCTCTATGTGGACTTGCAAAATTCACTGCCTGAGATGTGAAGCTTGACAAAATCAAACAAGAAATGAGCACAGATTTCCAGAAAATTTTTAGTTACACATATGTTAGTTCCTGAGACTTCATTTCTGAAACCCTATGAGATCTCTTATTTCTGTAATAGACACAGATTACTTTGGGTAAGTGACAGCTTATTTTTTTCAACTGGAAAGCTAACCTTTCCTTCAAACTCTGGCCTAGCTTCTGTTTTATTAAATAAGGATTTAAGACATCAAATGAGGGAAAGAAAGGAAGAGTGGAGGCACATGTATTTCATAAAATACTGATTTGATCCTCTAAGCAATTTGATCCTAAGGTCTTGAGTTGCACTTTTAGCTGCAGAATATGAAACTGTGAAATAACTAAGGGATTTTTGCTGTGTATTGTTTTTTTGTATCACGTTGCTTTATGCTTCAAGAAATAAGAACCTTATGTTGACTACTACTAGAATGCCATTAGGTTTATGACCTGCAGACATTTGCCCATATGTTGGGTAGATTAGCTTTCACTAAATGAAACAATAGCAATGGAAGCATAAATTAGTGTATTTTAATTAACCTACTTTTTGTACCCTGAAATTATCTTGCTCTTAGCACTTGCATAAGTTTAGTCTTTCATATAAAACTAAACTTTTCTAAACTAACAGTCTCGAGAGGAAGTAGGTGCTAATTTTTAAAAATTATTATTATTTCACCAGATGAAGAGTTAATAGGTGCCACAGAATGTATGAATTTCCATACAAGTTTAAATAAAAAATGTTTTACATACAATAAGTAAGTGAAGAGCATCAAGACCCACGTGGGAAAGGCCTTAATTTCCCATCTTTACTTTAAAGTTGATGCTGAGCAGATACAGGGTGAGAGAAAAGGACTGATATCTAGATCATGGTGAATATACTCTACTTTATGAATATGGATCCCTGTAGAAGAAGAGTTGGAGCTATCTGAGTTTCCTAATCTTCCTCAAAGCTGCAAAACTTGGTCTCTGAGGTAAGTGCAATTTTCCATTCTATTGTCAGAGACTTTCAATTCTTAGTGTTTTTAAGAAGAATGGATAAGGAGTTGAAGGTGAATTACACTGAAATCATGAGCAAAATGCCTATTCCTTTATTCCTTGTGAATAGTTATATGCAAGGTGAGGTGAGATTGTTCCACCATTACTGTGAAGTTTTCTAATTTTCCTCTTTCATATTAAAGGTCATTCTTAATTACAGATTGATTCCAGAATGGCTTTTCAGCAATTCATACAAAAGATGGGATAGTTAATTTCAAATAATCAGTTGTTACACTTATGACCCAAATAAAACAAAACCAAATTAATATAATTGAACCCAAATAATTTTACAGAATAGTGACATTCTCCTATTAATTGTGTCTTGATTTTCAAGCTTGCCTCATGCATGTGGATTCCAACTCAGGAGTTAAGGCCCATGATAGTGCAAACGAGGTGAAACTCCTGGGCAGGCTCCACTGAAACCAGCACCTTCTTTGGGCTTGTGCCTTTTTTTCTGCTTGAAAGGGTTCAAAAGTGATGTAGGAAGACTCAGCTTCTGTCAGATTGAGACACAATGATTCTGCCAGGACTATCTTTAAACACTAAATTTTCCTACACTGGTGTGAAAATAATTTTGGACTGGGCATCAAAATATCTATACTTAAAAAAATCCCTTCATCTTTAAAAGATCAAAGAGCATTCATTTTATGCTTTCTTTGGAGCACTGACCACCCACCATCCAACCAAGCTTTGAGGCTGCCACATAGACTCTGTGAGCTTCTGTGCTTTTTTAGTTGCTTTCTCTGTTAGCCTATTTGTCAATGCTGGAAGTTGGGATTGACATTTTTAATTTTAATTTAAACCCAAATATTTTGATAATTTCTGATTTGGAAAGTTACATTTCAGAGGATTAAAGAAAATCTCATTTTATAAAAAAAAAATCTCACTTTTCCATGTTTCATTGTAGCAAATTACAATTTATTATAGTTTAACCCCCCCTAGGTACCTCAGCCCCACACAGCCACTTGCCCACTTCCCCTTGGTGGGATGAGGGACAGAATTTGAAAGGCAAAAGTGAGAAATATCAGGTGTTGATGTAAAGATAATTTAATGGATAAAGAAAAATCTACCCAGAAAACAAAGGAAAATAAGGAATTCATTCACTTCTTCCCATTGACAGTCAATGTTTAGTCATCTCCAGGAAAGCAGGACTCCATCACACATAGTAGTGGCTTGGAAAGACAAACATCATCACTCCAAATGTGTCCCTTCTTCTTCCCTCAGCTCTACATGGTCATCTATATGCCCTGTAGTATGGAATATCCCTTTGTTCAGTTTGGGTCAGCTGTCTCAGCTGTGTCTCTTCCCAATTTCTTGTGCACTCCCAGCCTCCCTACTGGCTGTGCAGTGTAAGAAACAAAGGCCTTGACAGTGTGAGAACTGCTCAGCAAGAGCTAAAATTTTGCTCTATGATCAACACTGTTTTCATCACAAGTCCAAAATACACCACCATACAAGCTGCCCTGAAGAAAATTAACTCTATCACAGCCAAAGCAGAATAATAAACTGCAGAATGTTTCTCTAAGAACACATTAATAACTATAGAAAATTACTTGTAATTTTGAGTGGCAAACACACAGGGTAAATTGCTTCTATACACAACAATATTTATTCACAGTGATCTCAACTAAGTAATTTTTCAGAAAACATGATAGTTTTTCTCTGGTGCTTAAAGAAATATTCTGTCTTCTCCACTGCCAATGTACTATAAAAATGAAAAAGGATAAACCTAGAAGTGTTACAATGCATTTTCAAATATATCACCACCAATTTGGAACAGATGTGACTGTTTTTATAGTCCAACCCATTTTACATACATACAAATATTTTTCTTCAAAGCTCATTTTTTTAAACATTATTTACTTTCAAATACAGTGAAATGTCATTCAATAGTTGCACCAATGTTATTTAGATCAGAAACAAAGAAAGAAATTGTTCTGCAGCAGTACTGGTGAGGAATTAGAACTAGACTCACTGCCTTCAAATACTAAAAGGAAATGTTACAGTGTCTTTCACTGGACCATTGATAATACTCAATTAAATTGAGTTGAAATAAATTCCTAAGAAGCTGCAAACATGATCAGTCATTTGGAATGGCCTTTATTAGCTTTCATACACAGTGTTTTGAACATCATTCAGGACTTAGAAAACATTTTTTACTTTCACTCTCCAAAGATATTTTTAATGCTCCCATTTTACTTTTGTAATGCAACTCTGCCTCCCTGGCCCACCCCAAAATGTGTCCTTTTCTCCTGTCCTATTTATTTTAGCCTTCTACTAAGTGGATTGTGCAGCTGAAGCACAGCAAAACCCAAAACCCAAAGAGTTAATACAAAACATAATTTTGAGACCTAAGAAATATTTAGGTAGAAACCAGGCTGGGGATTATCCAGAGTTGGACTTGGGGGTTATCCAAGATGATACTGGGCTGCAAAAGTATGGTTACACTGACTGTCTTGGTTTGAGATAAGCAACTGCCAACCTCCCCAAGCACAGAGAGAAAAGCCTCCCTCCTAACACCAGGGAAAGGGAGGAAAAGAGAGGGGAAAGGAAAAAAACACTTCAAACTGCATTTATACTAAATCTACATATATTTTTCACAGAAAGAAAGAGACAATTAGAAGAGAGTACAAATATACACTCACACAAGTCAGCAACAACAAGTTCCCCACCTCAACTTCTGAACGAACACACAAATTCTACCGTCCTAACTACACATTACTTAAGAAGAAGCTTATTCCCCAGGGAGACAAACCCAAGCAGAAAGGAGAGACCCAGAACAACACATTTGACTTTCCTGAGATACCCTGTGAGCCAGTGGTGGGCCTGGTCCTCTCCATCCCCCCTGGGACAGCATCGTGCGTCCTCCCAAGAGGAGGGCTGAGAAGCGACTGCCTTAACCACTCCCACACTGGTTCCTCCTTCCCTGGAGATGATGTCATAATGTGGTATGGAATACAAAATTACTGGCTAGAAGAGGTCAGCTGTTAGCTCAGCCCAGCTCAAGTCAGCTGACAGCTTTGGCCTAGTCCAAACTTCAGAGCCCAAATTTAGGCCCGCCTAGGTGAACCCATAACACTGACATACGAGGAGATGGGGTAGGAACATAAAGAGATAAGGAGTTTGACCACAGAACTCTTGCACAACGCACCCCGAAGTCAGCAAAAACCAGCAGGAGTTGAAAAGTTCACCGAGGATGAGGAGCAGAAATATGACCACTACCAGATGAAGTAACAGGAACTACCACCAGAATATTCCTCAAAAAGAAGACCACGTCCCTGACTCCACCTGGACTCCGCCTACTATGAATATTATAACTAATTGTTGCAATATTATAATTATGTGTTTCAATAATATGAATATTCATGTAAAAATGTTGTAATCTCTCACAGAAATTGTATAAATACCCTGATTTGACACTGGTTACTTTGGAGCTCTGTGTCCAGTGCTAACCGGGAGTCTCCCCAGTGTTGCTTTAATAAATACCTTGCTGTTTATGGACTAAAACTCTGTCTCTAAACAGTTTTATTACACCTTTGGGGCATCACAGCTAGGATTATTGATCAAATTAAAAGTTATCCCACTGGGTGACTTAAGTTAAATATTCATCCTACACCAGTGATGTCTTGTTATATCTAGTAAAAATGGAAAATTCAATTAAATCTTTACTTGAAGAAGGCTACTGAATTTTTGCTCAGATTCTTTATAAAACTAACTTATGTGAATCTGAGAAAATCTACCTTAAATGAACTCTTTCTCTCACATAATTCTAACCTGCCCTTGTAAACACATTAGGTGGTTGGGCATTATTCTTAAATTAAGATTCCACTAAGCTTAGTTAAAAATCTATGATTACCAAATATAGAAACAGAACTTTTTTTAAAGATTGATGAAAAGCCACATTTTTAGTACTCATAAATCCTAAAAAGATGGGGAATATTATGTCAATATTACATGGATTAGAAAACTGGTTTGTTGGGTTTTTTTGTTTAAATAGATAATACACTTCTGGTTAGTTTTGTAGGACCATGCCTTGAAAACCAAGATGCAGCTCTACCTTGTAGTTCTTAAAGTTTCTATGACTAGAGTAGCCCTCAACCAAAGATGCTGTGGGGCCAAATGGGTTTAAAGTGTTTCTTTTCAAGGCAATCCGTATCTGTTTTATTCTTGGGAAGAGGAATCATTGTGGCCAAGAGCTGTCAGTGAACAATGATTTAGGTGGATGCCACTGAAGTCAAATATGAGTCTAAGTTCAGAGAAAAAAAGTCAGACAATAGCTCTGAGCAGGAAGTGCTTATGAAAGCAGAAGGTCAAACAAAACAAGAAAAGTTTCAATGCAGAAGTATAGACGATCAGTTAGAAAACTAAGGACAGATAATGAAAATATTTGAAAAGGATCTATGTTTAAAATCATGAATAAATCTAAACAGAGTATTGGAATTTTGCCTTGGACAGAAAAGGAAAGTGCTTTTTCTTAAACTGTAATGTAGCACTAAAGTATCTGAAATGTTTATATGATATATTAAGATGTGCTGAGAGACTGAGGAAGATAGCCTGGTTTTTGAGATTTCTCAGGCTGAGAATTTTCTACACTAAGAATATTGGTTTGGTGTTTGAAAGTGATTCTCTTATTTCCTAATGGAAAGAAGAAAAAAAGACCAAAACTATTGCAGGTTATACATAAATGAATAAATAAATAGCTTGAATTATAAGGGACCTATCTGAGGAATTAGCCTTCATAGACTTCATATTCTCCCTATTATGCCTTTTAAAAGCTTTATTCACCATATTTTGCTAAGGTGAACATAGGCAGACACAATGATGCAAATAAGAACACCAAAGTGATAACAGATAGACAAGTTTTCCCTTTCAGTGTTTTGATTTTTTAAACAATGGAAAATATCTCTTAACAATTGAGCTGGTACAATAACTTAAACATTTTTGGCTGAAGTCAAGTCTTATGGAACAAGAAAGTGTTAATTGGGCATTATATGACCAAATTATAATCATTATTATAAGCCAAATTATTATAATCTGATGGACAACCAAATTAATTTCCTTGGTTTAAGGACTACGTTAGATTAAATCCTAGATGTGTGTTTTGAAATAAATGGCATTGCAAGGCTGAAAGCATAATGGAAAATTCATATTGGTGGTTTTTTTTGCTCTTTTTTTCTTTATAAGTATTTCAGGTGGCACCAGATGTCACTATGTTAAGGATGTTTTGGAAGAAATTTCAAAGCTATAACCAGATTTGAATGTGAAATAACATATAGTTCAAATATACCCCCCTATCTGTAAGACAGTAAGTATCTTCTCTTTAATAATGCTACGTGTAACTTCTCCCTCCACTGTCCTCAGTTTTGTCCTTGACAAAATACAGTCCTTCTGCAGAAGGCATATGCAGAAACTAACTCAGAAGGTATTTAATTTAAGATACACTCAAAGACACGAGAATAAATTGATTACATTTTTAAACACAGACATTACCAATATATTTTACATGACAACCGCTAGATGAGTAAACACAGGACATTGCATCGTTTACTCCTCAGTTTGAAATTCTTCTAAGGACCTCATCTAGGTTTTTTGAGTGGAATGAGAGAAGAAATACAAGATAAATCTGAGAAATTATAATAGTGAAGTATTTAGTAAATCCCAGCAGACACAGAAAGGAGAACCTTTTATAAAAGAACAAAATTATACTAATATTTCTTCTTTTGAAATGTATGTAGATGTCCTTGATCACAAAGTATTACAAACCAATCCTTTTCCACCAAAAATCAGATATCTTACTATTCCCTTGCTTCTAAAGGGTACTCTGCAGATGAATAAAGACGTCTCTTCAAATTGTGAGGGGCAAAGAGAAACTCTGCTTTGAAAATATCAGTAAGTACTGCTATGCTAACAATACAAACACTGATTGCTTCTGCTCAACATATGTAGCCATGGAACTATTATTTGAAAATTAACAGTCAAAAGGATGGGTATATTAAAAAAATGGAGAAAGATATGCTGATCCTGCGAATAAAATTACTCATTCAGAAATACACTCCTGCAAAATTACCACAATTTTGTCAATAGATAGAGAGATACTGTACTTAGACAGAAACTTTATTAAATCTACATATGCTATATAGTATCCATAACCTTCATTTTTGATGTAGTCATTTTGACATATTCTAAGAGATATGATACTGTTTTCCATATTGTTTGAATAATCAAGTGACATGTGAAGAGCCAGGGAAAAACAGTTAATTATAGCTTAGTTCTAAATTAGACTTATTAAAAAAATTAGTCCCTGCAGGCTGATGGTAAACATTCAGTCAAATATTTTTTGCTCTCTGCTGCATTCTGAGCAGTGAAAACTGTGCAATTAAAATCTGCAGCACAGAGTGATAGTTTTGCTCAGATGAAATCTGAACAGAAGGTGTATTTGATGTGGGTTACATTGTGCTCTTTTCAATAGCAAAAACAAAAAGGTATTTTTTATTTAAACAAATATAAATCAAAGCTCATGGAAATTTGAATCAACACAAATGCAGATATATTCAAATATGATGGTGGAATCATGGCTTTTATAAAGATGACAGGATGAAATACTTATTCTTGCATGTATTTAACAGGAATGTTCAAGAAGTGTTTTAAAAACGTCTTTTCAATTTAGGAGTGTTACTGTTATTTTTATCCTTAAAAAAGAGATTCACTTATTTAAACAAATTGAGCCACAAAATTTTTGCCATGAGCCACAGCCCTTCTTTTTTTTTTGCCACATATACTTCTGAACTTGCACAGAATGCAGTATGTGCTGTTCAAAGCACTGGAATCATCCCCCAACAGTCCAGTCCCTGGAATAATGCTGGGAGCACCATGGTTTAAACATCCAGCAGTTCGACTGCTTTGGTAAGGCTGACACTCTTAGGTCACAGACAGAGCAATTTCCTCACCAAGTAATATTTTTGTATTAATAATTTTGCATGTTTAGATTGCTGGTAGAACAAGAAAAGCAGATATTTCATCACAAAGAAACTTGAAAGAAATGTTAAAACATTGTTTGAGGTTTTGTGGAAAAGCAAAGCCTGTTAGTTCAGATCTGTTTCGGGAGTACTGCCATGGCACTGTGTGTTACAAACCAGACATCCAGAAGAGTGCTTATGATTGTGAGTTTGCATCCTGCCTCCTGTGAACACAGGAAAAAAAGTCAAATTCATCCCAAATCTTTATTAATGTTTGTGTTTTCTTTGCCAAGCTGAAATAATTACAATAAAAAGTATTTTGCACCTCATTAATTCCTAATCATTCCCTAGAGTTGCAATTTTGCTTTGGGTTTGAACTAGGGTTTGCTTTTGGTTTTTTTTTTAAATTTTATTGAATTTTCATTTCATTACCCTAGATTTCATATTTCAACATGTTACATCAAAGTTAAGGACAATTTAAATCAAATTTTATTGTTCAAAATACTAAAATAAGCAATAAAAGTTACTTTTAAGCAGTCATGAAATGGTAGCATACATTTTGTCCACTGCGTAGGTAGGTCCCTGTGATTGTCTGACAAGAAGAATACTGAATCAGTGTCTGCTTCCAGAAAGAAAAAACAAACAAACAAACAAAACAAACCCAAACCCAAAACCAAACAACTCTACTAGTCTGAACTGGTTTGATAAATTATTTATGAAAAATGTTCTATCGATGTTATTGGAATAACTTTCGTATTTAAACTTTGTCCTTGAAGTCCACCCTGAGGATTACTAATACCTTCTTGTATGCAGAGTCACAGTTCCTTTTCCAAAGTATCAAAAATAGTTTTTGATATGCAGGAAACAGTGTCTTTCAACTGATGCTGTGAATGACCCTCCCCCCAAAAACAGGACTTCGAGCCACGTTAGTGTAGGGTAAGATAAAAAGTAAAGGTCCTTTAATAACACAGGGCCTACAGCCCACAGGAATACAGGATGACATCCATGTGTCCCAGTTCTTGTTTCCATGGCTTTTATAATAAGATCCCTCCAATCATTGCTTTAAACATTTCTCAGTCCAGCCCCAGTCCCACCCCTGGTCCAACCCCTGGAATTGGGTCTGGGGTCATCAAGACCCTCTGTCTTCATCCGCTCTTCTTCCTCAGGCACACAAAGGTCTCTTGGAGTTCATCCAGTTCTGGCTTTTGGGTCACTCTGACCTATGTTTATGTTTCATTCTGTAGGCCTTCTGATATCCTTCAGCTCTACCTTGGAAAGGAGTCTAAAGAAGATTAATTAACTAAAGGAATTTGAGCTCCCTGTTCTGGGACAGGGGTAGTGATAGAAAGGCATTAAACTTAAACTGTTAGAAATATTAACCCTCTAAAAATCTACAACTACTGTGTTCCTAAAATCTACAAAATGTGAAAATCAGAACAAAAACCCCTTTGGCATCACAACATATTAACAGTGATTTCATTTACAGTGTCTCTGCCTTGATACACTCTGAGTTTATAAAAGGAATGCTTAATGGAGCTGAACACAAAGTATTTTGAAAACCCTACTTGTCTGAAATTGTTTTAAAGCTGGGTATACATTGCTCTTGGGATTTTCTAGTCTCAGAAGATCAGAGACCATTACTATAATTTTTCCATGTAGAAAGAACAGAGACAAAGACAATCTATTCCAAAAATTCCTAACCTGCACAAATTATTTATTTGTAGAAATGTACATATGTTGGAAAGGTGTACACTAACTGGTTGCCAATTGACTGCTTTTATTGGCAGATGATCGCTGAAACCCATTTCAGAGCTTGCCTTAATTTGCACAGCCTATTTGGATCAAATCATCACATTACTGTGTTCCGTTGCAGGTCTTGGATCCAGCTCCAGTATGTGACAGGTTATGGTAACAGCCTGAGCTGTTACACCTCTAATTGCAGCACACAGCAAAGTTGTGTCAACAAGTGTGTGTAGAAGGGAGTAATCACACAAGTGCTGCCATATCATTTATATTCTATGCTTAAAAGACTCCTGGATAGTAAAGACCCTATCCCTCACTGTTCTGGTATTTCCCCTTGCTGATGCATGGTAACAGAAAGGAAGGTTTGGGAAGGGAAGGTCTGGGAAGTGAAGGTTTGGGAAGGTTTGGGTTAGGGTAGGGTAGGGTAGGGTAGGGTAGGGTAGGGTAGAGAGGAAGGGAAGGGGAAGGGAAAGGGGAAGGGAAAGGGGAAGGGAAAATGGAAGGGAAAATGGAACGGAAAATGGAAGGGAAAATGGAAGGGAAAATAGAAGGGGAAGGGGAAGGGGAAGGGGGAGGGGAAGGGGAAGGGGAAGAGGAAGGGGAAGGGGAAGGGGAAAGGAAAGAGGAAGGAGAAGAGGAGCAGAAGGGAGCTGAAAGTATGAAAAGGTGATTTTTTTGTCAATTCTTATAAAATACAGTAAGATTTCTAGATTTACCATCAAGCTGTCATCCTTGGGGACTCATAGAATACCTAGTAGGTGTGAATCTCTGCCTGTTATCTGAAAGCATAATTCAAAGGTTCCCTTGGGGACAAGACAACATATATTCCTAATTGCTAGTTACATTACGTATTTTACCTGTCATTCCAATGGTAAACACCACCAGATTCCACAATGCAGCAGTTTTTCCAACTGATTCAAACAGCCCACTAGTAGATTTTCTTCCTATCTGACATCTGATAGAACTCAGGTATTAGTCCCATCAAGAGAATTAATTGGAGGTGTAGATTTTAATAAATTAAGTTGAAGCAGTAAAATGAATAAGAATCTCTCTGGGCTGTGAAGTGGATAATCTTTGTCCCAACTTTATTTCCACAAACAATTTTTTCTCCCCCCCAAATGGCTTAGTTAGATAAATTATGTGGAATTGAGGCAATCAAAGAAAGAGAGAGAAGTAATGAAAAATCTGGTAGGGTAAGGGAAAGTACATGCATCAGACTGAGACCAGGCTAAGAAAGCAAGTGGTACTTTTGCAGATGGGAGAAGTACATCAACCATGCACTTACAAAAAAAAAAAAAACAAAGAAAAAAGATAACAAATGAGACTGACCTTTTTGCCAAGGTACTCCTCCACAGAGCAGTTGCCTTAGATCTAGGATTGAACTAGAACAATGCTGGCTCACAGAAATAAAGAAAAACAAACCAAACTACCAAAGTGTGCTGTTGCAGGCACATCATGAAACACCAAACCTCTACCCAATTAGAAAACTCTTATGGCAAAGAGATATGATTTAAAGGGAAAAAATGCTAGAAGGGGGAGGAAATCACATTTGTCTTTGGGATTTTTAGTACTAAAAATTTCTGTATACTTCAAGTACTACTAAATAAGGCTTCTTATACCATTTCATACACGCTTAAACAAACAGTACAGAAGTCTTCTCAGATGAAAAATCTTTATTTTTTGACTGCAAGACCAGATTTTTATTATTATTTAATTAAAACTAGTGGTTTGTAATGCTGTAATACCAGCTCCAGCAGTTCACCTATCTGGGAAGTATCATTTCCTCAGACGGTAAGATTGACAAAGAGACAGACAACAGGCTGGCAAAGGCATACAGAGCCTTCGGAAAACTCCACAAAACAGTCTGGTCCAATAAACACCTGAAGAAAAGTACAAAGATCAGTGTCTACAGAGCCATTGTACTGTCTACTCTTTTATATGGGTCTGAATCGTGGGTCATCTACCGCCACCACCTGCAGCTTCTCGAGCGCTTCCATCAGCGCTGCCTCCATTCAATCCTAAACATCCACTGGTCTGATTATGTGACCAATGTGTCTGTTCTTGAACAGGCAGGGTCAGCAGTATCGAGGCCATGCTGATGAGAACGCAGCTGCTCTGGGCAGGGCACGTCTCCAGGATGGAGGATCACCCACCGCCTTCCAAAGATTGTGCTCTGTGGTGAACTCGCCACCGGCTGCTGCAAGAGAGGAGCCCCGAAGAAGAGATACAAGGACTGCCTGAAACAACACCTCAGCCTTGGCCATATTGACTGCCACCAATGGTCCACTCTGGCCTCCAATCGGGATTCATGGAGACACACCATTCACGACGCTGCTGCTTCCTTTGAGAATGCACGGAGAGTCAGTCTTGAGGAGAAAAGACAATGCAGAAAGAACCGTTCCTTGCCAATGTCACCCAGGGAGACGTTCCGCTGTGCCTTCTGTGACCGGACCTGCCTATCCCGTATCAGCCTTTTTAGCCACCAGCAGCTTGCAGCCAGCGTGGGTAGTGCCCTTCTCAAATCTTCGTTCGCGAAGCCGAGCCATGATGATGATGATGATGATGAATACCAGCTACAAAAACTAGTGCAGCTGTGATCTGCAATTTAGTGTCTTCAGAGTCCTTTGTGAGACTGTAAGCAGAAAACTGAACAAAGGATTATTAATAAATCTGTGAGACCTCATCTTTATTTTCTCTTGCCTTTTCTTGGCTTTTAGAGTTGCTGGTATATCTGCTAATGAAGTATCTTTAAAGCAAGCTAAATGAATTTTACCTAAACAAGCAACAAATTAAAGTATTTCTTAGATTTTTCCCTTGACAGACTATTCAGATCACAGTCACCCAATCTGGCAGTGCTCAGAATGACCTAGTTAATATAATGCCAGTAGGCAGGGTATTTCAGCTCTGTTTGCAAACCTGTGCACTGGAAGTCAGTGCTTAAAAAGTGAATATCATTATGTACTTGTGCACATCTGATTTTGAAGTCATCAACCTTCTAATTGCCTTATTCAGTACAGTAGAGGCTACTGTTTGGTTTAGGTGGACTTTGAATTGTGTGAAATTTGCACTTCTCCTTGAATTATGCATTTGTGCTTCCAGTTTACTTTCCTTGATTCTGCAAAGGAATTTTCTTTCTTTTGTGCTCTGGAAATGTGAAAGAAATATACTTATTTTTTTGTTTCTTTGCCCTTTATATGTTTGGGTTTGGTGGGGTGTTTTTCTTTGTAGTTTGTTTTTTTTTTGTTGTTTGTTTTGTGTGTTTTTTCCAGAGTGAACCTGCACAGTGCTTAGTCAATTAAATAATATTATTCATTGTTTAAATATAATTTGAAGTGGTTGTTTTTCCTATTCCTTTGTCAGAAGGTTTTAGAGAAAATGATGAAAAAAGATGACTAAAACATGTTTTAGAGAGTCTGTGTTTTCTAATAGAAATGGTACTTTACTCTTAAAAAATGAATTTTGAAATGGAATACTTAACTGTGTGTTTGTGCATATATATGTGTATAGGTGTGTGTGATTCCTTTCAACTAAGCTCAGTTGATTAAAGACACAAATTAATGGCAGAGGATGTTAATACATCATTATAATTCATGTTGTAAAGGCAGTAGATGAAACTTGACTCTGTTCCCTTGTGTATTATTAACCACTCCATCAAAATCTATATCAGTTCAGAGTTTCCTCCTCCTATCCCACCAAGGGAAAGCAAAACCCTTACTAATACCAGAACACAAAACTCATCAGTTGTAGGTAATCAAGCCCAGAGACAAGAATCATATTCTTCACAGAGAGAACAGAGATCACAGAGTTGTCCAAATACTATATAGAAGTATTTTGAACACTGGAGTGTGCAGGTGTTGAATGTACATTAGGTATGGGAAAATAATGATTAACTTATGATGGCAACTTGTCTTATAAAGTTCTCAAACTTGATCTCCTCAAACACATTTTTGTCAATTTCTATTTTTAAAGAAAACCAAGTTTATATGTTCCATTTTTCTGACTCTTAATTCCTGCAAAAGGCTTATAGTCTTTAATAAATTTCATTAAAATAATTAGAATTTGTCATTCATTTCTTCCAATCCATCTGTTTTATGGATGGAAATATCTCCTCAGCTTCTCTTTCTTGTTCCAAAATGTCATTGTATGAGATAGGTTATGCTCTTTCTTCATCAGGACTGTGTTATATGACAGGCAGATTTAAAACAGGAAATAATTATTTAATGGTGTAGAGAGCTGGGAGGACTTATTCTATATCTCTAATAAATTGGCATGTTCATTGGTAGATAGTTGAGGAATTTCTACAGAAACTGTTTCTTTGGAGAAATGCCCTCCTGTGATAAACAGTCACACAGAGGTCACCGCTTTCAGGATGGGACAGAAGAGCAATCTTGTCCTCCTGATGAAAAAGCAATGCCAAATGAGCAAGTGGAAGTGCTGAACCAGCACGACTTGTCTGCCTGCCAGGAACAGATATTTTGGTGCGTTGCCAGGTGGACAAATGCTGAATTGCTCTTGGTCTGTGTAGGTGGAGGGAAGTGACCCAAGCATAGGTTAACAGAGCTGGCATGACTCAGAAATAAGAGAGGAGAAGCCTGGCTCTTATCCAGGTGCAGCAATACCAGGGTGAATGAAAGTGGTAAAGAAAAGCAGTTTATAAGTCCATACATGAAACTTTTCCCTTGAAGCTTGTGTTGAAGCCATGTCACAGTATGAGCTTTAAGAGACACCGTAAATATCACTGTTCTTTAGGATCATGTAGTTGAAGTCCCCGTAATATATCATTACAGTGAAAGAGTTTAATCCTATTTTTTTCCTCTCCCCCCAGCAATGATATTAAAATGTATAAATTTAACTCTTGCCTCCCCACACAACCCTTCTGCTGTTTTGGAACTGTCTTTTGCTTGGCAGCACTAAGCAGCTGTTCAATGGTGCTACAGGCTGTTGTAACTGCTACCAGGCTCCTGCACACATGGGAAACAATGCAGCACTTGTGATGTGGACCCCTGACATCTCATATGTGTTGTGAAACTTATATATGGAACTACCTTAAAGGCACTCTAAAAGTCTCCAGATGAAAATAATTCTGGGGTGGTGAAATGATTTCCAAGATGCAAAGTGGTGTGAATAAATGTTGTTTATCTAGGACAAGGGGAAAACCTCAAGTTACACCAAGAGAGGTTTAGATTGGATATTAGGGAAGAAAACCTTCACTAAAAGGGTTGTCAGGCATGGGAATGACTCCCCTGGAAGTGGTAAAGTCACCATTCCTAGAGGTATTTAAAAGATGCCTAGATGTGGCATTTAGGGACATGGTTTAGTTGTGCACTTGGCTGTGCTGGGTTAACAGTTGGACTTGATGATTTTAGAGGTCTTTTTCAACATAAGAGATTAACTTGAATTCTATGATTTTGATCGTAAAATAGCACTTTAAAGCTACCAAATTATTTTACTTACTGAAGTTTTCAAACCACCCTTTTTTTTTTTCCTCTTTAGAAAGTATCTGCTTCTTGAAGTGACTACAGAATTTAAGCTGAAAAAGTACATACACATTGACATACTGTAGTCAAACAATGACATGCAAGAACTCCTTGCAGGTGTTCCTCCATTTAACTAACTGAAAACATTCTTGGTTTAGGAGACCCAATTCCAATTGATAGTTTGGGCTGAGAACTGATGATCTTTAAGGTCCATTCTAACCCTTTAACATTCTATGATTTTATGAATTCCCTTTCTCTGCTTGAGGAATTTTCAGTCTGTAGTTGAAGTTTCTGAACAGGGCTCAAAACACTGTAATTACAATAGTCCACATGGGCTTCTCTTAATCTCTATTAGTGCTAGTTTCTCTTCTCAATGAATATTCAGTAGTAGAGGGTCTGAAACTCTGCCATATCCTAACTTAGTGACTTACAATTAGCACAGAGTTATCATTTTTACGTTTTGGGTGTTTGGGCTCTTTTTATTTTTTTTGGCCAGGGACAGTGAGGGGTGAAAAGGAGTTCATATTAATTTAGCAGTTATTTATTTAAAACGATGTCATTTTGTATATTCTCCATGAGCTGTTTTGCTTTCTATAAAATTATTTAAGTGTTAATAGTGGCTTCCTGGGAAATGTGGCACTTGAGTATAACATCTGTTCTGGAATACATTTTTTTTGTAGAAGTGGAAAAGCATCAAGAGAGTACACCAAATTAGCTTATCATTCAGTGATTATAGCTCAGTTAGTCCCTAAAAATCAAGAAATGGTGGGTTCAAACTAAGAGAGAGTAAAAATTCTAATGGTGATCCTCCCATTGTGGTAGCATGCCCAACCTCTGTTAGTCAACCATAAATATTGCAGCATTTTTGTGAAATCAGACCTTCATTGTTTTTCTCTTTTCATGTCTGCTCTGAAATGGTATATTTTATTTTGGCTCAGAGAAAAGCATTTTCATCTAAGTTCCATTTTGGGAGGGAAGAACCACAAACATTTCAGGTTTATTCCATCCATTTTTTAAAGTGGGATTCATCAGGCAATGAAATGGATGAGGGGGCATAATTGATCAGTGTTTCCCAATCTAATTCTCTTAAAAGGAATTTTTCCTTCTTACAGGCCGAGAAAGCAAAACATTTATTTATTTATTTATTCAGAACCAGTACATGGATGAAAATGAACACAGAGGAAAAATTGCTATTTGGATAAAGAGAGTCCTATTTACTTCCCCATATGTACTACTACCTACACAGTATACCTGAAATTCTTACCATGCTTTGCAATGCTAGTGTAAATACACAGGAAGGAAGAGAAGCAGCAGTAACAGACTAAGGCAATAGTAATGAACTGTGGAGTCAAACTGCTGATAACAACAGGAGTTTAATATTAGCCATTAACCTCTACGAGATCTTTGCATTCAACTTGGAACCAGCTCTCAGAAAATATTAGCTTCCCTATTGATATGCAACCTGAGAGAAATATTCACTTCTGAAGTACTTGCAATTACAGATTTTACTATTGGTTAAGACTGTTGAGAATAAAAGGGCTAAAGATATTGTGGAGCTTGAAATGTAGGGGTGCTCCAAAATTTTGCAAACACTTTTTTTTTTGAACTCTTATGAATACACTGCTCAGTAAATCCTGATTCCCTAATCTCAATTCTTCTGAAAGATCTGGAAAATAACTGTTAAAATATGTGCAATATTAAAACTTCCTTTAAGTTAATTTTGTTCCAAAATTTTCTGTTCAGTATGTAGAACGAGAGTAATCTGTGGTTCTTTCATTCTGTGATTATTTGAAAGCCTTTCTCCAGAACTAATGGTCTTTGAGAGTGTTTTGCATTATCTCATAATTTTCTCATCTTAAATCACTGCAATATTTTAATCAAAAAATGTAAAAATGACAGCAACAAAACCCTCACAAAAATTGTTCCCTGGAAATGCTGCTATGATTTTCTGATGTAATTATTTTTTAATTAATTGGTAATAAGCACTACTCCTAGCCTATCATCTTAGGAAGTTCTTTTCAAAATGGATCACAATATGAAAGGGAAACCAATGATGGCCTTTCAGTGTAACTAAGCTTGTCTACGTACTATTTCTTCTTCTTCAGTTAGTTTCTCTCCTTCAGGGGGAAGGTCAGGACAATTGTTTGAAATGCTGGAAAAGTGGGAAAAGTCTACAAGAGGATTTGTTGGAAGCAGAGAGAAACTCAAATAAAAGAAAATAAATAAGAAAACACATAACTATGTTCTTAACAATATATCTACATTTAGCAATGTAGCATCCACACAACTCCTGTAAGAGCTTTGATATCAAAGGGAAAAAACCTGGTTTGAATTCTTCACCATATTAAATGGTCATTTTTCACCACTGTCTCTTGTTGGACTCAGCCCCCAGGGCTCACACCCCCATGCTCCTTCCCCCTCTCTCCGTGTTTTTCCCTGAGGTTTTTCCATGCCGTGAAGGTACCTTGATCGTTTCCCTGCATCTGAGAGAGTTCTACAGCCCTGCCCTGCCCTGCTGCAGCTACCTGAGCCTCTCCCATCCCTGCCTTCCTAA
The DNA here is from genome assembly GCF_047495875.1 of Pithys albifrons albifrons. Taxonomy (NCBI): domain Eukaryota; kingdom Metazoa; phylum Chordata; class Aves; order Passeriformes; family Thamnophilidae; genus Pithys; species Pithys albifrons. The sequence goes on along the minus strand of NC_092458.1, from coordinate 4,715,067 downwards.
CCCTGCCCCCAGATGTGCTGTTCAATCCCCTCCAAACCCTGCCCCTATCAGAACCCTTATAAGGCAGACCCCACCCGGAAATAAAGTGCTTCCAACATGTTCTCCAGTTCTGTGTGTGTCTGAATTACCTCTGGAGCCATCCCCATCTCGGTCTTGAGAGTCTCTTTTCCCAACATCAGTTTTTTTCTACTTTTCTGTCCTGTCAAGAGAATAAGGTTTTATTTCAAAGGCTACTTTGTAGCATGTTGTAGACTTCGTCTTCTAAATCACACTGTGTTGTCTCTGTCATTTTTTTTAGCTAATTTTAAGTCCTTCCTAAGCTAAGTTTTGCCTACATAAAGGATTTTATTGATAACCATAAGCTATCTATCCCAAACATCTATTTTAATCTTCCATCTTGCATATTGACAAACAGGATATTTGCTAAATGATTCAAGTTAAAATAATGCTATAGCTTTAGGCTGTCTTAAAAAAAAAAAAAGAAAACAAGATTTCAACCAATAAAGATGTTGGCAATAGTCTTACATGACTTCAACTTTTTCATCCTTAAAAATTCTCAAATTGTGTAGCTTGTCCCACAGACTGGGCAGCATGGTAGGACTTTCACAATCACAGGAGCCAAAGAGCTGCAACTTTAAACGAATGCCCAATAGTTGAAGTATTGAGATAAACTAAAAGAGTTTACACTACTATGAACATGATGTATACCATATTTTCAGCACAATTTTGCTATTGGGTGTATGGCTTCATGCCAATTGTTCAGTCTTGAAAAGTAGTTTGCCCATTTCCTTGGGCAAAACTATACCAACACAAGACAATATGAAGGATAATGAAAATCTGTTAGTTGGCATGGTTAGAATACATTGAAAGCACAACAGCAAATATAAAAAGCCATTTCAACTTTTACATGATAAATTTATGCACTCTTGCTAAAACAGTATGTATATTTTTAGATCTTCAGGAAATGCTATCACTAAGATAATTATAAAGTCACAAACATTTTCCATTTTGATGTCTTAGTCAAAGTCCTGTTTCATTGAAAGAAATAGAATGTTTCACGTCTCTTTTTGGGATTCAGAAAGGGTAACTGTACTCCTTACAACAACCATGTGATGAGATAAAATTCTGGGGGAAAGTCACCAATGAATACTTGGATAATATGACTGAAAGCCAAGGAAATGCATGACAAGGTTCTTTTCAAATATCCATCTCTCACTGATGGAAATGGCAAAAATTACCAGTTTCCTATAAACACTTCAGAAAGCAAGGCTAATGTAACACGAAGAGGTTTTATCAACTTCTGCACTGTATTCTTGCTACGTTTTTCACCCAATACTGTCTCTCCCATGCCAAGGTATTTATTTCATTATCTTGCCTTCCAAAATCTAATAACAATAAAAATTTCTTGGGCCAGACACCAAGGAACCACTTGAAATGTACAAGTAGATTTTTTCTGTATATATAGGCCACAACCATATCCCAATTATATGCTATTGTTCTAATTTGATTAAGAGACTATAACGTGAAATTTTTTTGCAAGACTGATGTTGAAGATTATTGACTCGAGCAGACCAGTGCCATGGGGGAAGATGAACTGTGTAGGAATTTGAAATGAGATATAATAAAATGTATCATGGTATTTTAAACCTCAAATCAATACTGTTAAAACCAGACACATTTCTCTCTCTCAGCCTGCTTCTTTTTTTGTATTTCTAAATATTTGTTTGTCTTTGTTTTCATCTTCTTTTTAATGAGGGTCCTTCCTGTACATCTGTATCTTTGTCCCTTCAGGTTATTTTTATTTTCTTGTTCCTTGTATCACCATCTCCCTTGTTGATCTCTCTCTTCATACTTTTACTTAATCAAGTACAATGACTGTAAACTCTTCCTGAGAGTCACTATTACCTTTCAGCAGATGGCACTGTTATTTAGTCTAACTAGCAGGGCAAGATAATGAACTTAAAACCCCTCTTTTAACAATAAAATATAGATTCCTTCTTGACTGCATTTCTACTTTATAAACAAAACCAGTGACAAAACAACTGAAAAAAATATTATAACATTATGTTGAACGTGGATGTGATAAAAATAATTGTTATTAGATGCAGATCTTTTAAAGGGCGATGGAACCATTTAAAAATATGCTTCTCAGCAAACAAATTTGTGGGTGAATTTATAGCATGTACATGGGTACATTGCTCTATAACCCTGATTTTGTTGGTATGGTGGCTTATCTGTACCTGTGAAGAACTATAGGCATGAGTGCAGTGCCCCTGCCTGCATGTGGTACAGGCTCATCCTGGCACAGGGCGGCCTGCCAGGGGCTGCGCTGTGGGTTCCTGCAGATGCCCAGGGAGTACAGTGGAGAAGGAGCAAGTGCTCTGCCAATGCTGCCAGAAAAACGTGCAACTCCTGTCAGCTCCAATTACAAGCAGAAGATGAATCACATCTCTTAACTCTGTCTCCAGTGGCACTCCAGCTGCTGGAAGGCAGCTGTAAACAGGAGTTTCTCCAGGCTGCTGCCAGCCCCACTGTTTTCCCAGAAGCTCCATTTTACGGATCCCTGATGTGGAAAACCATATTCTGTGATTTTGCTCAGACTGATCCATGGACTTCTACTTGCAGGTTGCTCCCATGATGTTTCTCTTACAGTTAGCACTGGCTTCTTTACCTCTGATATGTCCTGTAGCCTTTCAGCTACAGCTGCCTTTCATCTTCTTGCTACAGCAAACTCTTAATGATGGAATTGCTGAAATTTTCCAGCCCTCATACTATTACCCCCTATTGTGCTTCTACCATTTGGGAAAGAGCAGGGAAAATAGACTGGGATGGGAAGCAAAAGTTTGTTGTGGTGTGGGGACTCCTTATGCTCAGCAACACAGAGCTGAAGGGGCCCACCATGAGTGTAAGCACATAAACAAGGGACAGTCTACAGAACACCATCATTGGTGAATCTCTATAACTTTTCTGGGAAATTAGTGAAACTGGATACTTCTCTGAAGCACCTGTGGGGACCAACAGGATGAATCAGAGGTCTGCATGAGGTTACAGGTCTGCTGTCTCACTCAGATCACATGGGCAGGGTGGGACAGCTCACATAGCTGCAGCACTGTGATGGACAGAGACTCCAGGAAGCATGACTAGGAAGGTAAGGAGGGTGAGTTGCCTTTTATGTGAGCAACAGGAATGCATAAAGCTCTGCCTAAACATGGACTATGAGCCAGTTGTGAGCTGGGTCAAGAGTAGACTGACCAATGTTGGTGATTTTGTGGCGTCTGCTACATACCACCTGATCAGGATTTAATAGTAGATGAAGCCTTCTTCAGCTAACTGGGAGATTCCTTACTTTTGCCAGCTCTAGTCCTCATGGGGAACTTAAACCACCCTAATATCTGGTGAAGGGCCAACACAGGAGGTTTGGGGAGTGTAGTGACAATAACTTCCGAACACAGGTGATCAAGAAGTCAACAAGGAGAGGGCACTCTACAGGCCTGACTCATACAAGAACTGAATAGGGATGTGAGGCTCTGCAGCAGCCTTGACTGTAGTGAACATGAGACGGTGACTCTCAGAATCCTCAGAGGAGGAAACAAGACAAAAAACACAATCACATCCCTGGTCTTCATGAAAGCAGAGTTAACCATTTCAGGGGCCTGCTTAGAAGACTCCAACATAATTGTGTCTGGGAAAAAAAAAAAACAACAAAAAATCCCCAAACCAACCAATGAACCAAACAAGAAAAAAGAACTCCAGGGAAGCTGGATGACTTTTAAGAATCACCTACAGTGGTCCATTCCAACATACAAGAAATCAAGAAAACACAGCAGAATGCCCTCATGGATGAACCAGAACTCCTGGCTAGACTCAAATGTAAAAAGGCATCATATAAAAGATATGTGCAGGATTGGGCAACCTAGGAGGAACACAGAATCCAAGTATGTGAGGATAGCATTATGAAAGCCAAAATCCACTTGGAGTTGAATCTCACAAGAGATGTAAAGAAACAGATTTCTGCATGCACAGCACTAGCAAAGGTAAGAGCCTTTTCTGCCTTTTCCCTTCACTCTCACCTTTCTCAACACTCTTAAACATTAATGTTGCTTTAAAAGCCAGGCTCCTCTTCTAATTTCCTTTCCTCCAACCTCACCTTCCAAAATTCAAAGTTCCTTAAATGTCATGTCATGTGAAAGAGGAGGGAGACAGAAATGCAAAGATTTCTAGTCTTAACTGTATTAATAAAAGTTATTAGCTATAAGTGCCCTCGGAGTAATCAAAACTTTATGAACCCAGTACTGCCTGCCAGACTCTGGACAGAATACAGGCTGGAAAGATTTTTGATGCCCCTATGAGGACCACACTTAAGCCAGGGAGAAATTATTAGCAATAAGTGCTTCTAGACAATCAGAGCCTTATGTTCCCCAACACTGTCTGTCAACTAACAAACAGCCCACAGGTTGGAAGGGTTTCTGACATCTAATATGAAGACACACTTAAGCCAGAAAAGAACATCCCCCACAACAGCTCCCAAAATAACATTTATTAATACAAATATGTGACAGTTATTGTGGGTTCTTCTTTGCCGGTGATAACATTCAGCTGCACGATTGTATTTAATTGATAATAAAAGAGGCCAAAAGAAACCAGCACAAACACATTCTACAGAGACAAACACACTAAACTCAAGTTACAATACAGCAATGTATCCCATTTTCACAACAGACAGAAACCAGCAACAAAGAACTACTAACTAAAACCAGAGTCACCTAAAAGCTTATCTAGACACCCTTTCAATAACATAAGACAATAAAATATCTTGCACACCACTCTCTCTGTGACACAAAACAAAAGGGAAGAGCAGAGCTGCTTCTTATCAACACACAAGTTGAAAAAGAAACTGCACATTGAAAGTAAAGCAAGTTACTGCAGATGCAAAACAGAGCTGGTCTTATAAAATATAACAAAAAGCAATATCCAATATAAAGTAGCAAAGTGTGAAGCAAGTTACTGTAGTTAGTATTAAGGCAGCAAAACACAGTCAGGAAAGAAGATGCTTATAAAGCAAGAATCAAAGTAGCTGTTAGCATAAGATGTAAGATAGAATGTATAAAAGAATAAGCTTTGTAAGAAACTAAAGAAAGTGAAGTATAGAAAAATAGAAAGCAAATGGTTTTCTCACACCTACATTTTTCCAGGAGGTAGGAGGAGACAGGACAAGCTGCAGCAGTTACTCTCACATAGACCTGGCATTTTCCCCTCTCTCTGCTGGAGTTTAAACTCCACACACTTTTTACACCTTTTTTTTCTTTCATGTGGTTTTGTGTGGCTAAAAGTCAATCTTTTGGTGGGGTTGATGCAGATGCTTGAGGGGAGGTGGCTCCTAGAGTGGCTATAGAAGATATCACAAAGGGAGTCTATGTCATTCCTTAAACAACACGCCACCCTATGTTAATCTTATCAGTTTGAAAGCCTTTGTCCTCGGCCAGGAGCATCCCTCCAGGGGCTGAGGCATCTCCCTCAACCCATCAGGCCTTATCAGGGGCCATCACCCCACATGCCATGTCTTTTCTTATTTGACAGTTTAGTTAGATTTTTTCCTATACTTTTAATCTTATCTCTGCTTCTCATTCCTTTCTCCATTCTGTTTTTTTCTCTTGACTATCAAGCCACTTTCTCCAACAAGTCATAGTCCACCACATTCCAAATATTTACATAATTAAGGTCAATTGAGTTGTCAGGTTTTGTACACTATTTTTCTGTGATTCATAATCTGAGAATGGAGGTACAGAAGGAAAGATTTTTTTAGATGCTTTATTTTTATTCCTGAAAGATTTACTGCTGCTATTCCAATGCCTTCCATCACTCTTACGTAACTCCTCTCTGTATTTCATGCCTCCTAGTGTGTGTCAATGTCCCATCTCCTGTCAATGTATTTCTGTTGTTCATTTGCCAATCACTGAACATTCTTCATTCGTTTCCTTAACTTTCCTTGAAAAAGTCTTACATTTCTTCACATTTTTGTCTGCTTGCTTAATAATTAGAAAACCTTACAAATTCTTTAACTTCAGATCTGACTTTCCTACTCGTTCATTCATCTAAGCTGTGATTTTGCAAATCTTTTTAGCACAAGTAGCTAGTCACAGGTTCCTTTCATCAAGCCTTAATCCTCACTCCAAATGTTATATTGCAATTGCTTTCCAGCCTTGTTAAAGGGAGAAAGTGGAGGTTGGAAAGCTTCCAAGTGGATCAAACTGGGAAATGGGAGTTAAATAGTAATGAAACTAGAAGCAGATGGTGTGGTTGTGTGAATGTTATGGAAAATATTTAGATTTCATAAAATATACAAATACTAGGAAAGAAGGAATTATTTTCATTCTGCTAATATTTTTATTTAAACATATTTTTCCTGTTAACATGGTAATAAGAACATCATGTTTTCACAAGTGTGCCATTTAATGCCATTAACAAATAAAAGTATCATTGCAGATGAACTTATTTTTCAAATCACATCATTCCATGCTTATTAGAATAGTTTTATGGCATATAAGCATCATTTACATATGAATTGTGGTAGTATGGTATAAACTATTGCTCAAACAATTCTCATAAGAATTTTAGTATTCTGGATTAAAATGAGCAAGAATAATTTGAGAAATGAAAGATGAATAAGTTTACTACTAAATTTAATACAATCTAATTTTCTGGTTGCAAAACCACCCGTTATCTGTTGGACTAGAGCTGAACAGCAGCTGTTCTCTTATTGGGCCAGCCAGGTAGAAGACACAGAAAATGTGGATGGAAAATGTGACTGCTACTTTCTGAAAAAGACAGAACATAATACATGTCAACAGTCCTGTTTATTATTAGCATTTATTGTCCTTTTTCTTTTTTAACGTGAAATGTGTGAGATATTAGAATATTAAGTGCTTCAAAAATGCATTTCAACACTAATGTGGGGAAATCTGATCTGTGTACTTTGCTTAAATAAATTATCTAGAATTGAATAAGGATGTTAGTTGCTAAGCTTTTGACCAAACAAATTTATTTATACTGTATGGATTTGCCATTCTTACATGATGATGTCTTTTCAGTAAAAATACAGGTTTACAGCCAAAATATTTTGTCTGAAAACAAAACAGATTTTAACATAAAAGCCCCAAAAGCTCAATATTTTTGAAATATTTTGCTGTAAATCTCAAAAGGACACCTTCAAATTATGTTCTCTGCTCCTTTACAAAAATAATTTTTATCCCTCCTGTTTCACTTCCACTATCCAAAACTGACCTAAATTGCTTAATTACAGGTAAGAGTGTCAATGTAGCATCCTTTTCTGACTCAGAAATATTCCACCATCTTGCTCTGGCCCAAACCAGAACAAAACCTTTCCATGAGGAAGATCAGATACAAAGGAAGACTTTATTTACATAGTGAAAAAGTAGGAAACAACGGAAACAGATACACTTTTCTAAGATTAGGCGACAAACTTATTTATGAGATAGAAAACTATTCCAACTACTTAAATACTTCAGGAATATTGATATGTCAAGAATATTACACATCACCACAGATTTTATTTGGTTTTAGTTCTGTAACATGGTTGGAGCTCTTATTTTTACCCATGTTCTTACTTTTACTAAGTCTTATCATTCATGAGAGGAAAAATACTCTCTAACTTAGTGGAATAGCAAAACTTATTAAAAGAAACATTCCTTAAAATTTTGGAAGTCCTTTGAAGTATCTGAAAAAATTTTTAATATCCTGAAAATTTTTCTGTATATTTCTTCCCCTCTGCCTTTTCTCTACAATAATATTCTTGAAATTTTGATACATTTTTGACACAAGGTATTCTTTTAACAACTTTTGGTGGTTGCAAATAACAATTTTTGAAAAGATCAGTGTTGTCATTTTATACACATAGTGGAGCAGAATTGTTGTTGTCACCCATCCTTGACTGATACTGTTTTGCAAGCAAATGGAACTATTTAATTATATATATATATATATATATATATATATATATATATATATATGTGTGTGTGTGTGTGTGTGTGTGTGTGTATATACACACACACACACATATATACACATATATACATATATACATATATATATATAAAATACAGGTTGTATTCTGTAACTTCTTTCTTCTCATTTTTGATGGAGGATACTAAATTTGAAGGAAAATATCATTACCTACTATAGAACATCTGATATAAAATGAATTGCTACATAATGGTAAACTACCTACCTAAGAATATTATGCCTGTTGTACTTTTGAAAGTAGAACTCTTCATACATCGAGAATAAATATTTCCTAAATATGTTTTCATTTATCTAGGAGGGAAAAATGGTTTGGGGCCAGGGGTCTAGGTTAAATAAGATATTGGGTTTTGCATATATCTAGGAAAATAATGTTTGTTTAAAAATCCCAAACTTTATTTTTCTTTATCAGATTATATTTACCTATTAGAGGTTTTTTGAGAAAATATATGGCTGAAGCATAAGCATGAGAATACCATGTTTCAGAAGCACAGAAGACTATCAGCATTTTTATTTTCATTCTAAAAATGAATTATAGTATGAAAGTTAATTTTTAATTAGATGCAACTAATTTACTGATGATATAAAATTACTTTCCAGCTATTATAATGTAGTTAGATTAGGTGTATTTTAATTAGTTCAGATATGTTAAATTGGAAGTAAGGGAAGACACTGATTTGGAGAGACGCACAGTTATGTGCATCTCAAGTAGGAAGACTGCAATTCATTCACATGACCAAACACACTGGTAAAAGCTTTTTTAGAACTATTAATAACTGACTGAGGAAGCTAGTTCTAAAAATTCTGATGGAAGTGTACAGTAAGGAATCTATTACAGTAATTATAGTGGCAGCAATTAAACCATTACTTGCATTGAATAATAGCTATAGAGTATTTTGAACCAGCACAAAGTATATGCTTATATCTGTATCAACTGCATTTTATAATGAGCCTTCTCTATTGCAATGTGGGAATTTCAAAGCTTGCTCTCACTTTCTTTTTGGTTTAACTTTCTGCAAGGAGACTATTAGTTGCAATTTCAGATCAAGAAGTAAAAAGCCTCAGAGCCCTGGATGCCAGAGGAGATTTATGGCAGGTTGACCAGAGTCCTCAGTGAGATTTGGAAGATTTTACAGGTATTTTATTTTATTATTAGATATATTTCCAATGCCAGTAGGATTATTTGTGATACTGATTAATTGCATCAGTGTGATAGGACCAGTAAGCCTGTAACATGTTCATGCAATCCACAGTGAGGAAGTGCAAGAGCTTTTATGAAGCCAATGCAAAAATACTTCCTGATCAAACACAGCCAAGAACTTTATGTGCTTGGGACATATTGGTAGTAGAAATTCCTGGATACTGCACATCACTAAATTTACAATTCAAATGGGCAATGACCAGTTTACCGAGATATATTCTCTGTGGTTAAGACTGGTAGTCATGATGGACAGTGCAATTTTAATCTCCTGATGTAAGCTAGCACTCTGCCTTTTTTCTCTGTGTCCCTGTTGCCCATTGTTTCTTTTTTTTTTTTAATCTTTCCTTTTTTGATTTTTTTTTCGCTCTCACTTTTCTAAAGAGAGTTGTAGTGGTGTTTGGTTTCTGCTGGTATTCCTGAAATAATTGAGCATTGCTTCAGTCACAGATTCACAAAATAATCAAGGTGGGAAGAGACCTTCAAGACCATCTAGTCCAACCACCAACCTAGCACCACCATAATCACCCCTGAACTATATCTCCAAGTCTCATATCCAGACACTTAAATACTTCCAGGGACAGCAACTCCATCACCTCCCTGAGCAACTTATTCCAATACCTGACCACTCTTTTAATGAAAAATTTTTAAAATATCTGATCTGCACCTCCCCTAGTGCAACAGAAGACCATTTCCTCTCAATCTTTCACTTGATACATGGCAGAAGAGACTGATCCCCACCTGGCTACAACTTCCTTTCAGATAGTTGTAGAGAGCGATGAGGTCCCCCCATGAGCCTCCTTTTCTCCAGATTCCCTCAGCTGCTTCTCACAGGTCATGTTTTCTAGATTCTTCACCAGCTTTTTTGCCCTTGTCTGGACATGTTCTAATATCTCAATGTCCTTTTGGAAATGAGGGGCCCAAAACTGGACACAGTACTCAAGATGCAGCAGGACAATCACTGCCTTACTCTTGCTGACCACACCAAGATTCCATTGGCCTTCTTGGCCACCTGGGCACACTGCTGGCTCATATTCAGCAGTTGTCACCCAGAACCCCAAAGTACCTTTCTGCTGAACAGCTCTCAAGCAGACCAATACTGCCACCTAACTTGGTGTCTGCAAACTTACTGAGGGTGCACTCAATCAAATAATTGATAAAAATGTTAAACAGGACCAGCCCCAGCACTGATTCCTCAGGGGCACCATTGGTGACCAGTCACCAGCTGGGTGTAACTTCATTCCACACCACTCTCTCAGCCCAGTTGTCCAGCCTGTTTTTCAGCCAGGGAAAGTATACCCATCCAAGCCCTGAGCAGCCAGTTTCTCCAAGAGAATTCTGTGGGAAGTGATGCCAAATGCCTTGCTGAACTCTAGATAGACAACACTCACGATCTTTCCCTCATCTAATAAGCGGGCCACCATGTCATAGAAGGAGATCAGGTTGCCGATGCAGGACCTGTCTTTCGTAAACCCATGTTGTCTGGGCCTGATCCCCTGGTCTTCCTGCACATGCTCTGTGATGGCACTCAGGATGAACTGCTCCATGACATTTCCTGGTACCAAGGTCAGGCTGACAGGTCTGTAGTTCCTTGGATCATGCTTCCAACCCTTCCTTATAGATGGACATTATATTAGCTAATTTTCAGTCAACTGGGACTTCATTGGTTAACCAGAACAGCTCATAGGATTGAAACTAGCTTGTCAAGCTCTTCTGCCAGCACACAGACTTGTGGGTCTAAATGGCATAGCATGTCACTAACTGTGTCCTTCTGGATTATGGTGTCTACTCAGTTCCATCACTAACTTTGGGCTCTGGGAGATGGACTAAGGACAACTGGTTTTGTTATTAAAGACTGAGGCAAAGAAAGCATGAAGTACTTTAGCCTTTTCCTCATCCTGGGACATTATGCTACACACTACATCTAGCAAAGGATGGAGACTCTCCTTAGCTTTCCTTTTGCTGTCAATTTATTTTTAGAAACTGATATCCAGTGGTTAATGATTTTGACTTGCCCATGGTTTTGCTTCTTCCCTGCCTCTCTACCATGTTGCTTCCCTAGTCTCTACAGCTACAGAAGTCAGCAACAGCCCCTTGCACAATGACCATGAACTTTTTGGCTGACTCTGTGACCAGTTCCAACAGTGTTTGGAGACTATACTTATGCTATGAGGTCGGAGTTTTCCTTACAAAGTATCATGCTCTCTGAGTGTAGTTGCTGCAGCTGGAGAAGGATGTAGGGCTGCTCTCTTTCCTGGCATTCCTAAACTCCTTTCCTTCCCTCCCTTTCTGTCAGCCTGACCCTTTGTATCAGGGAAAGGTGAGAGGACAGAGACAGCAGGGAGCACTCCAGAACACTGCTGCACTGCACAAGGATGTGCCAGTGTGAGGATGGGTGTGCTTCAGATAAAGCACCACTTAGTAGCTTTTCTAGCTTTTCTGCTTCTTCCCCTTTAGTTCTAAGCTTTTTAATTTAAAATTATTTGGTCTGAAGACTCACAACCATCCCTCATTTCCTCACCAGAGAAGTTTTCCTAAGTGGGGTCATATAGGGGGAGCCCCTTATACCGAGCTGGGCTGTGGACTGATGGTCAGAAGAGCTCAGGCACAGCAGTCATCAGAAGGCTTGATCAGAAGGCTCACATCTTCAGAGTTTATTCAAGATAGGTTAACAGACAGCTCTTCACAGCACATAGTAGAAGTAGTTCCTATTAGTTCCTGTTACATCACCCCACATCCTAGTAGATCTAGATCTGACTCCCTCTCACATCCTAGTAAATCTCTCTCTCACGCAGTAATGTCCACACTTTTTGTGCACTCTCACATCTAACAAGCCACCATGTAATTGGTTAACCAAATCACCTTGCATACACCACAGCCTTTCATTGGTCACAAGCTACCACACATACCACAGGTAGTTCTGTACTCTTTAAGGTAGAACTCCAAACAGCTTTCCTTAAGGGATGCACTCACACTCACCCCCACAGGGTCATGTAAGGTAGAAAAAGATGAAAAGGGAAACAAGTTTTGCACCCAATTTAGGTGTGTAGCATAGTATTGGTAATTACAGACTCTTTATCTGTTACCTGAGACTGTTGCTTCTTCTCCATTCAGAAGAACTTGGATTATACCCCTCATGGGAGTTTCTCCTAATTTTACCCCTGATCACTGGTTATCAATGTAGTTTACTTTGTATGGCTTTCTTTTACCATGGGAAAGCATATAAATTCCTTTCTGGCAAAGGGAAGGAACTGTGTGTTTTCACAGAAAGTCTGTGGGGCTAAATACCAACCCAAAGCTCAAAAGTTCCTCTCTTTTTTGTAAATAGCTGTAGTGCAACTAAAGTAGAGAAGGAAAGAGCAGACCTCCATCAGCAAAAAAGACTTCTCAAAAGTACTGTTTCAGGAAAGTCAGGGCATAGTAATTAAATGGGTTTCCACATAAGTTTAAAGAAAATGAGAGAGACCATTCTTTGCCTTTGTGTTTTCCTCCACCAGAAAAAAATCTACAAGGATGTCTCCATTCTCACTTTGATTCTTTTGCTCTGAAATATCTTGATTTGTCAAAGCAATCATTCATCTGGCCTAGCTGACAGTCATCTGTTTCTGAGCAATCATGGGACTTCACAGGAGATGGGGACTGCTTGCCTTATCCCTGATATGGGTGCAGCCCTTTGGCTGTATGGCATCTGCTGTGATGCCCAGCTAACCCAAATGCAGTGTTCTGTGGAAATCCAGAGCTCACTGATGAAGAACATGCTAATCATGTCCTGGACAATGGTGGATAAGATTATCCTTACAACTGCAAAGAAAACCAGATTGAATAACTGGCTAACCCTACGCTGCAGTGGCAAAGAGCATACAAAACGCTTCACTGAGCACTAAAACATCACAGGAGTGATGTGATCACATCTATTCTAACAACCCAACATTGATTTTCGTTAAAATGTGGGGGACAAACATTTTTATTCTCTGTAGTTATACTGTCATGGGCTCTCTGTCTTTCCAACCAGCCCTCCTTCTCCTCCCGCACACATCAGTCAGGCACAATTACACAAACCTAACCGATAGTTCACGTCAAAGAGCAAAACAGCATATAAATCTGTACAATGCTCTCTGGCAGTCCAAGACACGTCAAAACATAACTCTTCAAAGTTAACAATTTCTAAAATCAACAGTCTGTATAATTTTTCAAACATGATATTTTTTCCATGTATAAACATACACATATTTGTATGGACATATATATATGTGTATATATATATATATATATATATATATATATACACACACATAAAAGAAATGCTCTCTTTCCAGAAACACTTCAGTGTCAGATAAGTAAATTTTAAGGACACAGGAAAGCAAAGACACGGGATCAAAGCAGAGAATTCAATATTTCAGCATCTGGAAGTTGACAATTGCACATGATGAAGAAATGAATTTTATACTATTCCTAAAATCTGAAAATTAATACATCGACAAAAGAAACTGCAACAGAGAGATAAAATTTGCTGTATCTGTTCACAGTTAGTTTACTGAAAGATTTGTGCAAAGAATGGTGGGATTAAACAGCTTCAAATTACTTCATTTACGTTAGTGGTAGGCCCAAAAGTATTCATCTAGCAGTTATAATAGCTGCAGTTAGGGGTTAGGAATGTGGAAATAAAAAAGGTTTTCACCAATATATAGATACATATTTATGATGATAAAGCATCCAAAGGCATTTGCTCCTTGAAAGGGTTTGAAACTGCCATTAAAGGGGCTGATTTTGCAGTTTGTGGTTTGTTTTATTTTTAGGGGAAAGAGAAAGGACTAGGCTCTCATTTCTCTGCAGAACCTCTCTCTCCAGTCTCAAAAACTGTCATCTTGCTTTCAAAGTCTTCAAAATTCTCTTGCAGTTAGCATCTTACCAGCTCTGTAACTGGTCTGCCATTCTCCTTACATCATCCTTGATAACATAAAATATCAGCTACTTATGTTCATATAAGTATGTCTTACAGTCTGTCCTTTTGGTTATATCTTGTTAAAAACAGATTAATTTACATGACTCACTGGAGTTTGAACATAATGTTCGTGGATAATTTTTCTTATTTTTCAACTTGTATTTACTCTTTTCTCCTGACATTTTTTTTCCCATAAAAAATCAATGTAGTTATTCCCTTCTTTTTCAAATCCATGAAACTCCATCTATAATTTGCCTTTTGCTAAAAAGCTTAGACATCCCTCCTGTGGCAGTGGGGCTGGAACTATTTGATCTTCAAGGTCCTTTCCAATTCTATCTGTTCTATGATTCTATGACTTTTTTGCGAAACTATATTGAATTTTTGCTCATTACTAGTGCTGTTGTCAACTAGAATCTGTGCTTTGCTGTATTGTAGCTGACAAAAAATATCTTCATCTACATTTTCTCATTCACTATATAAGTTGGTCATCTCCTTCCTTCAGCTGCATTAAGGTATCAATATACATCATCCGGGGTTTGGGAGAACTCACATTGTTAGACTTTTCCCATTTCAATTTAACTGGATTTCCTATTAAATCAAAGGTAATTTTCTTCTGGTTCCACAAACACACACACGGACACAGAGACACACAGACACACACACAAAACCAACAAAAAACAAACCCCCAAACCCCAAAAACAAACAAAAAAATCCAAACACCCACAGCCCCCTCATATTCCCCCCCCAAAAAAAAAATGCAGAGCACTTTTGGAAGTCACCTTATGCTTTTTTCCAGTTTAGAACTTACAGCTAGTATTTGTAAAGGACTGTAAACAGAATTCATGCTTACATTTCTCAAATTTGTTGCTTCCATCAATGTATTTATTATAAGGAAACCATAAACTCTACTATTCCACATAATGGATGTGACATTTTAACCTCTTCCTCCTTAATTAAAAAAAAAAAACCAAGAAAACAACATAATATGGATAAGGTAACTGGTTCAGTTGTTTCTGCTTACGAAGGGCCCTGCTAGTGCAAAAGGTGCTCTCAGGTGCTTGCTTAGCACTCAGGAATAATTTCGTGATAAAGCTCTGATTTACAAAAGACAGGCTAAAAGTTCTTGCAGGAAGACAGAAATCAGATATCACCTTGGCCCCTTCTGCTCTGGTCTGAACATCCATAAACTACCAATGAAACTCAGATGTGAAGCTACTCTTTAATAGTCCAAACAAATTAATTAAGAAAAGGGAGACACTGCAACCAGAAAATGATTAAGTGTTTATTCTGCTTTCCATGCTAATTAATTTCAGTATAGTGGATCCACATGAAGAAGTGGTTTGTTCAAGGAAAGTAGCTGCACTACCTTTCAACCACCAATTATTTCCTTTAAAAAATGTACTTTACTGCTAAGACTCCACATGCCATTAATCATTTGCAAGAGGGAAAGATTTTTTGGTGTTACAACTCCAATTTAAAGTAGTTATGGGGTAAATAGCAAGCCTTACTGCCTATCAAACATCCATATATGCCTTCCTGCATATACAGCTTCACAAAGTCATTCATGCAGGTCACAATGGCAGGGAGTTGTTCAACTCAAAGTCCAAAAGAGCTGGTTGAACAGAAAAATCATCATTTGGCTTTGAGTAAGTGCTGTCAGTCATTCTATAAAAATGAAAACCTCCTGCCTTTTTTACTTTCTCCTCTTCTTTTTAATCTCTGATGAGGTGAGAGGAAAAATATGCTGATTGTGAGAAACTAAAGCAGAATTTTGTAACATTATTAAGTCTACAGAAGACCATTTCTCTTCACTTTAGGTCAATACTCTAGGTCTGTTTCTTCTCCTAGGCTTTTCCTCAGGTAAAACACATGAATTCTCGAAATAAATTTGGTACAGCTGGTAGCTATGTCAAGAAGAATTCAGGCTCCAGAAAAAGCCAGCTTGTTTGCTACCAAATCTAATTATTATTGTTTTATTGAATATGCATATGTCTGGAACAAAGTGTACATGAATAGTTATTAATATGTTGAAAAAATTGAAATCATTAGGCTATGTATAATTTTTTGTATTTCAACTCCATATTTTTTGTTTCAGAACTATTCCTTTATATTAAAGGTTATAACGCATTATAATTTGGGAAAAATATAAATATTGACTGTTGCTTGCTTTTTAACACTAATCAAAAATGCTTAACATAGAACATAAACAGCCCAGGGTATGTTAAAGCACTTATGTTAAAATTTTCTGGTTCTTCTGAACCTTATTTTGCAAAAAGCTAGTAGAGGAGCCTTCTCAAAAACCAAAAATACCTCAAAAAGCCAACCAAAGCTTTTTTAAACTTTTGAGGGGTTTGTTATACTTTTAGAGTATACTCTTTTTCTGAAATTACTGAAAACTGAATATCTAAAAACTCTGTATTCTTAATATACTCACATTATTAGAGTATATTTCTTGGAAATAGAATTTTTCAAATTAAGAATAATATTATTATATTATTAATTGACTAGTGGACTTTCTCATTAGAATTCTAGTTGTAATTTTTGCACCAATTTTTGAGATCATAACAAGTTCCCTTTTTTTTTTTTTTGTTGGTGTTGATGGTATTGTTGTTTTGGGTTGGTTTTTATTTTACATATTGACCATCCCATTGAACTTGATTCACAAGTAAGTGTTCATTTGATGCCGTGAATGACCCTCCCCCCAAAAACAGGACTTCGAGCCACGTTAGTGTAGGGTAAGATAAAAAGTAAAGGTCCTTTAATAACACAGGGCCTACAGCCCACAGGAATACAGGATGACATGCATGTGTCCCAGTTCTTGTTTCCATGGCTTTTATAATAAGATCCCTCCAATCATTGCTTTACACATTTCTCAGTCCAGCCCCAGTCCCACCCCTGGTCCAACCCCTGGAATTGGGTCTGGGGTCGTCAAGACCCTCTGTCTTCATCAGCTCTTCTTCTTCAGGCACACAAAGGTCTCTTGGAGTTCATCCAGTTCTGGCTTTTGGGTCACTCTGACCTGTGTTTATGTTTCATTCTGTAGGCCTTCTGATATCCTTCAGCTCTTTACCTTGGAAAGGAGTCTAAACAAGATTAATTAACTGAAGGAATTTGAGCTCCCTGTTCTGGGACAGGGGTAGTGATAGAAAGGCATTAAACTGTTAGAAATATTAACTTTCTAAAAATCCACAACTACTGTGTTCCTAAAATCTACAAAATGTGAAAATCAGAACAAAACCTCCTTTGGCATCAATTACAATACCCCATTTTAAGAATATCTAATTTTTTAGTATTTGCAAGAATCTCGCTGTAATAGTAAAATCCTAAACAGAATATATACTTATGTGTGTGTATATATATGTGAATTGTTCATAGAACCTTGATGAAAAGTGTAGTGAAAGCCCTATGCATTTTAGCTTCATTAAACTTAAGGTTTCTTATGTAAACCTCATACATTGTTCTGCTTGCTGGATCAGCATATCTGACTCGCACACATTCCACCTGAAGTTATTCTCCATCACTAATGATGTAGATTTGTGCCCTGAGACTGTGCAAAGAATTTGTTTAGATAAGGTGGAAGCCTCACAGAGTGCAGGGCATGTTCTTTGTGAGACTGTATTTATACATAGGTAGAAAAGAGTTTGCAAGATTTTCCACCTGATTTCTTATTATGAATAGATATAACTATGCTGGATTTAGAGCAGCAATAAACTCCCAGGTTTGGTAATGGAAATAAGTGTCAATTTAATCTACCAAGTGCTCAAAGATTTGAGTCCACACTTACAATTTGTATTTTGGCTATAATCATTGTCTCTTTCCAGAAGGCATATAATATACCTCTGTCTAGAATGACAACTCTTAGACATACCATTCTACTCCTTTCTAATAATTGTTCAGGAACAGGCTTAAAATCCGTTGGCTAATGCTCTTGTTGAGGATTTCTTATGATCTCTATCCATAGCTGCTTTTGTGACAGTAAGGATGTTTCCCACTTTGTAATCTGTACTTTCTGCTTTCTTTCAGTGGTACTGCAAGACCATAGAGGGGCAAAGGCTCAGAAACCCCAACAACCCATAAAGTAAACTTCTTTATACGTTTAAACAGACACCTTTGTTGTGTTGCCTTTGAGCTACCAGAGAAGGAGTAGAAAGATTCCTAATTATACTGAACAATTTTGTTTTTCAGGGAAGAAAACCAGATATACAACAAAAGAGTTGGGTGAGGTGAAATTAAAGTCATTTTTCTATGACAAATTTCTTAATTTGCAGAAATCAAATGAAAATTAAGATCACAATGAATTCTTACTTGTACTGTGCAATGTGAACTACCTCCTTTTAAAAATAAAATAATAATTTTCTTATAGAAACAATCTGGATCATTTTGTATCATATCTATGATAAAGTTAATTTAAAAATATTTCAGAGTAACACACTTACAAAAGAAAAACATAGCCACAGCCCTGGAAGCTCAACCCAGGAAACTCTTAGCAGCTATGGGAGAATCTGAAAAACACCTTTCTCAAACAGTTTGGGCTCTAATAAATGTAGAAGGCCTCCATTGCTTTGGGGAAAATGCAGAAATAAAACTTCTTGACTAACTTTTACAAATCCCCTTACACAGCTCATAATTTGTCAGGTATCATGAATTTAGGAGCAGAATAGAGCTCTATTACTGCCTTGAAAATACTGAAAGGCTATGATTTTTCATCTCTGCATGCACATTCTCAGGCCTTCTAAGTTTAAAATTACACTGTATTACTATTATTGAAGACCCCAGGAAACATATGGAGAACAAGATGCCACACATGTTGCTAAGGAGAGATAAACCATACCATGAAACATATTTGCCTTTCGTAACATGTGCTTACATTCATGCCTGGGGAAGGACATGGGGGGAAAAAGAAAAAAGGCTGATACACTTCCTTAACAATAGCAATACCAAACAAAATGACTTTTCATGTCTGTGTTTATAGTCACCCTACACCAGTACCTTTTTCCTAGCCCACAGGCTCCGTTTCCAGGCAACTCATGCATGCTTACCTCTTTCACGTTATTCATACACTGCAAACTTTCCAGTGCATTAACCTGCAATCTTCCATCTCTGTGAAACCTCCCTCACTTATACAGTGCTTGAATGCTTGCAACAAGCTTGTGTGCTTTTTCTGGCATACGTGTGTCAAAAAATAATCCTTTTTGGACTTCAGCTAGATTGTCTAGCTCGTATTTCTTTTTAATTAGTATTTCATTTGCTATATCCAAGAACACTTTCCTGCCATAGTGTGACTAGTCACCAGGCTATCTTAATTATGTTAATCACTCTCTCCCACCTAATACAATTAACTATAATTAGCTGATCCTTTTCCTTCTATACTTTGTTCCCCCAGGAGGATTAGAAGTTATTAAACTAGATGAGTACCCAATCACTCTCACTTGACTGACCCACAGAAAATCCCCAGGGCAAAAAAAAAGGGTGGAGGTGCATTGCCCATGCTCTTGCCTGACCCAGGGTGAACAAGCAGTAGAAGTCCATTAAGAGGCATTGACTGAAAATGTCTCTTCAATTATAATCACCTTATATGTAGAATGGAAGTCATGGCAAGGCAGTCTGCTTTATCTTAAAAGATATTTTTAATCTGCTGTGGATTTTCCTGGAGTACTAAAATAGGCAGTTAAATGCCTCCCTGACATCCGATCCCGTCAGATCTCGGAAGCTCAGCAGGGTCAGCCCCGGATTAGTACTTGGATGGGAGACCTCCTGGGAAATACCGGGTGCTGTTGTAGGTTCTAGTCCTGAGGACTTCACTGGCACTGTCCAAGCTCGCTCGGCCGTGGCAGATGAACCTCAGGAGTTAAAGGGTGGGGCCAGTTCTGCGCACGCTGAGCCTCACCTAAAATCCACTGCGCAGGCTGGAAGGGCACAGCCACGTGGGGACAGCCCTTCCCAAATCTTCGTTGGCGAAGCTGAGCCACACACACTAAAATGGTAATTGTCATTAGCTCTGCTGCAGAGGCACACACTGCATTGCTGCTGCACAGCTCTTTCTCTTCTTCATAGCAAAGATGAAGCTTCCCTTACAGATATGTAGCTGTTGTCTACTGCCTGGCCTGCAGTGTAGTTCTGTTCAGTAAGATGACTCACAAAACTGCAGTAATTTACAGTAAATTAGTTGCAAAGGAATCATGTCTGTCTGGCATTATCATTCTGTCACCATTTTGCATTGTAGCCTCAAGTGACCACATTGTTAAGGCAATCTTCAGAGACCTCTTAAGATATTTCTCCCTAAGGACCATCACCACCTGTTGCATAGGCACATTTCTCATCCCCTAGAGCTTCCAAATGTTTTGCATAGACTTTATGGTGTAGAAGGCATACGTAAGATTTACAAAAGATGCAAAAGTATTTAAAAAAAAAAAAGGTAATTTAACTACTCTGGATGATCTGAAAATACATGATGCAATAACACAATAATGCTTTTTGAAAGCTTGGTATAATGGAATAAAGAAAACAGGTGAGCATTTCTCAGAATCATGCTTATCTCCACCAGAGATACCTGCAACTTATTGACAAATAAATGAAAATCAGTGAAAGTACTACTGAAAAGCAAAATGTAAAAGAGTAAATTTAATAAAATGCATGTGTCAGGAGCAGTCCTCAGTTAGCAGGGATAACAGTAGATGACAGAATAGTGTATTCCAGTTTCAGCTTCTCAGGCTGTTAACTGATACATTCTCATTTCCTGACATTTTTAGACTCAGTGCAAGTGCTTTTAGGCTCAGTGCAGGTGCAAATGATCAGAGTAGGTACAGTGATGTGCTGGTTAGAAGGTGAACCAGCAGAGGAAATGAACTCACCACGAGAGAGATTATAAGTCAGAGCTAAAATTTAATAATAATATTACAATAACAACACTGATACACAAGGGAAATTGCTTTCAACTCACAATACCCCAGCAGTATAACCCAGTGTCCTGGGGCACAAACCCAAGGGGGTTTGTTTGCCCTTGTGCTGAGACCCCTGTGGCTCCCCCAAGTCCAGAGCAAAAGGAAAAGAAAAACCTGTTGGTGCAGGCGAGGGCTGTGGTCTGGGCGAGAGCGGTGATCTCCTGCTGTCGAGGTCCTGCTGCTGCTCTGGATCCGACGAGAAGGCGCCGAGGTCTTCTTACCCACCACTTATGTACCCTCAGGGAGCACTCAGTCCCTCCCCCTGGGCGGGGACTCACACAATGGGTGATTAACTCTGGGAGCCAGGGGTTGTTGAGCTGTTGATGGCCCATTAGCAGCTCCGCCCCCCTCAGGCTGGGTGTGAAGTGATAATGGCTCCCTGGGCAGCTGCTGCTAATGGCCCATTGTCCTTGGGGAATGAATAGAGGGGGTGGAATACACAGGTTTGATCACCACCACACAGGGTTAGCTGGTCCCTCCAGCTGAACTAGGACATTATCCACCCCTTATTCCACTCCATCTAGTCATTCCCAAATTAACCCCCTTTTTACCTATACATATATATACACATGTATACAATGAAACATTACAAACTCTTCTCGCTCAAAATTAGGTCCCCTTGTGGTACACAACGTGTTTCTCCATCTTTTTGCATTACCCACCAAGTGCAACCAGGTCCTTGAGCAAAGACAATCCCTCGGATGGGTTTGCCTTTGTTTGAGGTGGAACTAACCCAAACAGTCTTTCCTAACATACCTCTCATATGGACCACAGGGACTTTATCTCCATCTACAGTATTCAAGAGTTCTGATTGGGCAGGGCCAGCTCGATTGATGGAGCCCCGGGTGTTGACCAACCAGGTGGCCTTTGCCAAATGCAGCTCCCAGTGTTTGAAAGTTCCCCCACCCAACGCCTTCAAGGTTGTTTTCAGCAGTCCATTACATCGCTCAACTTTCCCGGCAGCTGGAGCATGGTAGGGGATATGATACACCCACTCAATGCCGTGCTCTCTGGCCCAGGTGTCTATAAGGCTGTTCTTGAAGTGGGTGCCGTTGTCAGACTCTATTCTTTCTGGTGTGCCGTGTCTCCACAGGACTTGTTTCTCAAGGCCCAGGATGGTATTCCGGGCAGTGGCGTGAGATACGGGGTATGTCTCCAGCCATCCAGTGGTTGCCTCTACCATGGTCAGCACGTAGCGCTTGCCTTGGCGTGTTTGGGGAAGTGTGATGTAGTCAACTTGCCAGGCTTCCCCATACCTGTATTTCGACCACCGTCCACCATACCATAGAGGCTTCACCCGCTTGGCCTGCTTGATGGCAGCACATGTGTCACAGTCATGGATAACCTGTGAGACACTGTCCATGGTTAGATCCACCCCTCGGTCACGAGCCCATCTGTATGTTGCATCTCTGCCTTGATGACCAGAAGCATCATGGGCCCATCGGGCTAGAAACAATTCACCTTTATGCTGCCAATCCAGATCTACCTGAGAGACTTCAATCCTGGCAGCTCGATCCACCTGCTCGTTGTTACGATGCTCCTCATTAGCCCGGCTCTTGGGTACATGAGCATCTACGTGACGGACCTTCACACTCAGCTTCTCTACCCGGGCAGCGATGTCCTGCCACATCTCAGCCGCCCAGATGGGTTTCCCTTTGCGCTGCCAGCCGGCCTTTCTCCAGCGCTCCAGCCATCCCCACAGAGCATTGGCCACCATCCACGAGTCAGTGTAAAGGTAGAGTCTTGGCCACTTCTCTCGTTCGGCGATATCCAAAGCCAGCTGAACAGCTTTCAGCTCTGCGACCTGACTTGATCCACCTTGTCCTTCAGTCGCTTCTGCAACTCGACGTGTAGGACTCCATACAGCTGCTTTCCATTTCCGGCTTGTCCCTACAATGCGGCAGGAGCCATCTGTGAAGAGAGCATATCGCTTCTCCTCTTCTGGTAGCTGGTTATATGGTGGGGCCTCCTCAGCTCGTGTCACCTGCTCCTCTTCTTCTTCAGAGGACAATCCGAAACTCTCACCTTCCGGCCAGTTGGTGATGATTTCCAAAATCCCAGGGCGATTAGGATTCCCTATCCGGGTTCGCTGCGTGATCAGAGCGATCCACTTACTCCATGTGGCATCAGTGGCGTGATGGGTAGAAGGAGCTTTTCCTTTGAACATCCAGCCCAACACTGGTAGTCGGGGTGCCAGGATGAGCTGTGCCTCAGTGCCAATCACTTCTGAGGCAGCTCGAACTCCTTCATACGCTGCCAGGATCTCTTTCTCAGTTGGGGTGTAGCTGGCCTCAGATCCTTTGTATCCCCGACTCCAGAATCCCAGCGGTCGTCCTCGAGTCTCCCCAGGTACTTTCTGCCAGAGGCTCCAGGATGGGCCATTCTCCCCGGCTGCAGTATAGAGCACATTCTTCACATCCTGTCCTGTCCTGACTGGCCCAAGGGCTACTGCATGGGTAATCTCCTGTTTAATCTGCTCAAAGGCTTGTTGTTGTTCAGGGCCCCACTGGAAATCATTTTTCTTCCGTGTCACAAGGTAGAGAGGGCTTACAATCTGACTGTACTCAGGGATATGCATCCTCCAAAAGCCCACGGCGCCTAGGAAAGCCTGAGTTTCCTTCTTGCTGGTCGGTGGGGACATAGCTGCTATTTTGTTGATCACCTCTGTTGGAATCTGACGACGCCCGTCTTGCCACTTCACTCCTAGGAACTGAATTTCCTGAGCAGGTCCCTTGACCTTACTTCGTTTAATGGCAAAACCAGCTCTTAGGAGAATCTGGATTATCTTCTTTCCTTTCTCATAAACCTCCCCTGCTGTGTTCCCCCATACAATGATGTCATCGATGTACTGTAGATGTTCTGGGGCCTCACCCTTTTCCAATGCAGTCTGGATCAGTCCATGGCAAATGGTGGGACTGTGTTTCCACCCCTGGGGCAGTCGATTCCAGGTGTACTGCACCCCCTTCCAGGTGAAAGCGAACTGCGGCCTGCACTCTGCTGCCAACGGAATGGAGAAAAAGGCATTGGCAATGTCGATGGTGGCATACCACTTGGCTGCCTTGGACTCCAGCTCATACTGAAGCTCCAGCATGTCCGGCACAGCGGCACTCAGGGGGGGTGTGACCTCATTGAGACCACGGTAATCCACCGTCAGCCTCCACTCTCCACTGGACTTTCGTACTGGCCATATGGGGCTATTAAAGGGTGAGTGAGTCTTGCTGACCACCCCTTGGCTCTCCAGCTCACGAATCATCTTGTGTATGGGGGTCACAGAGTCTCGGTCAGTGCGGTATTGCCGACGGTGCACTGTGGCTGTGGCCAGCGGTACCAATTGTTCTTCAACTTTCAGCAGTCCTACAGCAGAAGGGTCCTCTGAGAGGCCAGGCAAGGTGCTCAGCTGTCTGATTTCCTCTGTCTCCACAGCAGCTATGCCAAAGGCCCAACGCAGTCCCTTTGGGTCTTTGAAATATCCATTCCTCAGGTAGTCTATGCCAAGGATACATGGGGCTTCTGGACCAGTCACAATGGGGTGTCTATGCCATTCCTTGCCAGTCAAGCTGACTTCAGCTTCCAGTACAGTCAGCTGTTGGGATCCCCCTGTTACCCCAGAAATAGAGATGGATTCTGCCCCGACGTATCCTGATGGCATCAACGTGCATTGTGCGCCAGTGTCCACTAAAGCTTTGTATTTCTGTGGGTCTGATGAGCCAGGCCACCGAATCCACACAGTCCAATAAACCCGATTGTCCCTCTCCTCTACCTGGCTAGAGGCAGGGCCCCCCTAGTTCTGGTCATGGTATTCACTGCGCTCTCCCTGTGAATATGACCGGGAGGTTCCTTCAAGAGGATCGGGCATAACATCATCATTCCTATACTGTCTGGAGCCTTGCCCACGAGAGACCGGAGCAGCCTTCAACCTTAAAGAATTCCCTGTGTTAGTTGTGCCTCTTTGCAATTCACGTACCCGAGCTGCTAAGGAAGAGGTGGGTTTCCCATCCCACTTCCTCATATCTTCTCCATGCTCATGGAGGTAAAACCACAGATTGCCGCGTGGAGTGTACCCTTTCTCCTTAGCTGGAAGACGCCTGCTTCTGATGGCGGAGACTCTTGTTTGTTCTGGAGAGATATGGAAGAGTCCTTCCTTAATCTTCTCTTCCAGTTCAGCCAGTTTTGTTTCCACAGCTGAGACATGGGCTCGTAATGGAGCAGTGACAGTGTCTTCATAAATCCTGAGTTTGCTGACCAGTGCACCCACCTTGTCTTCTCCCTCTCTCCACTGCAATGTTGCAAGGTAGCGAGAATACATTTCTGGCCCAAGTCGTGCAAATTTTAACCACATCTGGGATGTGCACTGGACACCATCTGGACTTTTAGGGAATCTCTCATCCTCTGAAAAGATTATCTCCAGTACGGCTAATTCCCTTAAGCACCGGATACCTTGTTCCATCGTGTTCCACTGCCCTTGCTGTACGTGGAGGTCCTCCTTACAAAGATATCTCTCCCTCACGCTTGACAACAGTCGCCGCCAGAGGCTGAGAGTTTCCTGTCTCTTTCCAATGCCCTGATCAATGACAACATCTCGAGACAGGGATCCCAGCTGCCTTGCCTCACTCCCATCTAGAATTGTATCATTGGCTGCAGCATCCCAGATTCGAAGTAGCCAGGTCAAGATGGACTCGTTTGCCTGTCGTGTGAACTCTCTCCGGAGCTCACGCAGCTCTCCCAGGGATAGGGACCGGGTGATTATTTCTGGCTCCATTTCTTCTGCTTGAGATGAAGGTCCTGACTCTTCCTCGTCATGCACTATACGAACTGATTTGGTCTTTGATTTTCTTTTCTGGACAGGGGCAACTGCTATCGGTTTCTGTTGTCCTTCTGGCTCCTCCATGGTTTGTGTGGACATGGTGCTGGTTGATGTATCTCTCTTCCTCTCTGGCTCAGTCATGGTCTGGGTGGACATGGCGCTAGTTGATGTATCTCTCTTCCTCTCTGGCTCAGTCATGGTCTGGGTGGACATGGCGCTAGTTGATGTATCTCTCTTCCTCTCTGGCTCAGTCATGGTCTGGGTGGACATGGCGCTAGTTGATGTATCTCTCTTCCTCTCTGGCTCAGTCATGGTCTGGGTGGACATGGCGCCTGTGGATTTGCTCCTTTTCTCCTCCTCCTGATGATGCTGTACCACACCAAACAGTGTGCGGTAGGCAGTGGCCAGGGCCCAGCAGGTTGCTGTGAGCTGCACATCTCTGGGACTACCAGAGCATCTTCCTTTCACATAGCTTAGCATTTTGGCAGGGTCCTGCAGTTGTTCCGGGGTGAATTTCCAGATCATTTGAGGAGAGAAGGTCTCCAAATACTGGCCCATATCTTCCCACTTCCCGTGCCACTCAACATCATCCACTCCCAGGGCAGGCCTCCAGCAAGTCTCCTTAGAGAGCCCAGTTCTGACCCTAAACATGGTGTATACAGTACAGAGGAGACAAAGCAACACTAACAGCAGGATTATGCTGTCCCTAACATCAAAAGGAAGCTCAATATTTTCAATGATTGTTGTAGCAGAGGTGAAAAGGTGGAAGTAACCATCTCCGCCTGTTTTCCCCACAGTCTGGGTGCTATTTTTAATGAGACCCCAGAGGTAACAACCCAAACCAGGACAGGCAGACCAGACTGAATATACATTCACAATGAAATTCATTGCTTCTGATGTTATGACAACATAAACATAGTATATTAATAAAGCAATTTTGATCCTTCTCCCTGGTATTAAAGAGAGCATCAAAACAGGCACATGGTTCCCCATGTGTCGAAATATGAACAGGCCCAGATACACCATCCACATGAATACATCAAGCAACATGGTAGTCAGGGAGTTTCTGTACCCAAATACACAAAATGAAATTGTAGTTCTGACTTCTCTCTCGTGCCCCACGTTGGGCGCCAAAAGATGTGCTGGTTAGAAGGTGAACCAGCAGAGGAAATGAACTCACCACGAGAGAGATTATAAGTCAGAGCTAAAATTTAATAATAATATTACAATAACAACACTGATACACAAGGGAAATTGCTTTCAACTCACAATACCCCAGCAGTATAACCCAGTGTCCTGGGGCACAAACCCAAGGGGGTTTGTTTGCCCTTGTGCTGAGACCCCTGTGGCTCCCCCAAGTCCAGAGCAAAAGGAAAAGAAAAACCTGTTGGTGCAGGCGAGGGCTGTGGTCTGGGCGAGAGCGGTGATCTCCTGCTGTCGAGGTCCTGCTGCTGCTCTGGATCCGACGAGAAGGCGCCGAGGTCTTCTTACCCACCACTTATGTACCCTCAGGGAGCACTCAGTCCCTCCCCCTGGGCGGGGACTCACACAATGGGTGATTAACTCTGGGAGCCAGGGGTTGTTGAGCTGTTGATGGCCCATTAGCAGCTCCGCCCCCCTCAGGCTGGGTGTGAAGTGATAATGGCTCCCTGGGCAGCTGCTGCTAATGGCCCATTGTCCTTGGGGAATGAATAGAGGGGGTGGAATACACAGGTTTGATCACCACCACACAGGGTTAGCTGGTCCCTCCAGCTGAACTAGGACAAGTGATACAGTCCCAGATTTGAAAGTGTACAAATGTGCTATGCATGCTTTACCATTCCAATAATTTTTCCCATTGTGACTGTAAGTTCAGGCTGCTGATGGTGAAAACTGTAAATGGCCATGCTGCACAAATGGAGAACCTGCTCATACTTCTCAGCCACAGGGAGGAATTTCGAATTGAAATTGCAAACAGATTTGAGTACCTACTCATTCATTTGTGTCTTTAATGACAATAAACCAAACACCTGTGACCTCTGTGCAGGGAGATATGACAGTTTCAGATTCATAGGCTACACATTCCGAGGTATATGTATTGCAAATTTAAATGTTTCTTTTCATGGACAGCTTTACAGTATTGCAGGGAAGGGTGGATGGAAAGCATGTAGAATGAGACTGCAGCAAGAATCAGAAAAGATGAGCAGATCATGCACTGGAAGGGGTAAATTAAGCACAGTTATACCTTTGAGATTGCCTACAGATTAATTAAGAGCCTAGAACCTTTGCTGAATATGTCTATCTCTCTGTGTATGTTTCTGTGTAGTGCTCAAGATCTTGTTTTTTGGCAAACAGGAAACACGATTTATGTGCAAAGCCCAAAATTTGTTGATATAATTGATAACTTTACAGTCTAGTTCTCTAGTCCTAGATCACTTATTTTCTGTTCTTTGTCCTGATGTAATGCTTGCCCTTTCTCTGCTCCTTTGGACCATAAAGTTGGTTGTTTCACTCTGCTGGTGGTGTCAGGGTTAAATGGAATTGTTGGCAGCTGGAGTCTTTTGACAGTAGAAATTTGTTGTCCCTCTTGTTGATTTATTCATCCTCACATTAGAGATCCACGTGTGGTCATATTTACATGTTTGCTAACATATTTTTACATCTTCCTCTTTCTTCATTTGCCTGTGTCTCCAGATTACATTCAGTTTCACTATATGGTACATTTTACGTATGTTGGATATTAAGTTTTTACACTCTTATTTACACTGAAAATTGTTTTTGTCCTGCCTCAGTCTGTGTTTTATTAACTGAGCATTGGTGAATTTACAGCTGTGGGTCAACAGTGCCAAAACTGTGGTCATTCCCATATACCCCTGTAATTGGACCCCTTGTTATGGGTTCACCCAGGTGGGCCTAGATTTGGGCTCTGGAGTTTGGACTAGGCCAAAGCTGTCAGCTGACTTGAGCTGGGCTGAGCTAACAGCTGACCTCTTCTAGCCAGTAAGTTTGTATTCCATACCACATTATGACATCATCTCCAGGGCAGTAGGAACCAGTGTGGGAGTGGTTAAGGCAGTCGCTTCTCAGCCCTCCTCTTGGGAGGACGCACGATGCTGTCCCAGGGGGGATGGAGAGGACCAGGCCCACCACTGGCTCACAGGGTACCTCAGGAAAGTAAAATGTGTTGTTCTGGGTCTCTCCTTTCTGCTTGGGTTTGTCTCCCTGGGGAATAAGCTTCTTCTTAAGTAATGTGTAGTTAGGACAGTAGAATTTGTGTGTTCGTTAAGAAGTTGAGGTGGGGAACTTGTTGTTGTAGACTTGTGTGAGTGTATATTTGTACTCTCTTCTAATTGTCTCTTTCTTTCTGTGAAAAATATATGTAGATTTAGTATAAATGCAGTTTGAAGTGTTTTTTTTCTTTTCCCTCTCTTTTCCTCCCTTTCCCTGGTGTTAGGAGGGAGGCTTTTCTCTCTGTGCTTGGGGGGGTTGGCAGTTGCTTATCTCAAACCAAGACACCCCTCTATGCCACATCTCCTGCCTTCACTTCTTGGACCTGTGAAATTTTACCTGGCATTTATTTCTTTGAACTACTGCTTCATACTATCCATAAAAAAACATGGTACTTTGAGTAGAAGTGCAAAAGATTAGCCATAGCCACGTATTCAGGAAATAAAGCTGTACACAGCTCAACAAAGGTTTGTATATTACAGGACTAGTGTGATATAAAGATATACATTGTTGCTTTTATACTATTTGTATAGATATATGTAAGTCTTTGCATATATCCATCCGTCCATCCGTCCATCCATCCGTCCATCCATCCATCCGTCCATCCATCCATCCATCCATCCATCCATCCATCCATCCATCCATCCATCCATCCATCCATCCACATATACATATAATTTATCATTACTTTGCATTTTTGCAGACTTGGTGAATGTTTTTGGAAGACTGAGACACAAAATTTTAAATTCATATTTTTTCACATAGCTTCAGTGTGGCAATCTTATTCCAGAAAACAGTTCCTTCCACTTTTCTCTGGGAAATTACCCCTTGTTTCAAATTCTTCACATGTAATTTATAATTGCTGGGATTTTGTTGTGTGTTGATTGAATTGCCACAAGCAGATATAATGGAATCCACACTTTAGCATTAAGGGATTCTAGCTCATTGCATGTGATAAACCTCTTCTGAATTTGGCTAAAATTATTTTTATCTAATCTGTAAACTTATTTTGTCCTGAAAAGCAAACTACATTAATTTTAACTTACTGGGAAAACATATATACACACAGATGAACTATAGAAATAAATCTTTAATTCACATCTTACCTTTTTAATATCTGTGTGAGAAATTATTGTACTCTAAGGGACAGTGTAGTTTCAGTATAACTTGCAGTTTCCACTAATAGCCAAAACCACTAGGGCACAATGAAAACAGATTTTGGCATTAAAACACAGCATTGTTACAGAGCAGGGTATGCTGGAAGTGTCAGAACCTTTGAGTGTCACCATGATTAGTGATACAGAAGAGAACAGTAACAAGATGTGTCAGAAATGGGACACCTGTGAGATGGTGCCAGTTGCTTAGAGATTAGAAGCACCACAGACACACTAGGAAAAGAGAAATACTACTGTGGAAGAAAAGTGGAAAGAGTTTAATTTAGAGAAGTAAATCTGGAAGCAGGGGGAGTCAGTACTTAAGAGAATTCTGAAAGGGAACCTGGGGGAAATTACAATAGATGTGTCAGAACAGAAGGAGCATGTGGAGGAGGCACCTCTTCTCTAATACAAGGTTATAGACATACATCTTTTACCTTTCCATTTGTCCCTTCTGAAAAAGTAGCTTTGCTTTCAGGTTTGTCTGCAGAGATATGAGCACTCCTAAGCTTTATTTCAGATGAAAGGAGCCAGTTTAGCAAAAAGGACTCATTAAAATGTCTGAAGCTAATCTGGCTTCTTTACATTGAAATATATTCATAAAATATTTATAGAAGTAGTGGAGGCAGCTGATTGAGGAGGCAATAGCAACCAGTATGCAACAGGCTGAGGAGCTGCCAGAAGCCTCATATCCAACATTTCAAAAGAATGCATTTGTCAATTACTGCCTTGCAGAAAGTTGTCCTTGTACCAAGGTAGAACAGGCTTCCACTGTACAGTATGTCCTCTTGGTAGCTAACTGTATACCCATCCCTGGAGAACAAGAACTATACAAAAGTCAATGTTGAATAAAGGTAAATAGTAGAAGGGATGAAGAGAGAAAAAACCCAAAATCCCAACCAATAAAAACCCAAACTGAAACAAACCAAACCAAAACAGCAGAAAGAGACAAAATATATCAGCAATTCTATTCTGTACAGAAATCAGACCACTACTAGGATGTTTGGAAAACCCTACTCTGTATATAGGCATGTGCATACCTTTAGTAGCAGAAATAAATCATTCTATTAACAATGGAAATAGGGATGGGTGCATCAGATTTTAATGTGAATTTCCTTTCATGTAGAAAATTTTAAGCATAAGCTGCAACATTTCGTGCACACAGGTGTTTGCAGGACTTCACCTCTTTTGCCAATTTTACTTGAAATCACAGAGTGAAGAGGAAAAACTCACTAAAGAGCACATCATTATAACTCTGTGTAAAGGCTTATACTCACTGGAAATATTAGACTATGAGAGTAGTATGAATATTTCTAGCTGTTGAGCCGGGTATGACAAATATATACTTTTAGATATAGAAATGTGTATATGTACATATATGAAAGTCCAAAAAAATCCATATACATTTGTATTAATCATCATTCTTACTCTTTCCCTCTTCACTGGAATTCTTGTGATATATCTTTCTGCTTAGCTCACTTTGTATTATGTAGACTATAAATAAAATTTATAAGAATCTATATCTTGTAACATTTGTTTTCAGCAGATGATGTAATGAGTGAATAATAGTTGTATCTAATACTATAGCATTAGATACAACTAATCTGTATTAGCCTCCTGTATTTTGCTTCTTAATGAAACAATTACTATAACTTTATTTCAATATATTATACTAGCTTTCTATTTCTTTTAAGATAAAAAAAATCAGTATAGTTATCTCAACTTATATAAGTAGATTTTTTTTTAAATTCTAGTCATCTAAGAAATTCTCTTGTTCTACTCATTATTAAGACAGTGGGCAACAGCTACATGTAGTGTGTTTTGAAATAGTTTCCTGGAGGAAGCATTTGCAGTTGGAGATGGGACAGGAACTGTTCACCCCTTAAAATGATCTCTCCATTTGTCATAACACAGTTCAAGTTTATTGAGTTGGGTCTCCAATTTCAGTCTGAGCAGAGAATGATTTTGCAGCTTTTTCTTTCCTTTACCTCGCTACATTCTGCTTTATCCTCACCACTAATAATGTTATCCTTCTTTCTGTTTTGTTTTGGCAACTGACTACAAGAAAACAAATTAATTTCAAGTGCAGCATGAATATATTACATATAGACATTACTTTAATACACACTTTCATAATTAATAATAATTACAAACAGTAATTTAAAATCTTAAATAATGTATGACAATGTCCTTACAGTTGGAGCTCATAATTCAAAATTTCTTCAGCGTTTCTGCTTCTAAATTCATCATCAGGCTGAAAGTTTAGCATGTAATTTGATGAATAATAGCTTTTGAACATGCTTGGCTCTTTCTTTTCATTTTTCTCTTTCTCATCCCCACATACGGAGTAGGATCTCATCAAAGAAATAAATGTAAGGAGACCAGTCCTATATATGAAATAAAACTTGCACATTGTTAAACTTACTAGCAACAACAAAGTTGTTGGTGATATGTAAGCCATACTATCATACTACATAGAAGCGCCTTGGTGCTGCTATCTAGTAACTCACTGTTTAATTGGATTTCTGGATTTGTGTTTCAAATATCCAAAATTTGATATTATTGCTAAAAGTCAGTAAAAATATAAGAGATGGTGATGGTCTTGACAGAGGACACAGATAGGATATTTTTTATTACTTAGCAGTTTTCTGGAACACTGTTGCAGCATATATGTTCTGGAAATTAGATATAGGACTTTATTTAAGGATAACTGAAGAATCTTCTACTGTTAATTCTTTAATTATTGTCTTGATGACAAAACATAGCAATGCAGGTTAATTTGAAGAAGCAAGGTTATTTGCAGGTTAGAAGCTGATTCTGGGCAAGAGATTATGATCATCAATATATTTAATTAAATTCCACGTATTAGTGAACTGTTTTACTCACGTATTTGTATATTTGGTTTATTGATTTAGCAAAATGTTACCTGAAAAAGAAAAGCGTTCTGAGCCTGGCTATCTGAATTCTTATCATATGCATTTAATTGAACAGAATCAAACCAGGTTTCGGAATCTGCACAGAGCAACTGTGCAAAGAACCTGAATCAAGCCCTTTAATTAACAGTGCTAGAGGGTGGAGGAAGAACCTTATGCATTAAAACAACAGAAGCAGCTTTGCCTAAAGCCCCTGGTTTTGGTAATCACAAAAGACATTATTATTGCTATACTATTGAAGTTGCAGGTGAGTCACTTAGTGCAGTAATTAGAACTTACCGTCAAGGGACTGTAAAGGTCATGACTGGAGCACCATCGGTCCCCAGACTATCTCCATTATTGGCTTTTCCTACAAGGGTGTGTCCTTTACATCTTTGCTTACAAAAATTTTGGTTAGTCACTGATCAGTGGAAGGAATGCTGCACCAGAATGGCTTCTCAGAAGTGTCTGAAACTCATACCTTCAAAGCAAATACTTGCAAATATTTTAAATGTTAAAGTAGCTAAGTTACACTTATTCTGCAAATTTACATTCAAGAGTCTATCATGTTTCCAGGCAACTTTACTGGTCAACATCAAAATCTGTATATGGCAATTTTTTGGTTTATCTTGAGTATTTGAAAAAAACACTTCAAAATAATTAGTATCTGATTTGTCTGTGTTCTGCTCTTTGACAGTCTGTCTCATGTTTACAGTCTCTCTAGTTAGAGAAGAAATAGTGTACAAATTAATTCCATAAAATTTCCTAGATATTTGGCATTAGAAATCTGTTAGAAATAGTTAGAGACAAATGATTTTCACTGAAGATTACCAGTATCAAACTCTCTCTACCTTGAAGCCATTTATTTACTTGCTTCTACCATGCTTTTACAAAAGAACAGAAAAGATCTCTCAAATCTAATTTGAAATTTTCACTAGACATTTCTGCCTTTCAACTCAGTGTCAACAAGTCAACTTGATGAGCCTTCTGTTACGAAAATAGAAGGAGTCTATTCATTAAACTAGTGTTTTAAACTGACAAATTATTTTCTTGCTTTTTATTATATTGGGGTTTGGGAAAGCAAATTATATACTATTATGATAAGGTTCAGATCTGCAATTCTTAGCAAGTGTCTGAGCTTAAATAACTTACTTAAAAAACAAAACAAAACAAAACAAAATCTTAATGACATTCATTTTGAAAAACTTTCCTGAAAATACTGGTTGATATGTTATCAGATCTTTGAAATGGTTGATATTTTAAAAATATTGTCAAGACAGAAAGTTAAAAGAATAAGATTGTGAGGCATTTCCTGAATACTGTTTATGAGCTATAAAGAATAGGGAGGGTGATTGGTCGAGGTGAGGAAAGAGGACCCTTAAAAAATGCCTCCAATAAAATGGTAAGTGGGGTTGTAGATGGAAGAGAAGCAGTATACAATACCTCTGTAAATACTGCTGTTGCCAACAATAATCCAGTTTCATTCAGTGATTTCTAGAATTAGGAAATCAGTGCTCCAAATCCCAGATTTTGGACATTTTTCTAAGAAAATATTCAAAAAAGGAGTTGACAGCTAACATCACTTAGAACTAAGATGGCTGTATAAACATAAAAATTCATTTAAAATTACAGTTACTGTCCAGGACATAGGTGTTTTTTCATCATAAGCCTCTGAGGATTTAGCATTGACATAACATTGTCCCATCACTGACAGGGTTGGCCACTTCCCAAGACTGAGTTGTTATTTTCTGCTTGTGGCAGTGGTGACAGCACTCATCTGGGAGTGTGCATGCTGAGCTCCTTTCAGGCATTCCCTGGCCCTCATCCATAACCGTGGGGTGGGCGTAGGCTTCACATCGCTCGCTGAAGCCATGTCACTATGATTCATTTGGCCAGTGAGAGGGGGCCTGCAGAAGGAGCATGCGTGTGTGCCCTAGAAATGGCAAGTTCTGGAACAAGGAGTTTCCATACCTATAGCAATTTAAAAAATCATTTAAAATATCCAACTTAGGTATTTCAGAACCTAAATCCTGTGGCTGGAACCGGTTCCAAAACCTCTTTTACAAGATTCGTTACAGCCAAAGGGGCATTTTTTAAGTTTGCTGTTGCAAATGTCTGTAAGAAATGAAAATATTAGATGGTATCACATCTCCACCATTTTGTGGACCTCTCTATGTAGTGAAAAGTTCACGGACACCCACCTATGAGTCAAAAGCAGGCAAAAGTTAATCTTGAAAAATCTCCATATGAGGTCTTCACTTTCTGTGCCCATCAAAGCCATCTGTGTGTTTTCACATGATTGCAATCCAAGATGCAGCTGGACATTGACAAGGTCTGTAAAAGCCTTAGTGGCCTGGCTATGCATGGGCAGGGCACACCAAGAACTGCCATCTTTCAGGACGTGAGCAAGACAAAGTCCAGGGATTGCAACCACAGACAGCCAGGAGTTTGGTGATTGACAAGCAAGGCTATACTGAAGACAAACCGGGAAGTTGCATCAGCAGATTAAGATTCAGATCATGAAGAACAAGCAAAGTTGCAAAATTACTCAGGCAAGGAGCAAGGAGAACTGGACTGTTAAATCATACAAATGCTTATGACTCACCTTCCCTGTATGCGTGTAATTCTGGAGAGTGATGAAGCAGAAAATAATAGCACCAATAATAAATAATACATTAAAAATATTAGCATATAACTATTAATAAAAATAATAAGTAATAATAATATTAATAAGGTAATATTAGAAGTAAAACAACAGAGAAATAGTAAGAGTCCACGAGCTGGGAATTCCACATTGTTTTCAAAGGAACTGTTGCTATAATCACCTTAAGTTTCATTTAGGAAAGCTGATCTCAAGTTTTGGTTCCAGTTTTTATAATACTCACAAGTAGACTTTTGCAGTGATTTTAATTATTCATACTCATGAGTCATTAGTTATACAAACAAGTTTTTAAGCCAGTGGTTCCTTTGGGCACTTCTAGTAATTTTCCCTGGAAATTCCAAATTTACTATCAAAGCCTTATGACTGGCATGTTTTTATTTTTGTAGCCACAAATGATGACCTAATTAGATAACTGAGAAGCAAAATAAAGCTTTAGTAAAGGGCAATCAATGTGCAAACAATCATGCAAAGCATGTAACTTTTGTATGTTGATGATGATATTCCTCCTTTTCAAGTTTATGTAAAAAGAATTGGTTTAGAGATAACCATAAGAAACAAAATTTGTCAAGGATTTTTGAAGAAAATAAGTGTTATATAAGTTGAAGTTTTCATCCTTTGGCTTGGCCTTCCTTTTCTCCACCATGTGGAGACAAAGTGGTTTAATTGTGTTGTTATCACATACTGGTGTAAATTTAGCTGTCATTATGCTCTGCTGTGCACCTGATTTCTGTGGCCCAAGGTCTTTAGATGGAGTACTTTCGTTGCCTGAAGTGTTGATGTTTCTGCTACTAATTGGTTTTCATGTTTACTTCCCCTAAAGTACTTAAGAAAGGATTTGTATCATCCATCTCTAGAGTAGTGAGGAAATATTTCAGCATGAAGCTTTATTACATTTCTAACTCCTTCCTCAGTATTTCCTCTCTACCACCTGCTTGGTTTCATATTGTTTGTTCTCTTTGCCTCTTAATTTAAGCTTGTTAATCATCTGTTAATGCATTTTCAATGAAACATCCCTTGCATGAAACCTCATCAGCTACCTCATTACCAAATCTTATTGAAGTCACTCCACCTATTATATCACCTGGCCAAATTTCCATTATGTGCTGTCATTGAGAATGTGGGCAAGGACAGATAAAGTGACATGAACACTAATAGGAAATAAAAAAAAAAATCCAACAAACCCCAAAACTTAACTTATCCTTGGTTCTATGAATAAATGTTTTACTACTTTAAAAAACATAGACTTCAGTGTAAATTACAGTTAAAGACTGCCTGTTTACTTGCCAGTGTAGCTGGATATGACATTCAGCTACTATTAATGCATGCAACAGCCAAATCAAGCACATGTAGTCTTCAGAAAGACTAACCATTCAAACAATTTCTGTCATTAGAGGATACAAGGCAAATATGCAATTTAGTAATAATAATACCTATTAGCATTTTAGGTCTTGGGTTAATGGCTATTTGATCTTCTCATCTTACACTGAGACACGAAATAAACAAGCTATGAAGAAAAGGTACAGATCATGGTGGCAACATATAAAATTATCAATTTCACAGAGTTCTGTAATTCTCCTTGTGCAAGACTATCTTTTCCTCTAGGTGGGTACAGCTAAATCAATTACTTATAACATTTGTGAGACTGTTCTTATTTAAAGATAAGCTTTGCAATGCAGATGTTAAAAATAACCCAATGAAAATTTCATAGGCTTTGTAGTATTTTAAAGAGATTAATTTTCACCTTCTCAAAGTTATTAATTAGAAAATATATGATATTGTATCATACACTAATGAACAAACTCTTCAAGAAATGCAGCTGGAACACTTAGCAAAATGGAAAGTTATGTGAGTACAAGAACTTGGCCTTTACAATTTAGCCTATGTCTTGCAGGAAAGAATTACAGTTAACACAAGATTTAATCTCTCAAGAACACATTGCTCGTTGTTCAACTGATTGTTGTGGTGAGTGGGCCTATTTGGTTGATCTCTCTGCAGAAGCTGAGCAAACCTGCTTTGCACCTTGCCTGTGTATTTATCACACGCCAGAAGTGGGGGCACTCAGTGGAGTAAAAGGAATGCTCACTTTCCATGGCAGCAGCAGTTTTGGACCTTTCTTTTAAGCATACTGATGTGTATAAAATCTCTGTCAGGTTGTGGTGTCAGAACTGAAACTCACTGAATTTCTCAAAATGCCAGTAAAGAAATGAACATTTAGTTAAATATCAGCTGAGATGAGCAAGTTTTCCTTAGAGAAGGGTAGTACAGAAAAATTCCATAACCAATAGTGAGATATCTCATATGCATATCTAAATTTCAAAGTGATTGCTTAGCTTATGGGTCCAGAATTGAACTTCATCATTCTAATCTGATACCACATGTAATTCAGACTGTAGAAGGTTTTTATTATTCTTATATGAACACCAACATCTCCTAAGTGCAAAGACTATAACTGTACATATTCAGAATGGATATAAGACATGCATTTCTTTGACTTCTTCATAAGATTGGTTTTTGAACTAGTTATCATGTGGTCTATAGTTATCATGCATATCTTTACTCAGATGGGGTCAACAAGATCATCTTCCATCAAGACAAATATACTTGACTTGGAAGTCAGAGAATTTTTCTCTTCATTCTAGTTTGTTCTGATGGCTAATCATACTCCATGTTAAAAAGATTTTTCCTGATTTGAACATGCCTTTGAGTCATTAATTCTGTTATGACTTTCTCAGCTAGATCAACAAGGCCTTTGGAACACAAATATTTTCATATGGTGAAGAAGACTCACTCCATTATTTGCAATGTGAATAAGGGTTCTAAAATTTACTTAAAATAAGGTTCCTGGCCCTTTAATTTGTGGTTCTATTCGTCTGATTCTCCATTATTTCCTATATATAATTCTTATAACTGTCATCTATCTATCTATCTATCTATCTATCTATCTATCTATCTATCTATCTATCTATCTATCTATCTGATTAAAACTTCCTCTCTTTATTATGGTTCTGCTTGTAATTCAGAATACCTATATCCTTGACTGGCCTGTGTTCTTGCTGTGCTATGTCCACTTTGCAGATCACTATTGTGTCCTCCTCTATGGATTATATCTGAAGTAATTTTTTAAATTTATTTTTGCATTAGTAGTTCAGAATTTAAGATAATGTCAAAAATAATGTTAACACTTAATGAAGCTCCTCAGATATATCAGGGTATTGATTCCTTCAAAACACTACTTTTTGCTGTCTGCCAGTTAGGTAGTTCTTAATCCTTTTTTTCAAGGGACTGTGAAAACTATGTGCTAATTTTTCAAGTCTGTGCAACTTTAAATCCTGCTTTTGTACATCCACGTATATTACATTTGTAGTTACCTTTGTCAACCAAACTTGTAATCTCATAAAAAATTGAAATCAGTTTTATTTGATAAGATCTGTCCCCCATCACATTTTATTGTTTGCAATTATATTCTTCTTAATTTAATTATGTATTGATTGAAACACATGTCAGTTTTCCATTCTTCTACTCAAGGACGATAACATGGTAATCAACCTATACTTTAGCTGGGTCATCCTACTGTCTCCATTGACACACTATTAACTCTCTTATCTTCAGAAATTATACTTCTATTCTATGATGAAATAAATATTGGGAAGCTGAACAGAACCCCCACCAAATCTTTACGAATCATGTCTTCATTCAGATTATCCAGACCTGCTAATTTAAGAGGGTCTTTACAAAGAAAGGAAGCAAATGTGAAGAATGCCATTCAGGTTATTGTCGTTCCTTGCTTAAACACCCTATTAGGGACTTTGGTCAGCTTCCCCTCTCTCAAAGAAAACTTTGTTCTATGAATAAAGCATGATCACAAGATCTTTGTTTCCTTGAGCACAGGAGACATTTCCAGTGTTCAGAGATTGTAAACATGTGTTTCCAGCTGGTCTCAGATTTCCCTCTTACTTTCCTGTGAGTGACAAATGCCTCTCTATAGTGTTTTCTATTTCGGTTGCATGGAAATGTGCTTGAACTCCATACAGTGTTCTGAACTGTTATTGACAACATGAATTATTTCTAGATAGTTCTTGCTCAGATTGTCCTGTAACTTATACTTTGGATGGGGCTTTCGATGCTCTGGCCAACTGTTTCCCTGAGGTAGCAAAACTTCCTCATTCGGGTTGGCTGTGCAGTGTTGGAGGGAAGAGAGGGGTCTCTGCTTTCCCCTTGTCCAATGGGAGGCAGAGAAAGGGAGACAGACACCAGGAGTCCAGGAGTCCAGGCAAGACAGAGTTTACGGGGACAATCCACCAGCTTTTATAAGATCTCAGGGGGAAGATACCAGATCTGGGGCTGGATTGGGTGAAAACTTAGGAAGGGGTAGGGTCTAAGGTCCATCAACCAATGGAACTGGGACAAAGGCAGGGCTGGCTGGAGCCCTGGCCCTGCCCCCCAGCCAAGAGGCATAGAGGTCTTATACACAGGGCTTCCCACCTTGGAATAGCAGGGCAGAGAGGGGAGGGGGCCCTGATAGCCCTAGGAACCCTGGGGCTCCTGAGTGGGGGCAGGCACCACCTGGCCCAGGACAAGGCAAACTAGCTCAATGGCTGACTCATCCACAGAACAAAGAAGCTTGAGGGACACAATAAACATGGTGTGGTGGTCATCAGCACAGCACAGACAAGGTAACAGAATCAGGCAGGGGATTGCAATAAAAAAAGACCCTATTAGAAGTAAAACTGCACTTTAAAACTTCAACAGCAAGTCTCTTAATCATTCAAAGTGTTTCTCCAGCGCTGTCCTCCTTGGGATTCATTTCAGCATTTTCCTACAGTTGGTTACATGAAAAGTTATACCTTTTCCAAGCAGCTCCTAATCTGTCATCACTGAGAGAGACAGACAGAAAGAGAAATGAGGACAAGAGACTGAGAGGCTGGGTGTAGCTGGTTTGGCCTAAAAGAGTTTAAATCTGCTTTATTTCTTTACAGGCTCTGCCTACTCTTTGATCATATCTACTTAGTG
This sequence comes from Pithys albifrons albifrons, assembly GCF_047495875.1. Classification (NCBI taxonomy): domain Eukaryota; kingdom Metazoa; phylum Chordata; class Aves; order Passeriformes; family Thamnophilidae; genus Pithys; species Pithys albifrons. The sequence continues at coordinate 4,674,200 of NC_092458.1, read as the reverse complement.
CACTTAATATACTCAATTCATTCAAATTCCTTCCCCATTCTATCACTACCATCATCCCCATAATTGAAAGCTTTAGTGGTAATAGAGAAACTATTGTATCCTGAAGGCAGCTAAGTGTAATTGAGGGACAAAGGCTCAAATATCAACAGGAGCAACAAAGCTATCTAGAAGTGTCATACCTGACACATTAAAAACCGTGGGTTTATGAATAAACCAGTATGTACCTAAGGATGCAACTATGTAACTACATTAGAAATGCATCTATTCATCACTTATTTTTCCTGTACATTACTGTAAGGAATGCCATACCATCAAGGGAATGATAATAAATTACTTTTTCACCTGAAGAATTTGTGGCAGATCATCTCTCACCCAGATCGAGTATTTAAAGTTACCAGTAAAATAACTGATATTATATATGCAGTGGGCAGGCAAAAGGAGTGCCCTAAAACAGTAGAAATGGAAGATCGAAAATTTTTGTTGCATAGTGATGTGTTGAACTACCTAAACCCTTTTAACCTACCAAGAAGAAAGCTTCCAGAACTTTCCTTGTGAAATTAGTAGTAAAACAGGCAAATAAACCAACCAACACAAAAAACTGGACCTGGAATTAATCCCAGAAAAAACTAATTGTTTGAAGATTCACGAGAAATAGATACACCAATATCCTTCTAAATACTGTTCTACACAGTTTTCACAATACTGTGGTGGTTTAGATTTGAAAATCAGTAAGGCTTATTTTCTGCTTAGTGTTTGGACCCATCAGAGTGCGACTTGGTGGTGCTGATGCATTTAGCAATTGCATTACAAGTGGTGCACACTCTAATTCTAACCATTTAAATTTGCAGTTCTTCTCCCTAAAGATGGATTTTATCCATAAGAGTCCCATACTTTTTAAGTGTTAATCTTTCATTTCTGCAACACATTAAAAATATTCACTTCATATGGTGTTTTTAAAACCAGTTGGGGTAAACCCTAAAGTTTATTAAGTACTTGCCCCTTGAGTCACTGATTACCTTCCAAGTCTTGTTATTCTAGAAAACCGTGCGTGTAGCACCTGAGAAAAATACTAAAATTGAAATGTATTCCAGTCATACTGCTTACTTTTCTATCTTAATGAAATAAGAAAGTGTGAGCCACAGGAATTAATTCCTTCATCAGAATTATTGTGTGGTTCATAGCTCTGAATACAAATAGCTGTGAGATTATTAAGCTTTTACCATTTATGGCCCTTAAAATCTATATTCTAATTTCAAAACTCAGAGTGTAACACCAGAGAATAAAACTGCTCAATAAGAAACGTGCTGAGGTAAGGACTGGCTTTGAAGAGCAAAGACAGAAAGCCCAAACTTCTGACAATATGAAATTGATAAAAATAAGAATTCTTTTGCTCTAATTGAGAGGAATTAGACTAGGTCACTTTCAGGGGCTTTCTGATGAGTAAGGTGACTTTAGACAGTACTTAACTTGCATTTTAGATTGACTCAGATTGGCTAGATGTCATCCTGCTCTGTCTTGTCACAGAAGCAACTGCTGATGTCTCCCAGCTCCCATTAAATTCGTAATGCAGAGAAGAACCTTATAGAATTTTGCCATGTGTGAGGAGCTCAAAGCTCCTGTTAGATGGGAACTATGCAGGAACCAGAAGCCACCCAACCATGAAGATGCCCTTGGCTATAGTGCTTGTAATTTGGAACAGCAGCTTACAGAACCATTGTGAGCAAAGAAAAATGTTAATTTACAAATTGAATGATATGAAAGAAAAATTGATACAACCTAAATTAGAATGGAACTAAAATGGAACCTTAGAAAGGAAACTGTTAAATGAAGAAAGAAATGATACTTCAGGTATTATCTAGCAATGCCAAGTGATTCATTGCCTCAGACGTTTAAGGGAATGAGAAATGCAGGTGGATTTTAAAATGGACTAAATGAGTATCAATTGCTTTTTGGAATTATGCAAGCTGAGAAAAAATAATAATATCTCATATTTGAGGTGAGACAACTTATGAACTTGCAGAGATGAAGAAGAATTTTATGTCATGTTTATGTCATATTAACTGGGACTTTTTTTGACACTTTCGGTTACTGTGGCAAATATTGGCCTAAATGATGGGATACTCCATTTCTTGTGATGCATTAGAACTGCAGTTTGCTTCTTGGATTTTTTCTTGATATCATAGTTTATTTCACTCCTAACTTGGGATCTATTCACACATAAGAACCCTAAAGTAAAGTAGAGCTATTTTATTTCCTTCATGAGTTCACTGGGGAATGTACATACCGGCTCAGATTATTACAAGTCACTAGCAGCTAAAATCATATACATACATATATATATATATATATATATATATATATATATAACTTACTGCTATTCAAAAAGTTTTTAATCTACATCACAATGAATGTAAACATTTCCAAGGGGTTTTGTGCCATAATTCTACCCTTTCTCCATGGGGGTGATTTCCTGCTGTCTTTGTTTGCTGCTGTTTATAAGAAGTTGTTATTCCAGCACTTTTTGAAGGGTTGGAAAAGGGACAGAATTTTGCACAAAGCAGTTAAAATTACGAATAATCATATCACCAGAAGTAAACCCATGAGAAGCTGGTTATTTTCATACCTTCAAAAACCATTTGTTTTCTGACTGAAATACATTTTTGTCACATTGGCAGCATGTCCTTACAGTTGCTTTTAATTTTTGAAGTATCCCTTCCATTTTAAATAAAGGCTGCATATTGGATTACAGGGGCAATATTTGTCATATTTCTTATTAATCATTATGCAAATTATTTTTAAGTGTTTAAAATAATATGTATTTTGACTAATATGTGAATGAAAGCTAAATATGTTTATTTATTAACTGGTAGACTGCATTCAATAATGAGGTAGTTCCATCTGCTTCAGGCTTGGGTAGACTTAATGGCTGTCATCTGTGACAGCTCAATTCTGTGTGCTGATTACTTCAGAATTTTGCAGCAATGCAGTTTCATCCTTTGAATTTCCTCAACAAGGTTCATAGAGTTTGTAATTACTGATGGGCTCTGCCTTCTTTATAATGCACTCATATACAATCAAAAAGTAAAGAGAAACAGGAAATAACTTTTATAAACATTCTTCCCCTACATAATGACTAGTACATTTGCTTTGATTATATTTTTTAGCTCTTTAATTCTGCAAGGATCGTGCCTCTTCTATCAATTAATGTTTTGAAATGGATGACCTGTGAATATATGAGGAATGGCCTTTAACCCCACCAGAATAAAGATGCTGTAATTAGACGAACAGTGGAAAATAAGGGAAATTTGAATGAAACTCTTTCATTTTCTAACACACAAAGTTCAGACAGGTTGTATCCTGTGGATCCCCACTGTCTGTGACTTGGCAAGCTACAGCCCTTGCTGAAGAGACCTGATCAAAAGAAGCAGCAAATTTCTCATCTTCAGGTGCAGAAGTAACTTAAAACTGATTCTAGAACAAAAGGAAAAAAAATGTTAGATACAGAAATGAGGTCACTGAGCTGCTTCCAGCATCATTTTACATCTCAGCAATGTGGCCACAGAAGATTAAGCACCAAATCACACCGCATAATTCTTTACCAGTGTCACCTTATCATTCTATTAATTCATTGTAGGAGAGATAATTTTAAATGTATTTCATTTTCAGCTTTTGTGCAAATGCCAAAGAAAAATAAAAGATGACCTTGAAACTCATTGAAAGTCATGGTTAGAGACTCAGGCCAAGTTAGAAAAGGCTTTCTCAGTGCTTTTTCATGTGACCTTATACACTGGGAATTACAGATTATTTTCTGAAAAAATACTTGTCAGGGGTTTATGTTACTCTTAGGTTTCATAGGCATCTAATCAATGGACAGCACTTTCAGAAACTATTCAGTTTCAAAAGAACCACAACTTAAACAGTTAAGGAACTCCACAGGAAATAGAAATAAATTATAGATTATTTTGTATATTTGGCTCCTTTACAGATTTCCTCTAGAGCAGTAAGAATTCTTTACTGGTTTTTTTTTTGGAGGATAGTCAAAGGGGGAACTTTCTAGAATGCTTACAGCTCTTTTTCCATTATATTTAATGTTTCTTTCCCATATGAAACTTCACAAGTTTATCTGTGTTGTGCTGGTTTAAAGGCAAACCAGCAGGGGAAATGAACCCACCACGAGAGAGATTATAAGTCAGAGCTAAAATTTAATAATAATATTAAAATAAACACACTGACACAAAAGGGAAATTGCTTTCAACTCACAAAAACCCAGCAGTATAACCCAGTGTCCTGGGGCACAAACCCAAGGGGGTTTGTTTGCCCTTGTGCTGAGACCCCTGTGGTTCCCCCAAGTCCAGAGCAAAAGGAAATGAAAAACCTGTTGGTGCAGGTGAGGGCTGTGGTCTGAACGAGAGCAGTGATCTCCTCCTGTCGAGGTCCTGCTGCTCCTCTGGATCCAACGAGAACTTCCCAAGGTCTTCTTACCCACCACTTATGTACCCTCAGGGAGCACTCAGTCCCTCCCCCTGGGCGGGGACTCACACAATGGGTGATTAACTCTGGGAGCCAGGGGGTATTGAACTGTTGATGGCCCATTAGCAGCTCTGCCCCCTCAGGCTGAGTGTGAAGGTGATAATGACTCCCTGGGCAGCTGCTGCTAATGGCTCATTGTCCTTGGGGAATGAATAGAGGGGGAGAATACACAGCTTTGATTACCCCCACACAGGGTTGGCTGGTCCCTCCTGCTGAACTAGGACAGTGTGTGTATTTGCTTATTCCTTTAAGGGTACATGCAAAAACACCAGTGATCATATGAAATTATCCTGGATAAGAAAATATAAGATCTCTGATAGGATTAACTTCTTTATGAAATACCCATAGTGAAAATTTTTATCAATACCATATTGTCAAGCTTGATCACAGTGTTTAACCCTAACCTCAACTGAATTTTAGGAAAATTTCTTACATAAATTAAGAATTTAAGCACACAGTCTTCATGTTCTTCATGTCTTAATGTTTCCATTTATTCTAGTAGTATAGGACTCCTCATAATTTCTAATATGCTTATCTGGTTATATATTTGTCTTGGGTTGAGCTGGCAAAATGCCAACTGCCCCATACAGAGTCAGTCTCCCTCCCCTTCCCAGCTGAGAAAAGGGAAAAAAAACCCAAACTAGGTTTAAACTTAACTATATATACATTTATACAGAAAAAAAAGAAAATTAAAAGCAAACTACAATATAATACACACTTACACAAGTTAAAAATAACAAGAAATAACTTCCCACTCCCCAGTGAACACAAATCCTACTACTTTAACTACAAATCATTCCAGAGAACTCAATTCCCAGAGACAGACTTAAGCAGAGAGAAAGATTAAGAACAGACATTTTACTTCCCTAAGATAACATGGTGGTAAGCTGGTGCTCTGGGCCTGGTGCTGTCCCATCCCTCCTGGGACAGCATGGTGCATCCTTCTGGGACTAGAGCTATGAAGGAACTGACCAAGCCACTCCCACACTGGCTCCACACTTTGAGATGATGTTGGAATATGGTATGGAATACCATTGGCTAGAATAAGTCAGCTGTTAGCTCAGCCCAGCTCAAGTCAGCCAACAGTCCGAGGCCTAGTCTGAAATACAAAGCCTAAATTTAGGCCTACCTATCTAAACCTATAACAATATTCCCTGTAGTCTTTATAGTGATGCCATGAATGACCCTTCCCCCCAAAAACAGGACTTCGAGCCACATTAGTGTAGGGTAAGATAAAAAGTAAAAGTCCTTTAATATCACAGGGCCTACAGCCCACAGGAATACAGGATGACATGCATGTGTCTCAGTTCTTGTTTCCATGGCTTTTATAATAAGATCCCTCCAATCATTGCTTTACACATTTCTCAGTCCAGCCCCAGTCCCACCCCTGGTCCAACCCCTGGAATTGGGTCTGGGGTCGTCAAGACCCTCTGTCTTCATCAACTCTTCTTCCTCAGGCACACAAAGGTCTCTTGGAGCTCATCCAATTCTGGCTTTTGGGTCACTCTGACCTTATGTTTATGTTTCATTCTGTAGGCCTTCTGATATCCTTCAGCTCTTTACCTTGGAAAGGAGTCTAAACAAGATTAATTAACTAAAGGAATTTGAGCTCCCTGTTCTGGGACAGGGGTAGTGATAGAAAGGCATTAAACTTCAACTGTTAGAAATATTAACCCTCTAAAAATCTACAACTACTGTGTTCCTAAAATCTACAAAATGTGAAAATCAGAACAAAAACCCTTTCAGCATCAATAGACCATAGAATGACAAGAGATTCCTCCTTGCAAAGCTACATCCTGTAGCCCTACTTGTATATGTTTTTTCTTTTCCTCTCTTAATGTTCACAATCAGAATCCCATCAGTGTAACTTTCCTTAAGGTTTAACATGTACATTTTTTCATGTGAATTTTTTCCACTGTGAGACTGTCACATGAAAAGGAGGGGCAGAAATGCAAAGATTTCTTGTCCTGCCTGTATTAATATAAAGTTATTATCTATAAATGTCCTCAGAACAATCAAAGCTTTATGAACCCAGGACTGCCTGCCTGACACTGGACAGAACACAGGTGAAAAGATTTTCAGACTTCCTATGAAGACCACACTTTAGCCAGGGAGAGCTTTCTCTATGAATATATTAACTCTAAGTGTCCCAGAACATCAAAATCTTATGAACCCAGCACTACCTCCCTGACACTGGGCAGCACGCAGGCTAAAAGGGTCTTCGACACTCTGTTGTGAGGACCACACTTAATAGCAAGAAAAGAACTTTCTCCACAGCAGCTCCTGAAATAACTTTTCTTAATACAAGTATGTGACAGTTATTGTGGGTTTTTCGTTGCCGGTGATAATGTTTGTATTTAATTGATGACCAAAACCCCCAAAGAAAACCAGCACAAAGCATGTTCTACAGACAAGGACACCAAATTTAAGTTTCAATACAGATCCCTCACAACTGACTTAACTTACAAGAGAAAACTACTAACCAGAGACACAACAACCTAAAACACAAATCTAGAATTCGCCTTGGTAATGCAGAGCAACAAAATGACTTGCACACCATCTTCTGCGTAATACAAAGCAAAAGAAAAGAATATAGTTGTTTCCCATTAACACACATGTTAAAAAAGAACTACACACTGTAAAGGAACACAACAACTAATATAAAGGAAGATATATACCAGTAAGTTAGGAGGTGTAAGGCAAGCTGTAATTATTAGTATTAAAGTAGCAAAACACAGCTAGTAAATCAGGTGCCTATAGAATAAAGATATATCCCAGTGAACTTAGCATCAAAGTAGCTGTGAGGTAAAAGAAAACATATCATGAGGGTATAAGGTACTTTATAAGGTATAATGTAAAAGGCACAGTATAAGATATAAGATAGAATGTATAAAGTAATAGGTGTTGTAAGGGAGTAAAGTATAAGATATAAAATATAGTATAGAGAGTATATAGTTTCTCACCCCTACATTGTCTGAAGAGGTGGGAGGAGATAGGGCAGCTGCTCTCAGCTACCCCTGGCAGAGATGTGGCATTTCTCCACAATTTTTTCTCATGCCCAATCATTTTTATACTTTTTTTTTCCTTAGGTGGTTTGAGTGGCTTTAGTCAATAATTGCTTTGGGGTGATAGATATCATAGGCCTGAAGGCCTCCCTGTGTTCCCAGATGATGCTGAAAAGGAGGGACATGTCAACTCCACAACACTCCACCCTTTGCTGATCTGATCGGTCTAGCTTCATCACTTTTAGAAATCCACTGGGATGCCTTTGTCCACTGACAATGGTTCTGGGAGCATCCCTCTGGGGGACCGAGGTGTTTCCCTCAACTTATCAAGAGTTTATCAGGGCTATCACCCCACAGAGACAAAAAGCAGCCTTTGTCTATGCAGCCTTAGGTGTTCTGTGGCTGAACAACAAGCTATTGTGGTAACTCCTCATGGTGGGTTTTCTGCAGGCAAGTTTTCAGGATGTGATGTTCTCTGAGACAAAGCTAAATGCAGCTGCATTGCGTCACAGCTGAGAAAGTAGCATGGGAGGTTTGGCCTGACGCAGGGTTTACCTTGTCTGGACATGAAGTATTTACGTTTTAGTTTTGCATATTAGCAGAAAAAAAGACCTGGCCAGTAGTAAAGCTTCTTATGTTCTGACAAGTAATGCTTCTCCATTCCTTCTGCTTCCTCTCATTTTTCTCCTCTGCTTGTGAGTATTTATATAAAGGAGCCCAAAGAGCTGTAAAATATTGAGGCCAGAATTCTCAGAGGACTAAATGAACTTCTTTGACTTCACAGGGATAGGATCCGGTCTTTGTAGCAGTAATATTTGCTAGCAGGACAGAGAAGTTACTTGCTTCAGTGCCTGATGTCTTCTTCTTAAAAGGTCTATTTGCAACTTTCTTTTCCTGCAAAGATGAGTTTAATTCTTACTCGTCACCAGAAGGCAATGTAGCAACTATATTTAGTCTTCATCCCTGACTAAAATACTTAAAATAGAAGTGTTTTACAGCAAACTGTAGAACACACCAGTGTAAAAACCTGAACATTCTAAATTAGAAGTCAGTTTATTAATTAAGCTCTCAATTAATTGTCTTTATCACATGTTTGTTTGTACGTCTGTGTATATTCCAGGGTCTTATTTGACAGAGGATATTGTATTGTTGCTTTTTTAAGCAAAAATTTAAGTAAGATAATGCTAATTCAATCTGTCTAAAAACTAGGGTGGATGTTAATTAATGTTTTGTGAGCCTTTCTTCTAGATTTTTCAATGAAAAATTAAAAAAAAAAAGAATGTTAACTCTAATAGCAATAGTGAATATAGTTTCAGATCACTGAAGTCATGTTGAAAAGACTCCCAGAATCTGGGTTTTCCTTGCAGATACAATTTTAAACTAATATTCTCCTTAGACAGACACTGAACTGACAGAGAGAGAACATCTGTTTCCTAGTCCATGGCACTAGCAACCATAGTAATATTCTCATTCTACCAATAAAATCACTGTCTGTTAATAGGGGAGGACGTCTATAGCTCATGGAGCATCTGAGACACTGAGACAGACTCATTTACTGCTTTCTCTTTCTGCTAAAACTAGCAGATAAAGTGCCAATTACTGTCATTTAAGTTTCCCTTACTATTGGTACAGATGTTTATGACTGTGCAATTAAATACTCACACCACATTTTGAAGGTACATTTGCACACTGTATACTTAGATCAGGTGAATCCACTGAAGGGTGAATAGTGATAAGAAGAAAATAAAATGTGCATTTACTTCTGTATCTAGGTAGGCCTACAGTTAAGTGTGTGCATTATATTTTGTCGCTCCTTAGGCATGTCATAACATAAATCCCCCCCCCTTTTTGATTAGACTTAGAAGCTATTCTTATATAAACCTATAGCATTTAAATTGAGGGAAGTGCATTAAATGACAAATGCAATAACACACTGCCAATGAGGCAAAAGACATTGCTATGCACTGAGTACTTTATTATCACAAGGTTGTGTCAAAAAGCCTCAGCCTTGAAGCGGAAGGCAACATAGTCTTGCCCTCTGAGAATCTTACAGGTTTTGGCTGGGAGAGAGTTAATTTTCTTCATAGCATCTGGTCTGGTACATAAACATATGTTTATGATTTGTGACCAAAACTGTGTTGATAACAAAGGGATGTTTTAGCTATAGTAGAACAGTGTCAATTAAGGTTTTTGTTTCTCATGCTGTACAGCCAGAGAGTAAGTTGAGGCATGTGCAACACAATAGGAGGGGACACAGTCATGCAGATGACCCAAATTAACCAAAAAGATATTTAATGCCATGAAGAAAGAGGAAAGGGCAATGTTTGGAGTTACAGTTTTTCTATTCCAAAGCCACTGTTATGCCTGGTGGAGCCTGGCTTTCCTGGGGATGGCTCTAAGCACCCTGTGAAGCAGTGAATGTTTTGCTTTGCCTGCACTTGCAGCTTTTGCTTTACCTACTAACCTGTCTTTATCTCAACCTCTGAGTTGTCCCTCTTTACCTGCCTCATTTCCTTCCCCACTAGCTGCAGTGAGCAGCATGGCTTGGAATGAGTGAGTGGCTCTGTGGGGTAGAGCTCTGTGTTGGGGCTAAACTACAGCAGAAACACATGCAAAGTCTTTCTCCACTGTGCTAATCCACAAAGGTGGGGTTTCAGTCTCATATTAAGCCTGTTGAATAGATTCCTTCTTTCCATACCTTCAGAATTACCCTGTGATCAAAATGATGGAAGAAAGAAGTCTCTCCATAAACAAAAGATGTCATGTCATCCTGTTGTTCTATCAAGTTAGCAGTTCAGAAACACAGCACCAACTTTTTTAAAAGTGGTTTAAATGCTAGTGTGAAACTATTGCGAAAATGGTACAATTTCTGCACCTGAAACTACTTTGCCTGTGTTTGAGCAGAAGTAAAGAGTCTCCCCCAGCAGAATTTCCTGCTTTCTTAACAGCTTACAGTGCTTTAATCTCCACTTCTCTTAAATTCTCTGCCTTTCCCAATCTTAATCACTCTGCATAATGAAAAGTCCAATATTAAGAAAGCCTACCAAGGCTTTCAAGCCAAGACTCCACTCAAACTAACCAGTATTTAAATCTTATTATGTACAAAAGAGAATATTGATTTCACTCCTGTCAGTAAGACTTTATTATATGACATGAGGATGAAACAGATTGTATCATTGACAGCTGCGTGGTATAAATTGAGTTGCTGTGAATAGTGAGAGACACTAGAAGAAGAATTACAAATGTCTTTGCTTTATTTTGATTACTGAAACTTTTCCAATTGATGCTATTTAGTAGTGACGCAGGTTGTTAAAAACAATCAATTAATATTCATAAGAATTCCAATCATACTTAACTTAAAGACAGAATAAGAAATACAAGTATCTTGCAGAGATTCCATTGGAAACTGTGGCATGTGCTACAATGGTTTTGTTTTTCTAATGCCTTATTCAGTTGTCCATGTCCTGCATATGCCCAAAAGGTAAATTTCCATGAGTCTTTCTTGGTCAACAAGTAGATTATCCTTCAGCAATCAAATGGTCTTCCCGCTGGACTCAAATCAGGAGAGATTTTCTCTTCTTTCATCCATCTATGAATATTTATTACTCTACTAGGTGAGTCTAGTAAGAGTCTGATTTAAAGCCCATTCAACTCAAAAGGAGTCTTTCAGATTATTTGAATGGGATTTGATGCTGATCCTAAGACTTTATGGCAGTAGACATTACTGAGAGCTGTAAGCATTCTGAGGAGAGAGGGAATGAACACAAAGGAGCAGAACTTGGTTTGTACATATAAAGAAACTGAATGTCTCAGGTTTCACTAAAGAGATTTTTATTTAGCTGCTACATCATCTATTTGTCAAATGAAGCTGACTTTAATGTCTTACTCACCAGCTGTCAGAACTCTGCTTATTTCTATATCTTTTATTAGCCTACATTCTGTTTGATACCCACAAGAAAAATAAGATTGTACTGCGTTGCAAACAATAGGGAGACATTTGCAGGACTAGCTGCCTAAATTATGTTTTGAAGGCTGTTCACCAAAATAATGGGAGAATATGCCTAGCAGAGGTGTACAAAGACAAAAATCTAGAAAAGTACATCTCGAAGTAAGGTATGTATTTTTTAATGTATTCATGCAGGCAAGCTGACAAGCATCAGAAATTTATTATTCATATATGAATACATATAATAAAATTTAAATTTAAATTTAAGTGAGACTATTAAATATTTTGCAGTAACTTCAACTGAAACTGCTTTATGTGCATATATATCTATCTGAAGTGTTACAACCAATAGCTTAATGTCCAAATGGAAACCATTAAATAGTGGTGTCCCTCAAGGTTCCAAACTGGGACCAATAGTATTTAATATATTCATCAATGACATAGACACTGAGAATGAGTGCACCTCAGCAAGTTTGCAAGTGTCACCAAACTGAGTGCTATACTTCAGGGAAGTTACACCATGCAGAAGGACTTTGATAGATTTGAGGACTGGGCACATATGAACCTCATGATGACCAACAAGATCAAGTGCAAGGTCCTGCACGTGGACTACAGCAACCCTCAACATTAGTACAGACTTGGGGATGAACTGACTGAGAGCAGCCCTGTGCGGAACTTGGGGGTATTAGTAGATAAGAAGCTGGATATAACCCCACAATGTGTACTTATAGCCCAGAAAACGAGCTGTATCTTGGGCTGCATCCAAAGCAGCATGACCAGCAGGTCAAGGGAAATGATTCTCCCCATGAACTCTGTTCTTGTGAGCCCTCACCTGAAATGCTGCCTCCAGTTCTGGGGTCCTCAGAACAAGATCTGTTAGAGAAGGTCCAAAGGAGGTCCATGGAGTTCATCACAGGTCTGAAGCATGTCTCCCACAAAGAAAATATGAACTGACATTTAGCCAGGAGAAGAGAAGGGTCCAGGGAGATCTTATCGTGGCTTTTCAGTGCTTAAAGGGGACTTATAAGCAAGATCAAGAAATACTTTTTGTCAGGGCCTGTAGTGACATTGCTAAGAAATAAATATTGCAAAGAGTATGAACCCAAGATTCTTTATTTCTAAACTGATTTCTCAGCATCCACTGCACCTCAAGTAGCACTTCCATGAAGGACCTTCCATGAAGGTCCATGAAGGCTGAATCTATACATGCTGTCTTTTGACAGAACAGAAAGGAATATAATGGCAAAACACACTGCAATATGATTGTTGAATAGTTCTTAGGCTTTCCTGGTGTTAAGTTTCAGTGTTTTGAAGAAGGAAGATTTTAATTTCTCTTGCTGCTAAATGTGACAAACAAAAGCATAAAATAGCCTTACAATGCAAAAACTAAGCTGAACGGGACACATAACAGAGAATCATTCGAAACCATGATCATTATTCCAAGCAAAATTCTTTTTGAAATACATGATAATTGGTTTCATTTGTAATATTTGTTCAGCGGTATATTGTAATTTCTCTTTTCAAAGTCAAATAGCAATATTTAACCATTTATTGATACAAACTTCCATATGCCATTTATAATTTATTGGTTGATCTAACTATCTCATGCATAGTTTTTCTTGTGAATGGTCTCAAAAGTTCTGTATGATGATTGTTGTTGAGTCTTCTATGATTCCTTGAATGCATCAAGTAAAGTAGCATTTCACATTACTAATTTCAGTAAAAAAATAATTAAATTTTAGTAATTGCTGAGAAGAGAAATTGAGATTCGCAGTTAAATCTGAGATCCAGTCAGGGGAGGAACAGTGATTAGCCTTGACAGGAGATGTTGCTGCTTCCTCCCTTCTCTCCTGACACACTCTGCATGCCAACTATCTGCTGACCCTACAACTGAAAAATTGTACATGAATATGTGAACTGCAGGCCTGTGTGTGATGGGATAGCGTGTGCTGCTGCCAGTGTAGGGAAAGGTGAAGATCTATTTTCAGTGTCTGTTGGATTTCTTTGATGTTTGCAAAGACATAAAGGGATGAGCAAACAATGTATTTAGGACAAGCTTCTATTTTTAAAACGTACACTAAAGAACTACACTGTTCTATTTGATCCTGCCATTGAACTCAGAATTTGTAGTGGAGACAAAGAGAGGCAGTAAATATAAAGACAGGCAGTAAACATAAAACAGAATTTTGTGTAACATCCAGAAATAGCGCTCTGTTTCGGAAACTTAATAATCAATTTTCTGTGATAGAATAATCAGAATATTATCAAGAAGATCTTAATAAAAGCATCTCAGACTTTGCATGAGTTTAAGAAGAATCAGTTTAATTTCTAAGATCTTTCTGTATCACCTGCCATTGGATTTCACACAACAACTCTTGTACCTTGACCAATAACTTTTATTGTTGAGAAGAACTTTCCATCTCTGTAATTAAGTGCTTTGGCACAAACTTTGCCCATAATACTTTATGGAATGCATTATTCTGGTCTGCATCAGTGAAATCCTAGAATCATAGAATGATTTGGGTTGGAAGGGACCTTAAAGATGATTTAGTTCCTACATCTCTGCCATGGTTAGGGACAGGTTTCACTAGACCAGGTTGCTCAGAGCCCCATCCAACTAGGCCAACCCTTCGAGGGATGGGGCATACACAACTTTTCTGGACAACTCCTTCTGATGCCTCATCCCCATCAGAGTAAATAATGTTTTCCTAATATCTAAATGAAATCTACTCTTTCACTTTGAAACCATTTCACCTTGTCCTGTCACTACATGATTTTGCGAAAAATCTCTCTCCATCATTCTTGTAGGTGCTGGAGCGAGTCCAGAGAAGAGCAACAAGGCTGGTGAAGGGACTGGAGCACAAGCCCTATGGGGAGAGGCTGAGGGAGCTGGGGTTGTTTAGCCTGGAGAAGAGGAGGCTCAGAGGTGACCTCAGCGCTGTCTAGAACTACCTGAAGGGAAGTTATAGCCAGGTGGGGGCTGGTCTCTTCTCCCAGGCACTCAGCAATAGGACAAGGGGGCACGATGGGCTTAAGCTCTGCCAGGGGAAATTTAAGTTGGAGATCAGAAAAAAATTCTTTCCAGAGAGAGTAATCAGGCATTGGAATGGGCTGCCCAGAGAGGTGGTGGATTCACCATCCCTGGAGATTTTTAAATGCAGATTGGACGTGGCGCTGAGTGGACTAGAGTTGGACCAAGGGTTGGACTCGATGATCTCCAAAGTCTTTTCCAACCCAATCGATTCTATGATTCTATGATTTAGAAACTGGAAGGCCGCCATTAGGTCAGTCCGTATCCTTTTCTTTTCTAACCTCAACAACCTTAATTCTCTCAGCCTTTCCTCATAGGAGAGCTGTTCCATTTCTCTAATCATTTTTGTGGCCCTCCTCATCCTTTAAACATAATTTATTTTTCACAAGTTAACTTCATAGAGTTCTGTGTAGTCTTTATGATTTTCCATGAATTATGGCTCTGTATAGATGAGAAGATATGTAATAGGAGTAAAAGTAGACTTAAAAAATATTGTTAAGATGCAAATCTTGTATTTGTTCCTTGGTACAAAATAAAGAAAACATGATTAGACTGGAACTAAGGATTTTCATGTTTGTTGTTAATTTTATATTTGCACTCATTATTTTGATAATATTCAAAAAGATTTTGTAATGAGAAAAATTAGAAATTTGGCCAAAATAAATTTAAGTATGATAAATAAACATATAAAATTAATACAAATAACTCAACCTCTGTTCTGTATTTTTATTTTGTTTTTATACATTTTATTTTTATTCTCTTATGCATTTAGTATTTCCTATTAAATTCAAAATGCTTTAAATTAAATATTCCTCCTTCCTCTCCCCACCCCCCCTACCTTATATTGTCACTGAGAGACAGAGCTCAAGGGGCTTATGTGGCCGAAACATCTGATTACATCAAATGGTGATATGGGGTATTTTTGCATACAAATAATTAGATATCTGAATGAAAATTTTACATGGTATCCAATTCTGGATTTGGCAGTTGAACAGGTCATTCAGACTATTTACACACCTGGATTTCCTTTTCTCAGGTGGGTAGCAATGGCTAAGTTTCTTACCTCATTGTAGGGCACAGAATGTACATGAATCATTTGTTTCCTCTAATATGGGTATTATCTTTGACATAGGACAACCCTTAGGGAATTATGCACTTAAAATCCAGCAGGTGATATATTTTTTGCTTCAAGCAAGATGGAAAATTGCTGATTTAATACACATAGACCTAAGCTCCCCTCCATCATTTCCATTTTACTGGAAAGGTAGTGGAGGAAACTGAATCCATAGTTGCTATGAACGAGTCTTACATTTCGAGAGAGAGTTTAAGCTAAAAAGATTAAATATGTTCTTCAGATTTATGAGAACAATTTCAAACTCCTAATATTATGCCAATTGGCCTTAAATTCTGCGCTTAGAAAAGTGAAGTTCTGCAGGACCTAGCAATCACATTTTCAAGCTTTTCTATCCATATATATGTAACAGAGAGTAACAGTATTTTCTGTATTACAAGAAACTAGAGTATGAACAAGGTTCAAAGACATAATTTTTCAACTTTTTATTTGTACATATGTATGTGTGTGTATTTGTATTCAGAATAAGATTCTCTATCATACAAAGGGTTGTTATTTTGCCTAGTAGTGCTATTATTGCTCTGCCATTTTAAAACTTTGGAAAGAAACCAAATTTTGTTCTATTTCTAGACCTCTAATAGTCCTCTATTCTTAATTAAATACTCTGATGTCTTTTGTTAACTGCATAAGAATCGTAACATAACCTTTAGCTTCAACTAAGTTCCTTGGTATTTTTTAAAAACTAAAGACAGTGAGTATTTTGGATTTATGTTTATTTTGGGGTTCAGTTTCAGTAATATAAAAAATAAATACATACTTCAGTTATTATTTTAATTATTCTATATGCTGTTTTACCTCCTGCATTGGATTCTTTCACTGAAAGACGCTGAATATAGTACTGAATAACAGAGCAAGTCACTTTGTGTACAATTAAAAGTGTGTGATTTCTGACCAGATTTCCCTCCTTCACCAAAGGTATACATTAGGACTTTAATGATGCATGAAGATGAATCCCAGTAGTAAATGCAGAAGCCTTCATAACATTTTAGGGAACAAATAATTAGCATTTTGGAAATCTGTGTGCATCTCACAAGCAATCTGATTCTCCTCCTCCTTCCTATTTTGAAGTCAATAACCTGTGTTACACCAGCCATCTGCAGTTCCATAGACAGGTGCAGGGTCAGCATCACAGGTCCAAGCATGGAGTTCAGAGGGAGCTGAAAAAATTGCTAAGCAACTGAGAAGAATTTCCAGCATCATTGGAAAAACATACCAGCATTCATTTCTAAAAATGTGCATGTTTTTATATGTTGGTTTTTTACATTTCTCTGGACTTGATTTGTTCAGAGAAAACATCACATGGGCTTGATTGCAACTTTACACTGTGTAGGAGTAATGAGAAATACATAAGGCTAACTATAAAACGTAAGAAAAAAAAATCCAGTTAGTTTGTTGAAGACTTGTTATACCTTGGAGTTAATAGTCTATTCTAAACTATTGATTGCCTTAGAAACGTGATGCTGCTTTCTAATAGTTGCAAACACTAACCAAAATGCTGAGGTAGTGCAATGTGCCAGATAAGTACATCACAAGAGGTTAGGTGAGCAGACTATCCAAACCTTACATATTGTTGCATCTGCTCAAATTTGGTTTTGTCTTGTTTTGGTTTGGTTTTCACCTCTCTACTGCTTTAGTTGACTGAACCCTTCCTACAAACTCCTGTCCTTTCTGCAGATTCTTCCCCATTTAATTTGGATCTATCAATGAGGTTTTAGGTGAGTAGAGTTAAAATCACAGAAAATAACACCATCCTCTATGTAAATAATTATAGACTTAACCAGTGCACTTGGGTTGAAATTAATTCTGCTGATGGACTTGTCTTACAAGCATGGCTTTCAATGAAGTACACAACTGGATATTTTATATGGATTGAAAAGCTCTGTCAGAAAGTCCTATCACTATCAGGTAAATAATATTTTTATCCAGCATCCTCTTCTGAAAGTACTGCTATTGGGTGAAATTATGGTAGTACTTAGGAAAAGATTTTTTGTTTTCCTTTCTTTACACACACACACACACACACACACACACACACACACACACACACACACACACACACACACACACACACAATGTCAGGACCAGTAAGGCTAAGCAGCATTCACTGCTGAAATTTTAATTTGTAAAATATATTCTATCTGTAGCTAATGATGACTTTTTTTTTTGTATTATTGCCTAGTGAGCTCCATAATAATTTTTCTTTGGTTTTAACATCACATCAGGGGTTTTGTGACACTAAATTATAAGGTTTTTTAGCACTATAAAAATAGCAGCTTTGATTATTTTTCAGTAGTAATATCTCAAATCTGGATGACACTATTAATGAAACAAATATCATTAACACTGAGAAAACTATGAATTTCTTTAAAATATTCTTATATAGATGAAGTAAAGATTTTTTTCTTATACTAAATCGAAAGTTCTTACTTAAAGAAGATCATTAAATTTGTATATGCAGATAATTAAATCATAGATGACATTTCAAGTCAGCAAAAGGCAAGGCATCAATACCATTTCAGTGATAATTTTTGTAAAATGAATGTTAGCCCCATCCCCCGTTCCCCCCCCCCAAAAAAAAAAAAAAAAAGAAATTATATTTTTTAATTCTGTTCTAATTTTGTCCTCAAAATGTGAATTGATTGTATAGACTTCTAAATATCCAGCACTGGTTTTATGTTGTTTGTTTGTTTTCCAATAAAGTCACTTGCTCTGATGTTTCTTCTACTGTAATATAAGCATGAAATATGTTTTCTTTTCAAATGTACATTCAGAATATTGATATTATTTCTTCATTCTTTCCTTTGCATTATCTAATACATTTGCATGGTTTGAGTTCTATTTATATGCTGATATTTCAGAAGTCTTGTCTATCCATTTTGGGAATTTAGATTCCTAATTATACAAAAATTTGATCTCTTTCTCCTTCTGTTTACAAGCAGCATCTCTTTCATATTCTGAATATAATTTCCAAATTAAAATAGACTTTTAAAAAGAGAATATGAAGGTCTTTTGAGAAGATGTACTGTTAAATAATTCATCTCTTATGTGCTAACAATTATATGTTTCATATTTCAGAAACAGATAAATAAAATATTCATATCCTCCCTTCTTGTCTTCACTAGCATGTTCAGCTTACTTCTCGTTTATTCCCTTTTTCTGTGCCCTGGTGGTTGGCAGAATGAATGTTTGTGCTCTACTGCTGAAACTGGCTTTTCTCTCAAAAGACTGAGGTGGCACAAGCAGGATTTGTCGTTGAGGCTGAGAAAAAGTCTCTGGTGCTGAGCAGTAAGTGGTAAAAATGATTAATCCAGTCTGGCTGTCTTCTGACCTGCAGCATAAAGGTACATTCTTAATTCATATCAGTGGGCAAACACAAAGTGAAATTCATGTGAAGAATGGGCACAATACAGGTAAACTGACAAGTGTTAGGACACGGCCTGGGGTTTAACTAACTAAACTCACCATGAGAAACTGCTGGACATGTGTGCTGCTTTGAAAGTAAACCAGCAGGAGAAAGGAACCAAATCAAAAGAGATTATAAGTCAGAGTTACAATTTAATAAAAAAAATATTACAATAAATGCAATGATACAAAGAGAAATTGGTTTTAACTCACAAAACCCAGAAGTATAACTCGACTCCCTGGGAACAAACACAATGGTGTTTGTTACCCCATATGCTGAGCCCCACATGGTTCCCCCTGAGCCCAAAGTAAAAAGAAGTGAGAAACCTGTTAGTGCAGATGATGGTTGCAGTCTGGGGAAGAGTGGTGGTCGCAGTCCTCTCAAGGTTCTGGTCTTCCTCTGGATCCAATGAATAGTTCCCCCAAGTCCCAAAACCTCCAAGATTATATCCCCTCAGGTTCAGGTGGAAACGCCCAGTACCTCCCCCAGGGTGGGGAATTACACAATGGGCAATCTCACTCTGTGAGTCATAGGGTATTTGGAATCTTTGATGGCCCATTAGCAGACACAAAACCTCAGGCTGGATGTGGAGGTGCTAACGACTTTCCGGAAGGGAGTTATCACAGCTCTTATCTCACAGGCTTCACACCTAGCTGACACCCTGAGTGGTCGGGTGTGCCCTGGGCAGCTACTGCATATAGTCCACTGTTAACAGTTCATGGGAAATGAATAGAGGGCGTAGAATACATAGCTTTGATCCCCCCCCCTACAGTGATAAACTGGTCCCACCTGCTGAACTAGGACAACATGGCGTAAGAAATTGTTGGATGTGACAGGTAACAGAGGGATAATCTGATAAGTATTATGGGTTGTGCTGTGAATAATGGTGAGATTTCACATCTGGTTTCAGATCAGAGAGGTGAGAGACAGCCAAATCACATAAATAATTAAGGGTCAACTGGGGATCTTTTGAGAAGTGAGATATGGCAAGGTCAGCAGACCCTCAGCAAACATAATCTGTGAAATACCAAACGGCGGTACAGATGTGACAAAAATGAGTCCAGTGGGGAAAGGCTCGCTGAATGTAAGTTAACTTGCTGGCTGGTATACTTCTCTGGTTGAGTCCTGTCCTTATTAAATTCTATTCCTAATTAATTTGTGTATGAGTGCACTACATTCTGGATATGAGTGTGTGAATCACTCGTGACTTTGAAGAATGACTGGTCAGTAAGTAGTATGAGAGATCTGAGTGCCAGCCACTGGAGGTAGTAGCTATGGGGCTGAGGAGTCCATAGGTCTAGGAACCAGCTACTGATGGAAACCATATATTGTGTGTGAGGTGTGGAAGTGAACCACTAGTAGACTTCAGGCTGGACTAACATGTAGTAAGACTCCAGGTCTCAGAATAGGACCCAGAGAGTGTGTAAGGTGCCCAGGCAAAGATATTACATGAACTTGGAGACTGTGATAATAGGCAAAGAATGTATGGATGTGGGTATGCTTTTAAATCTGAAGAGTCTGGGTATACATATGGTACCACGAGTGAGCTTACATCCTGGTGTGGGTGTGGGTGTGTGTGTGCGTGCGTGTGTGTGCTAGGACACGCAGTGAGGTGTTTTCCACCTCACTGATGACTAGACCTGTCCACAGGGAGCCTCTCCATCCATTAATATTGGATGGAAGACACCTCAGGGGCTGAGAGGGACCCGAGTCTTCTCTATGTGGCCAGGAAGAAGAATTCCCTGAGTCACTAAGTCTACCAGGACTGCATACCTTCTCCAATAAGTTTAATGTGAGTGGACTTGTTAGTCAGGATGAAATCTAAATTGTTCTCTAGTCTTTAAATCATCCATAAAAGAGACTTCAGAAAGGCTCAGAATAATGAAAGAATATTGTTTTCTTCATGAGAAAAACAATGCAAACTTCATGTAATGACTTTTACTGTCATATGTTAAGGTCCCTAAAACTACAGCAGTTTAATTATGAACAAATTATATAAAATACACCCATCTTCTTTTTTAATGTATATATACTTGAAAGTCAAATGTGTACTGGAAAAACAGTTAAGTTATCTAATTTAATTTATCAACAGACTTATTTCCTAAACCTCTTAAATTTTGCTGGTTTTTTCTGCTGCAAGCCAGAAATTTAGTGTATGAAGTATCTTGGGCGGCTACAAAGTTCAAGAGGAAAGTTTTCTACTTTCTTATATGCAAGTATTTTGACAAATGGATTTGAAATAATGTGACATAAAATTGAAATTTATTTACTATTCCTTGAAGGACAATTATTTTTGTTTAACTTAACCAGAAAATTTATCAACACCGGTTTACTTTCCCTGATTATGTAAACTAGTTTCCAAACACACACGTTCTATCTTATATTATTACCAGTTGTGTTAAATAATTTGTGTGTGTGTGTGGCTCAGCTTCATGAACGAAGATTTGGGCAGGGCTGTCCCCACGTGGGTGTGCCCTTCCAGCCTGCACAGTGGATTTTAGGTGAGGCTCAGCGTGCGCAGAACTGGCCCCACCGTTTAAGTCCTGAGGTTCATCTGCCACGGCCGAGCAAGCTTGGACAGTGCCAGTGAAGTCCTCAGGACTAGAACCTACAGCACCCGGCATTTCCCAGGAGGTCTCCCATCCAAGTACTAATCCGGAGCTGACCCTGCTGAGCTTCTGAGATCTGATGGGATTGGATGTCAGGGAGGCATTTAACTGCCTAAGTAATTTGTAGGTAAATCATTAACAATTTCCTTTTATGTTTAGTGTAATAATATTTATTGTGAGTGAACAAATTGAGTAATCACACAGCTGTAATAGGTGATTCCCACAGGAGTCTTGTTGTAATTTGCTAATTACAATCCTGACACAATATTATAGACTAAATCTGAAATTGCAGTTTACTACTTCAATAATGATTTAACTCCCAAAGTGCAGCAGTCATACCTGACCATGAACATGCCCCCTACTTCAATGTAGCTTTCAAGGTTCATGGTTGCAGGTAAGAAAAAGATGAAGTTGCAGAATTGATGGAAAGATTAGTAACTTTTAAGTGTACAACTTTTCCTGAAGAAATAATGAAATTATTAACTTTTTCTAATAATTATTAATTTACCAGGAAAAAAAAGTTTTATTTCTTGCTTGTTATGCACTCTACAGCAATTATAAAACTGACTGAAATCCAAACAGAATAAGGAGGCCATCAAAATCTAGGCCACCCTGATAATCTGTAGTTTTAAAAATTGTTCATCTACTTTTCATTTCTCATTTGTCTGTAAAGACATGATCATAAATGTCAACATTATGTGAAGGGTAACTGATGTGAGCAGCCTGTGCTGTAAAAAGAGTACAATGTGACATGCACTTAGATCTATAGTCAAAAAAAAATCACATTTCTGTCACATCACCTAAAGCAAAGATGCTTTTTTTTGGTTGTACTTTATTTTAGATTTATGCTCAACCTTATGTTTCAACAGGGGTCCAAAGAGCCTTATATATGTATGTATGTATATATATATGTTATATATCATCCCATGATCATAAAGAGTATATTCTGTGTATCTTTGCTATGTTTCAGAGAGGACTGTTTTAATAGAACAACATAGCCCCAGTCCTTAGTGAGTAAATTCACTTAGGTAAGTTGAACATGTCAAGCATTACTGAGCATCTGGTTCTACATATTTTCTGCAGTCACCTGTTTGAACAAAGTCTCTGCATGTGTGAGGAAATTCTACATGCTATTTTAGTTATATACTCAAGAAATGATGATATATATTTTGAAGCTTTATTTTTTAACAGCCTTTAATTCCTCTGTCCCTCTTTTAAACTCACGTGTCATGCAGTCATAAGAGTACAATAAGTCACTTGTTTTTCTTCAAAGCAAGCATGGCTCATCAATGTTTTTATTAAGGTTTATTCAGTACCAACTGATTTCTCTTAATTCATCAGCTCATCTGATTTTTTTTCCAAGCAAGTATTGAAACAAATTCCCATATCTCTTAATTGCTACAACATGTTTTAGAAAGCTTTGGGTTAGTAAAGTTTCCATGCTATAATAAGTTGACAGTTCTGAAGTGTTCTTCTTTTTGTTTGGACTTTTCTAATCAGCTGATTTTTTATTACAAAAGGTATAAATTTTAATTTTAAAAAACTTCCTTAAAGATACATTAAAATAGAAGACCTTATTAAGTAGACTCTCAGAACGAACATTTTTGTATTTTACATGATATTCCAGCTTCCTCCAAATCCTAATGGAAAACCTTTCTTGGTTTTACGTTCTTTCTCACTCATCTTCAGTCAGTGTTTCATTCCAGAAATCTTTAGTGCAGAATAATATTTTCTCTTTTACATATTTTTAAATGAAAAGATCTTTCGTTTAATTTAATAAAGTAATTAATATAATACTATTTCAAAGAACTCCACTTGGGAAAATGCTTAAATGTGTTCTCTTTTAAGAGAGAAACTTGTATGCTGAAAGCAGATTTTTGAGTTAAATTTCATCTGAACGCCTGACTTAATTATGGGCTACTATAAAATCATGACATCTCCAGCATGCTCTGGGTCATTGAGTGGGAAGACATATTTGAACAAGACACATCTACTCATCTCCTCACTGGGTTACCCTGCAGTGTTAGCTTTGTCACAGATCAGCAACACCACTGACAATTAGTATGTTAATGTCTGACCACTGCCTCCCTGATGGCTTTGTTGTAGTTTTAAATTAAGATTAAAATTCAACATATAGAGCTTTGACTAGCCATGGAAGTTTTATATAAACTGACTGCTTTTTACCATTTGCAGTGATGCTTGGGCCCCTTGAAAATGCTGTGATTTTTTGGTTTTGTTTTGTTTTTCTTCTGTACTAACAAATTTTTTTTCCTCTTGCAGAAGGAGACTTTGAGACTTCACTCTTCATTTGCATAAAAATATTTTTTTAAGCTTGTAAATTTATGAAACAGAGGCCAGCGATGAACAGATATTATAGTAACACTGAAGCAAGAGTTTTGTGAGTTCTGCCTGCTGTGTGTGCTATTGGGCTTTTGTGTTCAGCCTAGCAGAGCTTGGAGGAGTCAAACAGAATAAATCTGTGGACTTAAGGGCAGAAAATAGGCCATCAGTCAAAAAACATTGAATTTAGTACATAATGAATACAGTGCACTGACAGCTTTCTGTCAGCTGCAGTCTAGCTGGAGGCTTGATAAATGCTACTAGTAATTCTTAGTGGAGTAAGAGACTAGAAATTTGACTACGAATAGGAATAGTGAATTTACTCAGGAGACTGACATGATTTGGTGGTGCTTCCTTAAGCCTAAAGGTCTTCTAGGCCCCTAGAGCTGTGTGGGGGACTCAGCTGCTCATTCTCAGCAGATACAACAGACAGACTACGCAAGCTGAAGAGCTACCTCAGACTTTGAGGGTTAATCTCGTTGCAAAATTCTCTCTTGTAACCCAGTTAACTTTTGCTTAATTGAGCTTGCTTAAAGGTAAACAGCAGAAGAAATGAACCCAACACAAACGAGATTGTAAGTCAGAGTTACAATTTAATAACAATATTACAATAAATGCAATGGCACAAAGAGAAATTGGTTTTAACCCACAAAACCCAGAAGTATGAGCTAGCACCCTGGGGCACAAACACAAAGGGGTTTGTTAGCCCCTGTGCTTAACCTCACATGGCTCCCCCAAATCCAAAGAAAAGGAAGTTAAAAACCTGTTAGTGCAGCTGACAGTTGCAGTCTGGTGACGAGTGATGGTCTCCTCCTATTGAGGTTCTGGTCCTCCTCTGGATCCAATGAGTGGTCCCCTGAGGTCTTCAAACCCCTAGATTATGTACCTGCAGGTCCAGGTGGGAGCACCCAGTACCTCCCTCAGGGCAGGGAGTTACACAATGGGTGATCTGACTCTGTGAGTTATGGGGTATTTTGGAATTGTTGCTGGGCCATTAGAAGACACACCCCCTCAGGCTGGATGTGGAGGTGCTAATGACTTCCTGGAAGAGAGTTATCACAGCTCCTATCTCACAGGTGTCTTTCACACCCAGCTCACAGCCGGAGGAGTCAGGTGTGCCCTGGCAGCGGCTGCAAATGGTCCATTGTTAACAGTTCTTGGGAAATAATAGAGGGTGTAGAATACACAGCTGTGGTCACCCCCACACAATGATAAACTGGTCTCACCTTCTGAACTAGGACATTAATCTACATAAGGATAAATGCAAACAGTCTTTCACAGAGTTACAGAATCATAGAATGGTTTGGGCGGGAGGGACCTAGATCATCCATCTACTTCCAGACCTCCTGCCATGGGTAAGAACACCCCACTAGACCAGGTTCCTCAGAGCCCCATCCAACCTGGTCTTGAACACCTCCAGGGATGGAACATCCACAGCTTCTCTGGGCAATCTGTTACAGTGCCTCACCACCCTCACAGTTAAGAGCCTTTTCCTACTATCTAATCTAAATCTACTCTCTTTTAGTTTAAAGCCAATACCCCCGGTCCTATCACTACATGCCCTTGAAAACAGTTCCTCCTTCAGCTCTCTTGTTAGGCCCCATTTAAGTACTAGAAGGTTGCTGAAGTTGTCCCCAGAGTCTTCTCCTCTCCAGGCTGAACACCACTAAGCCTGTCTTCATGGGAGAGGTGCTCCAGCCCTCAGATCATCTTAGTTGCCCAACTCTGGGCTACCTTCAACATGTTCATGTCCTTCTTGGGACTTTCTTCCCTCCAGGACTTTATCCCATGATCTGCTGTCTTGAGGTCTGGGACAGTGAGCTTGTTTGTGGATGCTCCTCACTTCTTCAAGGATCTTGAATGACACTGCTTCATAGTCACTGCTGCCCGGGCTACCCTGGAGCTTCACATTTCCCAGCAGCCCCTACCTAATGTGAGAAGAAGGTCCAGAAAGCACGTCTCCTTGTTGTCTCTCGTGTCACTTGGAGAAGAAAATTATCAACAATATATTCCAGGGATCTCTAGGATTGCCTATGCCCTGTTGTGTTGTTCCTCCACCTGATATCTGAGTGGTTAACAACTCCCATGAGGATCACAGCTTGTGAATGTGATGATTGTCCTGTCTACAGAGGCCTTATCTGCTTGGTATTCCTGGTCAGGTGTCCTGTAGCAGATCACCACTATCATGTCTCCTGCCTCTTCCCTCCATTTAATCCTTACCCATAAGCTCTAGGTCAGCTCCTCATGCATCCTCAGGCAGGGCTCCATGAACTCCACCTGGTCATTGACATAGAGAAAGTCTTTCAGAAAGGCAAATTAAAAACTGTGATTTTTGTTACCAAATTATTCTTTGGGATTTCTGCATGATTTCCTTAAGGCAAAGGATTACTTTTCCATAAGACTTTGAAAATGGTTACATTTGTATTACAGAGGTAGTCTCTTTAGATGTAAATTTAATAATTTCCCAATTACTTGTTTAGAGATTAGGGTCCCACTGCTGCGGACCAGCCATCTCCACCTTGTGTATGGTGGAAAGGCAGCAGCAGCCCAGGTCTTCACAAGGAGGAATTCTGACAGTGTTGATGGTGGTGCTTCTCACTCTACATTCACCTGAGGAGGTTTTGCTGCATTTTCTGTAAAAATTTGTTCACCTACTCCATTGTTATTACATCCATTAGTCCATGATGTAATGTTCACTAAAGTGTCACTGCAGTCTGTAAAGTTCTTGCTGTAAGTAGGATGCTTTTTTTTCTACCAGTCATTAGTTAAAGATTAAATTACACAATTTTCATTAAGTGTAGAACAGAGTTATTAGTTTTTATATCTAGTCAGACTTTTCACATTGCTATATGTCTTTAAACCATATATCTTTATGTCCAAGCAAAGACATGTCAGTTGGGTAATGATACCAGTAGATCAGTGTTTTGACTGAAGTCAGATTAGAGTTAAAGGGGTTCCTGAGGAATTTATTCCTGGCCTAAATTACTTCCTTTCTCCTTTCTTTAATGTAGGCCCAACACATAGTCCAATGTCACCTATGGTGGCCTTCCCATTACACTGAATGTGAACTGGATTGAGATCTTTGTTTTCCTTTCAGAGAACAGGTAGATTTGAACCATTGCTCAAAGCCCACTGAAGTTCATGAGACTCTTCACAAACTGAGTAGTGGTTGCCTAAGCATCTAACTGCCAAAGCCACAGAACTTAATTTTCTGACTGATGGAAAACAGTAGCTGAATAGTACATCAATTCATTTTAGTCTTATATACAAAAACTAAAAAGGTCCCCCTAGTATTTTGGTCTTACATATAGGAATTACAGAGGTCCCCAGAGTATTATTATCCCTTGAGTGGAACTTGTTTTCCTTGTGCAAGTGGAAAAAATAAATGAAAGCAAGAATCTATTTTCTTGCAGGGAATTGATGAATTGACCTTTAAACCTTGACTCTTTTACTCCCTGTTCAGTGGATTTCAGGCAGTATGTTCATGTGAGACAGTCAGAATTTGGAATAGGATGTTAGAATATAATGTCTAATCCTCAGTCAAAACTAATAAATACATATGAATCTTTGGTTTCTTCACAGTGTATTTGGGAAGAGAAAATCTTAGGCATAACAGTTCTCAGCTGCTCTTAAAATTACTAAGATATTATTTACTTACTTTAAAACCTGCTAAATATCTCGGTAACGCTATTGTAGCTGTGAAGGCCCAAGGCTCGTAAAGAAGAGAGATGTTACCTAAGGTATGAGACTGAGGACAGTTGGAAAGAGGAAACAAATCTTGAAGCACACAAGTCCTTTTCCTTAGTATGTTCTTAATATGAAGTTTGCAACTTCTTTTTCAGAAGGGTCTGTATGTTTACAAGTTACCTTTTTTTTTCTTTTTTCAGAGGTATCAGAAAAATAAAAAGATATTATCTCTTCCAGCTGATCTGAAACTCTTGATTATGGTATGACAGGTGAGAATGCTTTTCCCTTTATAACTGTATAAAAATGGCAAACCAATTTCATATTTATTGTAACAAAGGAATAATTTAGGCCCCTTAAAATTTGACTAAATCCTTGATACAAAAATAGCCATAAGAAAGTACTGGTCTGACTGCTTTCAATTTGTTAAATGTACTGAAGAAAAATTAATATATGTATTATTTTAGAACTGGTTTTTAGTTTTTTTGTAACAGGTGTATTATAAGTGTTAACTAAATCTGATTCTGGTTATTGGTCCCTCCTACTATTTTGCATTCAAGAATACACAAAAAAGGAGGAAGTGACTGGCTGGGTGCGTGTTTGTTAGTGAAGGTTAACCCACCACAGATATCAAACAGTCTTTCTTATTTTAAAGAAATCAGTGATTTTACATGCTTAATTTCATTAATAATATGCCACATTTATGTAAATACTTCACTGTTAGATGGGTGTTTTGAAATAACCTGTGTGCAACACCTTGCAGAAAAGGAAAAGCACACCATTTTTTCAAGAATTGCAGTTACTGGATGAAATGCATGTGAATCCAGAGATGTAGATATGTAGAACTTGTTTTACATACAGAGTATTTAGACCAGCACTGCCCACACAAAGTCTTTTCTGATCTGTAAGACTGTTAGTGAAAGTTTGTGTGGAATAAAGAGTATTCAGGGTTCATCAAGGAAAGTGTTTCATACTGAGAAGCACAAAGCTCTGAACTATCCGGCAGAGGATTCTATTTGATCTCAGTTCTCTGAGCATAGTACAAAAAAGGAAAGATCCCGTTAGGAAACCAGGATGCAAACATTCTTGTAGAAAATTAAGTTACATGTACCCAAATTAATACTAACAACTGGGATTTAAGTATGAAGATCTGGTAAAAAGCCTACATCTTCAACATTAATAATCTGCAGGAAATAGAATGGTTTCCTACTAAATGCTTTTATTTGCTCCCTAAATGCAATATTGTAGAGTGGTTCACCCAAGGAGAAAAAAAAAATCTGATTAGCTGGAAATATAATTGACAATATGCAGAAGACAATCTAAGAAAAGCTTCTAAGAGAAGCAGAGCTAATGTGGAGAGCTGCCTCACTGCTATGTAAAACTCTTTTAGAGCCTCAATTATAAGTGTGATGAAACAAATCAGCTTTTTTCTGTTCTGTCACCCACAAGCTATAGCCTTGTTGAACATACCAGCTTGAGATACATATGGAGAACTACCTATTACTTGACATCATAAATTCCAACTGAGGCTTCACAACGATTATCAGTATCCATAACCTACTCAGATACCTGATGCATTGTAACTTTGTTGTCATCAGCAGTTATATACTTGTTCACTTTTTTCCACTTTGAATAACAGATGAGTTGCTAATCAAGAGTTTAAAGACTTCTGAGCATATTTGTGTCTTGGGATGAGATGCCAAAATGCCAACTGCCCAATATAGAGTCAGCCTCAATATCTTTCCTGAACTGAGGGGCCCAGAACTGAACACAATACTCAAGGTGTGGCCTCACCAATGCAGAGTACAGGGGAAGGGTCACTTCCCTGGTCCTGCTGGCCACGCTATTTTTGATACAGGACAGGATCCCATTGGCCTTCTTGGCCACCTGGGCACACTGTTGGCTCATGTTGAGCTTCCTGTCAATTAGTACTCCAAGGTCCCTTTCTGCCTGGCTGCTCTCCAGCCGCTCTGTGCCCAGTCTGTAGCGCTGCAGGGGGTTGTTGTGGCCAAAGTGCAGGACCCGGCACTTGGCCTTATTGACCTTCATCCCATTGGAATCAGCCCATCTCTCAAGTCTACCCAGATGCCTCTGCAGATCCCTCTGGTTCCTTTCTCCTGCTGGTTTACCTTTAAACCAGCACGTTAGTTTTTTCCCTTTTGAGGCAGTGAGCTTGTTCATTAATATCTTATATAACTCACAGATCATGATGGTATTCTAAGCTCTAAGTTACATCTAAATCATTAGTTAAACTTTCCTAATCTGAAGGGATATGAAATAAGCTGGCAAGAATAAAATTGAGCTTAATGGCTGATATGGAATCAGAAATAAACATATATATACTTATTCTTAAAAAATGCTGATTTCCCCATTCATACAAAACTGACAAGAACAATGTATTTGGGATTTTTTTCAGCTTTGGCAGTCACATATATAATTTGATTATAATTAGATACATGTTATTATCTATAAAGTGAATGCTAATGCATTCACTTCCCAGACCAATTAACTTGTGGCAACCTACTGCTCATGTGTACAACAGATCTGAATTGTCCCAATGTGGATGTTAGATTTTTTTTTGTTTTACAAAAATAATGAGTTTAGTGGTTTGAGTAATTGTATCATCTTTTCTGGTTTTGACATGACAGCAACACATGTAGCTGATGTTTTTTTTTGATGGAATCCGAAGAGCTACTTTAAGCTGCTCATCAAAATTTTCTGCCTGAAAAATTCTCTGCCTCTTATGGAATATAACACAGAAAAGCTTCTGGTTCACTATGATCTGCACGTTGAGAATTTCAGTGTATGTTTTACCTCAAGAAGGAGAACCTTCATGTTATGCTTGGTTTTGTTCTATGTGTCTCCTATCAGAAGGCACATCAACTATTAAAGATATGTTCAAAACACTTGCTTACCATTAAACCAGGATAAAAGTATTGCAGAATAGATATAATTATCTCTTACAAGGGACCACAACTTTAAATAAATAGTTCTGCTGGTTTTAGTGGTACTTTCTGTGTATTCAGATTTGTGCTTAGCGAGGGCTATGCAAAGAGACTTTGTAATTAGTTTCATTGCTAAGTACAGCTAAAGCTATTACTTGATTAACACAATACTTGAATCAGCAGATATTTTTGCTTTCAACATCTTTTCAGTCTGCATCCAAAATATGTTTGGAAGCTGTCAAGGGAAAACTCTACATCAGACAAAAGCACTGTGTAGAGTAAAACACAAATCATCAGAAACTTGAAATTCTTTTAGTAAGACCTTTGCATATCTTATGCACTGTTTAGCTTACTTACAGAGCTGCCACTCTCATTGATTAGATTAAAACTCATTCACTTCATCACCTTAGTGTGGTCCTGAAAAGAAAAAGTTCTTATACTTTAATGACTCTGAACTTTTCAGGTATGCTCTATGTCTTCATTCAGATGCACTGTTGCTCTGGTTTGGACTAGCTTGTCAAATAAAAAATGAATTCAAGAGCATTGGTAATGGATGTCAGATTAAAATTAAAGAGAGGGCAATAACCTCTAAAATAGTAAGCACACTTTTCTTAATCTCTGAGAATAAAGAAGAATGTTTTTCATGTTGCAAACTCTCACTTCTCACAGTAATTCAAGTTTCAATGACATTTGGAGACAGAAAAAAATTCATCACAGATATTTTACACTAGAATATCTGGCTGGATCTTGGTCCAAGTTTACAGTAGATTTAGAGCCAAAAATAATTTCAACTTTAGAAATCTTTGTTCTAAAACACCAATGCAAATGCAGGATGGATGCCTATGAATTAGTGTTTCAAAGCAAACTGGAGCAATTTTGGCACAAAGACCTCTCCATATTAAACTGGAGAATAAAAATTCTAACTATCCTACGTCTCAGAAGTTATGAAATTTTAGTGTTTATGAGAATATTTTTAATGATTTCCTTTACAAGTGGGAAGAACTGGAAGACAACTTTCATATATTCATAGTTTGTGACTGTTTAACTGTCACAAACTGTCAGTTTATCTTAAACCCTGTTTAAGCTGATGTCACATCTCTGATTACACCGCATGTGTTTTATTAGCCCCTTTATTTTAACCATCATTAGCAAAAAGTGACAACTTCTCTGAACCCCAAAATTCTGTGCTTAATGTTTTTACAGAAGAGCATAATTACATTAGTTAAATGCTTGTAATTTTTAAAAGAGGAGTGGCATCATGGCACGTGCAAAATAATCACATAATTACCAAGAATAACAGCATCTTTTGTCACACTATCTGCTCACGGGCAAAGAGGATCAGGTAAGCAGTAACCCAAAGATTGCCAGGACTGAGCTGTCTCCTGTGCTTTTAAACCTTTGAGAAAAATAGGTGCTCCATCCAGTGTTTGCCAGATGCCAGGAAGAGGAGTTAATGAGCTGTGAAACAATGTAAACTTGGCCTATTTAGCCATGCTCAGTGGAGCAAGATGCACAAGTCTTGCACTAGACAAACCCTACAGTCAAATGACATGTGAAGCAGTATCTTCTCCATTAATGATCTAAACTGGAGGGCCTCCCTCTCTGCTTCTCCCTCTGGCAGTTCAGAGCAAGTCAAC